>NW_022170738.1:15417597-15765850 GCF_008802855.1 Photinus pyralis
TAGGTATTGGGTCGCTTGTGCGTGGGAAAATTCTGGGGACCGTGGGAACTTTTTTTTCCTTTGATGTATGCCGCCCACGAGGTGGCCCTAGACCGTGGGAATTTTTCCTTTGATATATGCCACCTGTGTGGGCGTGGTCCTAGACCGAGGGAACTTTTTCCTTTGATGTATACCGCCTACGTGGGTGGCCCTAGACCGTGGAAATTTTTATTTCCTTTGATATTCTGTCACCTACCTGGACGGTCCTCTACTTCTCTAACCTGACCGTTTAAGGAGAGGTCCTAAGCTTCTACCACGGTATCTATGATGTACGTCATGCGATTGTTATGGCTTTATGAGAATTTGACGTTCACCTATAACGGGCCCTCCGCCGGCGATTAACTGAGGAAGTACGGGCGTATTTCGTACGAGTTAAGAGCTCTCTAGTAGGAGTGGGGCGTCAAACAGACACTGCGCCTGGATTAATTCTGAAAAACTTTTTTCTTGTCCTGGGGTTCGAACCTGGGTTGCCCGATTAAGAGGCGAGTATCAAATGCAGGCGGCCACTAGAGCATTGTTATATGTGTGTTAATTATAATATTTAAGACAAGAACAATTCTTTGGTACATACCGATTTTGATTTATATGTACAAATCTCGAGTACACGGTCATTTACGAAAACCTCAATAACATGAAAGCTTTGGAGATTTATTATTATACTTTTGTTACAAAATTTGTTACGTATGGTGATTACATTACATAGGTATTTTACAAAATATGAGTAGCGTAAAAGTGATCACAAGTCGTTACTTATTGTGACATTATCTACCCTAAGTTTTTAAACCCATACGGGTGTGAAGAACAAGAACCGGCAGGGATAAATTACCTGTGTTATTAATAGAATGTAATAAAGCAAAAGTTATGTGTTCTCAGTTACTTCATTGTAGAAAAAAGCATGCTTTAAGAAAAGTTAAATTTGGCTGCAAGTAATAATTTGATGTTCTAATTATTTTGAAAAAATAGCGAATACATGTATACACAAAAATTAGGTACTAAGCGTAGAAAGATTACGTACTAATCGGTAACCTTTTACACTTGTGCAAAATCGCTTTTCTAGAATTTATATGTTCTATAAATAGCCTCCCGCGCAAGGAATGTTAGGAAATGTGATTCATATTTACTACGATATTATAGTACCGTAATTTTAAGAAAATAGGTCTTTTTAATTAAAACTAAAATCGAATTAGTTGATATCCGTGAAGTCGTCGAAGTGGGTCTTGCCCCTACAGATTGCATGTGTCGAGAGACACCTTTTCCAAAAAATAAAAAGGACCAAGTTGGCGTTTCTATAAATGCAATTTTCTCCTCTACACAACGAATGACATTAAAGGTGCAAACTATATTAGTTACATAGGCAAAAACAGCTTTATTGCATCTAAAGGCGTTAAAACGTGTTTTTTCAAAATAACTCCTAAACGGCACGAGATATCGAAAAAATAAATCGAAAATCACCCCCGCACCCTCCTAGATCGAATTTTACCGAGTAGAACATGATTTGAGAACAAAAATTCCAAAATTTCGGAAAATTGCCGAGACGATTTTGTAGGTGTTTAAGGTGGAAATGTGTTACTTATTATATTAGTTATTATAATAAAACGATTGTATTAACAAAACTCGGGTACAAGAAGTTGCCGAAAGCTTATTCATACACAGCATCGATTGTGTCGAGGAATACATCTTTTCGAAAAAAGGACCTAAGTCTCCTTATCTAAAATGCAACTTTCTACCTCGACACACCCAATGGCATTAAAGGTGAGAAGCTATATTACTTACATCGAAAAAACAGCTTTATTGCATCTAAAAGCAATTAAAACGCGTTTTTTTCAAAATAGCTCCTAAACGGCGCGAGATATCGAGAAAATAAATCGAAAATCACCCCCGCACTCCCCCAGGTCGAATTTTACCGATTAGAACATGATTTGAGAAAAAAATTCCAAAATTTCGGAAAATTGCCGAGACGGTTTTGTAGGTGTTTAACGTGGAAGTGTATTACTTAGTATAATAAAAACGATCTTATTAACGAACTGTACTGTCAAATATGGCTTTTTGGGAATAACTCTTTTGAGATCGAAAAAGTGAATTGGAAATCATCCGCGTAATCACACTTCCATGGATCTCGACGAAAAGAACACAAATGGGGCTGTAATCATTTCGCTAAATAATTGATAGGTCTTACGCGGTTTATAAAAGGGCTCTTTTGTACAAATAGTTTAAGTTAATATCGCGTCCTGAAATTACATTAGGCCTTGAAACACTATTTTCAAAATAACTTTATAAGTTATTAATAGAAATATGGAAAAAGAAAGTCAGTTTCGCCTTGTACTACTCTCTTGGTCTAATTTCGGAGAAACGCGTAACAAATTGACGAAATGGTTATTTGCGCAGTCATACTGGTAATCACCACAGATTACAGCTTATATCGTTAAAATAAGACAATTGTTTTCAACTTAGGCCGAAACAGAGGGATTTTTAAAAATAATGTCCGAATGGCTTAAGATATTAGAAAACAATTGAAAGTATACCTTCTACGTAAAGAGCGCACTGTATTTGTATAGTTAAATGCTCATAATTTTTCTGAAAAAGCGGCCATTCTGACGATTTTGTACAGAAAACAGACACAAATTGCAAATTATTTCTGCAAAATTTGGATAGAAGTTCGAATTTTTCTGTTTGCGGTCCGTGCAAAGTTGATATCCCCAAGCCTTCACGAGCGCTTCGATCATAGTGTGAGTGAAACTTGTTCGCGAAGCAGTTCTCCAGTTTGTTATTCTCTGTGCGGTGAGAGTATTTGAAGTTGTGATTATGGAAAATTTTGTTATAATAAGAGATGTGACTCGTAATGTGCGTCGCTTTAATTTAAGCGGTCGCATTATGGAGTTTAAAATAAAACCTGTACCAAACAATTTGGATCCAGTGCAGTGGATAAAAAACGCCATCATACAACTTATTCATAAGGCGGTAGAGGCTCTATCACCCCACGATATGGTTGGTTTCTCCTTCTGTTCCAAAGACTTTAAAAATGGTGAGGGGTGGTTGCGGTTCAAGCCGGTTAAAGAGGTGGCGATTGACGATGTTTGGAATACTATAACGTCTATCTATCAGTCCAACAGTAGCGGTCTAAGTACCGAAACGTTTTGTTTTCGAGTTACATCTGTACGCTTACCATCCGGTTTGGGTAGATCTCGAAAGTATAATAATTATAAAGAAGAATGCAGAGCAAGGAGGGGCATCGTGTTAATTAAGAATAGTGATAATTTGTGTTTACCGCGGGCGATCGTTGTTGCTATGGCTTATGTGGATCATGACGTCGATTATCACAAGATTAGGACTAACAGAGGTAAAATACAGGACCAAAAAGCTATGAACTTATTAGAAGAAACCAAAATTACAATAGCCGATTGTGGAGCGGGTATACCCGAATTACAGCGATTTCAAAACCACCTTTCGGGTTACAAACTAACCGTCTATCTATACGGAAGAAAAGGACGCGATGTGATGTTCGAGGGTGATAGTGCGGGAAAACACCTGAATTTAATGTATCACGAAGGACACTACAACGTGATAACATCTTTAACCGCAGCCTTCGCTTGTATTTATTATTGTCAAGAATGTCACGTACCGTACAATAATAAAACGGACCATCGATGTGGGGGAACGTGTGCGGCGTGCCAGCAAAGTCCAGCATGTTCTAAAGGGGAAGAAGTTTGCATTAATTGTAAAGAGTGCAAAAGAGCGTTTCGGGGTCAAAGGTGTTTTGACAATCACAAGATACATAATATTTGTACCCAAATTAGTCGTTGTGAAAATTGCTTTGCCATATATCGTAATGCTAGGAAACACACTTGTGAAGAAGTATTTTGTAAGACGTGTAACAATTATGTGGAAAGAGACCATTTATGCTATATGCCGACAGATAAAGGTACTCCGAAAATGGTCGACACAGTTTTTGTGTTCTACGATTTAGAAACAATGCAAGAGGAAAAATTGGAAGACGGGTCTCTCTTACATCAACCAAATCTATGTGTGTTTGTACAGTGTTGTGATACATGCATAAATGAGGAAAAACTTTATTTTTGTCAAAAGTGTGGCTTTCGGCAAAAAATACTGACTGATGACGTAATATCAACATTTATGGGACACATTTTGAATTTAAGAAAAAGATTCAAGCACGTTATCGTTTTGGCCCATAACGGTGGAGGTTTCGATCACCAGTTTATATTAAATTATATCTTAACCCAAACGGATCTTACACCTGAACTAATAATGAGAGGAACAAAATTAGTCTCAATGTTTCTAAATAATGTAAGATTTTTAGATTCACCAAATTACTTCTCGATGGCTCTTAGTAAACTACCTAAGGTGTTCGATCTAACAGAGCTAAAGAAAGGTTATTTTCCGCACTTGTTTAACACATCGGGGAACCAAAACTATATAGGACCAATGCCTCCAATAGAGGCTTTCGACCCTGATAATCTTAAATTCAACGAAAGGGAGGCCTTATTGGCTTGGCATGCCGGAAAAGTGACAGAAAACTACGTATTTGACTTTAGGAAAGAATTTATAGATTACTGCATATCCGACGTTGATATATTGGCACAGTCGTGTCTGAAATTTAGACAGTTGATGATAAAGGAAGGGAACGTATGCCCTTTTACCGAAAGCGTCACGTTACCGGGAGCGTGTAACAAAATATTTCGGCGTTCGTTTTTAAAGCAAAATACCATCGGCATCATTCCAAAGGGGGGATATAGACGTTGTGATACACAATCCGTCATAGCTACTCGATGGTTATTGTTAGAAGAGCGCAATCGCAAATTAAATATAGTACATTCGGGTAGGCAGAAGGAGGCAAGAGTGGGAGGTGTAAAAGTCGACGGATATTGTGATGAAACGAAGGATGTATTCGAGTTCTATGGATGTTACTATCATGGCTGCCCCAGATGCTTCAAGTATGCAAGGAACGAGCCTTTGTTAGATAATACGTCGGAGACGCTCGAATACCGTTATGAAGCTACAATTGCAAAATCTAACAGATTAAAAGAGCTGGGTTATTGCGTTAACGAAATGTGGGAGTGTGACTTTCGACAACTTATGACACAAGAAATGTACAGGTATACAGAAACGCATCCCGTAATGTCATATTCACCACTCAACCCGCGAGATGCGTTTTATGGTGGTCGAACAGGAAACGCAAAATCCTTTTATATAACAAAGGGAGATGAACGAATAAAGTACGTTGATTTTACCTCCCTATATCCATACGTCAACAAGTATGGAAAATACCCCATAGGGCACCCTACAGCAGTTCATATTGGGGAAGGATGTAAAAAGTTAAATCTTGACACCGCTGATGGACTTATTAAATGTAAAATACTACCACCAAATTTGCTGTTTCACCCAGTCCTACCTCTGAAAATAAATGACAAGTTGATGTTTGTACTTTGTCGCACATGCGCCGAAACTTTAAACCAGGGGGACTGTGAACATAGTGACGATGGGCGGTCGTTAACAGGTACCTGGGTAATCGATGAAGTGAAAAAAGCTATTGAAAAAGGTTACAAAGTATTGGAAACGTATGAAATATGGCAGTACGCAACTGATCAGTACGATAAACGTAGTAAAACCGGTGGGTTATTTAATGAATATATCAACAAATTTTTGGGTATTAAACAGCAAAGTTCTGGGTGGCCATCAGGTTGCGATACTCCTGAGAAGAAGGATAAATATGTTAATGATTACTTTGAGACGGAAGGTGTTACGCTTGACCCGAATAAAATAGAAAAAAATCCAGGTTTGAGACAATTAGGGAAGGCTGTAATTACATCGTTTTGGGGTAAACTCGGTCAACGCGAGAACCAAAGTAAAACCACCATAGTTAAGCAACCTGGGGAGTTTTATAGTATGATGACCAATCCTTCAATGGATATCAATTCTGTTTTACCAGTTAATGAAGACACGCTACTAGTAAACTGGGAATTTAAAGAAGAGACGTATAATCCCTTATCGACTGTAAATGTCGTTCTTGCCGCTTACACTACGGCCCATGCTCGCTTAAAGCTATACGAGTATTTGGAGAGGTTGGAAGAAAGAGTTCTCTATTATGATACGGATTCGATAATCTACGTATCAGCTCCCGGGCAGTACGAACCACCCTTAGGGCAGTATTTGGGCGAGTTGACTGACGAGTTAGAAGAAGAAGGTGTCGGAAGTTACATTAAGGAGTTTGTATCAGGTGGTCCAAAGAATTATGCCTACAAGGCGTGGTCCAGTTCTAAACAATGCGATGTAACTGTATGTAAAGTCAAAGGGATATCTTTAACATACAAAACCTCACAACTAATTAATTTCGACAAAATAAGAGATATGGTCCTAGAAAAAGAAGAAACGGAACCTATTCTCGTATCATCTAAACTTATAACCCGAACGGCGGAACACAATGTACTAACAATGAACACCTCTAAACTGTACCGGCTAAACTCTACAAAGAGATGTTTCTCATCCATAGATGGTTCTTCCCGTCCATACGGATTTAAGAAGCTTAGGTTAAGTGAACATTGAAAAAATTATAAATTTACAAATGTATTACTTATTTGTAAAGTGTATGATACAGTAATTTTTTATAAGGTATAATTTTATTACCAGACTATAAGTTAAGCAGAACCTATTGTAAATAGCAAACTATTGACTATCGTGCGAAAATGTAACTTGATGTTAAATAAACTTATTTTCCCATATATCGTTGTCTTTTCTTTTTCTACTCTAAATTATGAAGTGAAGAGACCTTTTTTGTTTAAACTCTTTCCTGCGAAATACTTAACGTTGTTAGGTACCCGAGTAATGATCTAAACGGACAACTTACAATCAACATCTTAAAGCACAGTGGCGTATTGGTTGATAGAGACACTTCACATAATCACAAAGGGGTCTGCATAAAGAGGTATGATTGTTTGGAGTTACACGTCGGTCAGTGCATTTTAATCCTCTACCTAACCTAGCGACGATAAAGAACCTTTTCGCTGTTTGACAATTTGACATTAATATTAAGGCTATTAAAACTTTGTCCGACTGAAAAATAAAACAACCTATACCGAGTTTAACATAGATTATGAGTATAAAGTTTGGTCATTATCGAGGAAAGCATCTCATAAATAGGAATTTCATAGGGCTTCGACTGACGACTATGAAGTACTCCGTATATTGATTTTTAACGTAGAAAAAATTCCGAGCATAACGAATTGTTTCACGATTTACATATTAGATAGAATTGTTGTCTTCACTGTGAAGACCGTAGATCGCAGGCTGGATAGGATTTTCGATAGTAAAACAGTTTCATTTAGACAGATTCCTTTTAGTACAGAGCCACTAGGTTGTGTTGTTTTGAGCATGCGCACTGGAATATATTTACACATAACGAAAACGTTCAAGACACAACGCTCACGGTGGAAATTTTGTGTGTGGGTATTTTATTTTAGCCATTGTTGTACCTACCATCTGCACGTGCTCAGTAGGCTGCTTAATGCTATTGATATTTAAAGTGACCTGGCGCATGCTGGTGATCACTTTACATGGTACTTTGACCAGGATTGCGAGGTCATACTTCAGCAGATGGTCCGGGGTGTAGAGCGATCCCAACGTGAACGCGAACCCAAACGTAAACGTGGACCCGAACGTGAACGTGAACCCAACGCGAACGTGACCCCAAACGTCACGTGAACGCGAACCCCAACGCGAACGTGAACGAGTTCATGTGTTTTGTTTAGTGAAGTCAATACAAAAGGTCCGTTATAGGTTAGGTTGGAATAGGCGCGCCCATTCCAACCTAACCTATAACGGACCTTTTGTATTGACTTCACTAAACAAAACACATGAACTCGTTCACGTTCGCGTTGGGGTTCGCGTTCACGTGACGTTTGGGGTCACGTTCGCGTTGGGTTCACGTTCACGTTCGGGTCCACGTTTACGTTTGGGTTCGCGTTCACGTTGGGATCGCTCTACACCCCGGACCATCTGCTGAAGTATGACCTCGCAATCCTGGTCAAAGTACCATGTAAAGTGATCACCAGCATGCGCCAGGTCACTTTAAATATCAATAGCATTAAGCAGCCTACTGAGCACGTGCAGATGGTAGGTACAACAATGGCTAAAATAAAATACCCACACACAAAATTTCCACCGTGAGCGTTGTGTCTTGAACGTTTTCGTTATGTGTAAATATATTCCAGTGCGCATGCTCAAAACAACACAACCTAGTGGCTCTGTACTAAAAGGAATCTGTCTAAATGAAACTGTTTTACTATCGAAAATCCTATCCAGCCTGCGATCTACGGTCTTCACAGTGAAGACAACAATTCTATCTAATATGTAAATCGTGAAACAATTCATTATGCTCGGAATTTTTTCTACGTTAAAAATCAATATACGGAGTACTTCATAGTCGTCAGTCGAAGCCCTATGAAATTCCTATTTATGAGATGCTTTCCTCGATAATGACCAAACTTTATACTCATAATCTATGTTAAACTCGGTATAGGTTGTTTTATTTTTCAGTCGGACAAAGTTTTAATAGCCTTAATATTAATGTCAAATTGTCAAACAGCGAAAAGGTTCTTTATCGTCGCTAGGTTAGGTAGAGGATTAAAATGCACTGACCGACGTGTAACTCCAAACAATCATACCTCTTTATGCAGACCCCTTTGTGATTATGCGAAGTGTCTCTATCAACCAATACGCCACTGTGCTTTAAGATGTTGATTGTAAGTTGTCCGTTTAGATCATTACTCGGGTACCTAACAACGTTAAGTATTTCGCAGGAAAGAGTTTAAACAAAAAAGGTCTCTTCACTTCATAATTTAGAGTAGAAAAAGAAAAGACAACGATATATGGGAAAATAAGTTTATTTAACATCAAGTTACATTTTCGCACGATAGTCAATAGTTTGCTATTTACAATAGGTTCTGCTTAACTTATAGTCTGGTAATAAAATTATACCTTATAAAAAATTACTGTATCATACACTTTACAAATAAGTAATACATTTGTAAATTTATAATTTTTTCAATGTTCACTTAACCTAAGCTTCTTAAATCCGTATGGACGGGAAGAACCATCTATGGATGAGAAACATCTCTTTGTAGAGTTTAGCCGGTACAGTTTAGAGGTGTTCATTGTTAGTACATTGTGTTCCGCCGTTCGGGTTATAAGTTTAGATGATACGAGAATAGGTTCCGTTTCTTCTTTTTCTAGGACCATATCTCTTATTTTGTCGAAATTAATTAGTTGTGAGGTTTTGTATGTTAAAGATATCCCTTTGACTTTACATACAGTTACATCGCATTGTTTAGAACTGGACCACGCCTTGTAGGCATAATTCTTTGGACCACCTGATACAAACTCCTTAATGTAACTTCCGACACCTTCTTCTTCTAACTCGTCAGTCAACTCGCCCAAATACTGCCCTAAGGGTGGTTCGTACTGCCCGGGAGCTGATACGTAGATTATCGAATCCGTATCATAATAGAGAACTCTTTCTTCCAACCTCTCCAAATACTCGTATAGCTTTAAGCGAGCATGGGCCGTAGTGTAAGCGGCAAGAACGACATTTACAGTCGATAAGGGATTATACGTCTCTTCTTTAAATTCCCAGTTTACTAGTAGCGTGTCTTCATTAACTGGTAAAACAGAATTGATATCCATTGAAGGATTGGTCATCATACTATAAAACTCCCCAGGTTGCTTAACTATGGTGGTTTTACTTTGGTTCTCGCGTTGACCGAGTTTACCCCAAAACGATGTAATTACAGCCTTCCCTAATTGTCTCAAACCTGGATTTTTTTCTATTTTATTCGGGTCAAGCGTAACACCTTCCGTCTCAAAGTAATCATTAACATATTTATCCTTCTTCTCAGGAGTATCGCAACCTGATGGCCACCCAGAACTTTGCTGTTTAATACCCAAAAATTTGTTGATATATTCATTAAATAACCCACCGGTTTTACTACGTTTATCGTACTGATCAGTTGCGTACTGCCATATTTCATACGTTTCCAATACTTTGTAACCTTTTTCAATAGCTTTTTTCACTTCATCGATTACCCAGGTACCTGTTAACGACCGCCCATCGTCACTATGTTCACAGTCCCCCTGGTTTAAAGTTTCGGCGCATGTGCGACAAAGTACAAACATCAACTTGTCATTTATTTTCAGAGGTAGGACTGGGTGAAACAGCAAATTTGGTGGTAGTATTTTACATTTAATAAGTCCATCAGTGGTGTCAAGATTTAACTTTTTACATCCTTCCCCAATATGAACTGCTGTAGGGTGCCCTATGGGGTATTTTCCATACTTGTTGACGTATGGATATAGGGAGGTAAAATCAACGTACTTTATTCGTTCATCTCCCTTTGTTATATAAAAGGATTTTGCGTTTCCTGTTCGACCACCATAAAACGCATCTCGCGGGTTGAGTGGTGAATATGACATTACGGGATGCGTTTCTGTATACCTGTACATTTCTTGTGTCATAAGTTGTCGAAAGTCACACTCCCACATTTCGTTAACGCAATAACCCAGCTCTTTTAATCTGTTAGATTTTGCAATTGTAGCTTCATAACGGTATTCGAGCGTCTCCGACGTATTATCTAACAAAGGCTCGTTCCTTGCATACTTGAAGCATCTGGGGCAGCCATGATAGTAACATCCATAGAACTCGAATACATCCTTCGTTTCATCACAATATCCGTCGACTTTTACACCTCCCACTCTTGCCTCCTTCTGCCTACCCGAATGTACTATATTTAATTTGCGATTGCGCTCTTCTAACAATAACCATCGAGTAGCTATGACGGATTGTGTATCACAACGTCTATATCCCCCCTTTGGAATGATGCCGATGGTATTTTGCTTTAAAAACGAACGCCGAAATATTTTGTTACACGCTCCCGGTAACGTGACGCTTTCGGTAAAAGGGCATACGTTCCCTTCCTTTATCATCAACTGTCTAAATTTCAGACACGACTGTGCCAATATATCAACGTCGGATATGCAGTAATCTATAAATTCTTTCCTAAAGTCAAATACGTAGTTTTCTGTCACTTTTCCGGCATGCCAAGCCAATAAGGCCTCCCTTTCGTTGAATTTAAGATTATCAGGGTCGAAAGCCTCTATTGGAGGCATTGGTCCTATATAGTTTTGGTTCCCCGATGTGTTAAACAAGTGCGGAAAATAACCTTTCTTTAGCTCTGTTAGATCGAACACCTTAGGTAGTTTACTAAGAGCCATCGAGAAGTAATTTAGTGAATCTAAAAATCTTACATTATTTAGAAACATTGAGACTAATTTTGTTCCTCTCATTATTAGTTCAGGTGTAAGATCCGTTTGGGTTAAGATATAATTTAATATAAACTGGTGATCGAAACCTCCACCGTTATGGGCCAAAACGATAACGTGCTTGAATCTTTTTCTTAAATTCAAAATGTGTCCCATAAATGTTGATATTACGTCATCAGTCAGTATTTTTTGCCGAAAGCCACACTTTTGACAAAAATAAAGTTTTTCCTCATTTATGCATGTATCACAACACTGTACAAACACACATAGATTTGGTTGATGTAAGAGAGACCCGTCTTCCAATTTTTCCTCTTGCATTGTTTCTAAATCGTAGAACACAAAAACTGTGTCGACCATTTTCGGAGTACCTTTATCTGTCGGCATATAGCATAAATGGTCTCTTTCCACATAATTGTTACACGTCTTACAAAATACTTCTTCACAAGTGTGTTTCCTAGCATTACGATATATGGCAAAGCAATTTTCACAACGACTAATTTGGGTACAGATATTATGTATCTTGTGATTGTCAAAACACCTTTGACCCCGAAACGCTCTTTTGCACTCTTTACAATTAATGCAAACTTCTTCCCCTTTAGAACATGCTGGACTTTGCTGGCACGCCGCACACGTTCCCCCACATCGATGGTCCGTTTTATTATTGTACGGTACGTGACATTCTTGACAATAATAAATACAAGCGAAGGCTGCGGTTAAAGATGTTATCACGTTGTAGTGTCCTTCGTGATACATTAAATTCAGGTGTTTTCCCGCACTATCACCCTCGAACATCACATCGCGTCCTTTTCTTCCGTATAGATAGACGGTTAGTTTGTAACCCGAAAGGTGGTTTTGAAATCGCTGTAATTCGGGTATACCCGCTCCACAATCGGCTATTGTAATTTTGGTTTCTTCTAATAAGTTCATAGCTTTTTGGTCCTGTATTTTACCTCTGTTAGTCCTAATCTTGTGATAATCGACGTCATGATCCACATAAGCCATAGCAACAACGATCGCCCGCGGTAAACACAAATTATCACTATTCTTAATTAACACGATGCCCCTCCTTGCTCTGCATTCTTCTTTATAATTATTATACTTTCGAGATCTACCCAAACCGGATGGTAAGCGTACAGATGTAACTCGAAAACAAAACGTTTCGGTACTTAGACCGCTACTGTTGGACTGATAGATAGACGTTATAGTATTCCAAACATCGTCAATCGCCACCTCTTTAACCGGCTTGAACCGCAACCACCCCTCACCATTTTTAAAGTCTTTGGAACAGAAGGAGAAACCAACCATATCGTGGGGTGATAGAGCCTCTACCGCCTTATGAATAAGTTGTATGATGGCGTTTTTTATCCACTGCACTGGATCCAAATTGTTTGGTACAGGTTTTATTTTAAACTCCATAATGCGACCGCTTAAATTAAAGCGACGCACATTACGAGTCACATCTCTTATTATAACAAAATTTTCCATAATCACAACTTCAAATACTCTCACCGCACAGAGAATAACAAACTGGAGAACTGCTTCGCGAACAAGTTTCACTCACACTATGATCGAAGCGCTCGTGAAGGCTTGGGGATATCAACTTTGCACGGACCGCAAACAGAAAAATTCGAACTTCTATCCAAATTTTGCAGAAATAATTTGCAATTTGTGTCTGTTTTCTGTACAAAATCGTCAGAATGGCCGCTTTTTCAGAAAAATTATGAGCATTTAACTATACAAATACAGTGCGCTCTTTACGTAGAAGGTATACTTTCAATTGTTTTCTAATATCTTAAGCCATTCGGACATTATTTTTAAAAATCCCTCTGTTTCGGCCTAAGTTGAAAACAATTGTCTTATTTTAACGATATAAGCTGTAATCTGTGGTGATTACCAGTATGACTGCGCAAATAACCATTTCGTCAATTTGTTACGCGTTTCTCCGAAATTAGACCAAGAGAGTAGTACAAGGCGAAACTGACTTTCTTTTTCCATATTTCTATTAATAACTTATAAAGTTATTTTGAAAATAGTGTTTCGAGGCCTAATGTAATTTCAGGACACGATATTAACTTAAACTATTTGTACAAAAGATCCCTTTTATAAACCGCGTAAGACCTATCAATTATTTAGCGAAATGATTACAGCCCCATTTGTGTTCTTTTCGTCGAGATCCATGGAAGTGTGATTACGCGGATGATTTCCAATTCACTTTTTCGATCTCAAAAGAGTTATTCCCAAAAAGCCATATTTGACAGTACAGTTCGTTAATAAGATCGTTTTTATTATACTAAGTAACACACTTCCACGTTAAACACCTACAAAACCGTCTCGGCAATTTTCCGAAATTTTGGAATTTTTTTTCTCAAATCATGTTCTAATCGGTAAAATTCGACCTGGGGGAGTGCGGGGGTGATTTTCGATTTATTTTCTCGATATCTCGCGCCGTTTAGGAGCTATTTTGAAAAAACGCGTTTTAATTGCTTTTAGATGCAATAAAGCTGTTTTTTCGATGTAAGTAATATAGCTTCTCACCTTTAATGCCATTGGGTGTGTCGAGGTAGAAAGTTGCATTTTAGATAAGGAGACTTAGGTCCTTTTTTCGAAAAGATGTATTCCTCGACACATACAATCGATGCTGTGTATGAATAAGCTTTCGGCAACTTCTTGTACCCGAGTTTTGTTAATACAATCGTTTTATTATAATAACTAATATAATAAGTAACACATTTCCACCTTAAACACCTACAAAATCGTCTCGGCAATTTTCCGAAATTTTGGAATTTTTGTTCTCAAATCATGTTCTACTCGGTAAAATTCGACCTGGGGGGGTGCGGGGGTGATTTTCGATTTATTTTTTCGATATCTCGTGCCGTTTAGGAGTTATATTGAAAAAACACGTTTTAACGCCTTTAGATGCAATAAAGCTGTTTTTGCCTATGTAACTAATATAGTTTGCACCTTTAATGTCATTCGTTGTGTAGAGGAGAAAATTGCATTTATAGAAACGCCAACTTGGTCCTTTTTATTTTTTTGGAAAAGGTGTCTCTCGACACATGCAATCTGTAGGGGCAAGACCCACTTCGACGACTTCACGGATATCAACTAATTCGATTTTAGTTTTAATTAAAAAGACCTATTTTCTTAAAATTACGGTACTATAATATCGTAGTAAATATGAATCACATTTCCTAACATTCCTTGCGCGGGAGGCTATTTATAGAACATATAAATTCTAGAAAAGCGATTTTGCACAAGTGTAAAAGGTTACCGATTAGTACGTAATCTTTCTACGCTTAGTACCTAATTTTTGTGTAGGTATACATGTATTCGCTATTTTTTCAAAATAATTAGAACATCAAATTATTACTTGCAGCCAAATTTAACTTTTCTTAAAGCATGCTTTTTTCTACAATGAAGTAACTGAGAACACATAACTTTTGCTTTATTACATTCTATTAATAACACAGGTAATTTATCCCTGCCGGTTCTTGTTCTTCACACCCGTATGGGTTTAAAAACTTAGGGTAGATAATGTCACAATAAGTAACGACTTGTGATCACTTTTACGCTACTCATATTTTGTAAAATACCTATGTAATGTAATCACCATACGTAACAAATTTTGTAACAAAAGTATAATAATAAATCTCCAAAGCTTTCATGTTATTGAGGTTTTCGTAAATGACCGTGTACTCGAGATTTGTACATATAAATCAAAATCGGTATGTACCAAAGAATTGTTCTTGTCTTAAATATTATAATTAACACACATATAACAATGCTCTAGTGGCCGCCTGCATTTGATACTCGCCTCTTAATCGGGCAACCCAGGTTCGAACCCCAGGACAAGAAAAAAGTTTTTCAGAATTAATCCAGGCGCAGTGTCTGTTTGACGCCCCACTCCTACTAGAGAGCTCTTAACGCGTACGAAATACGCCCGTACTTCCTCAGTTAATCGCCGGCGGAGGGCCCGTTATAGGTGAACGTCAAATTCTCATAAAGCCATAACAATCGCATGACGTACATTATAGATACCGTGGTAGAAGCTTAGGACCTCTCCTTAAGCGGTCAGGTTAGAAGTAAGTAGAGGACCGTCCAGGTAGGTGACAGAATATCAAAGGAAATAAAAATTTCCACGGTCTAGGGCCACCCACGTAGGCGGTATACATCAAAGGAAAAAGTTCCCTCGGTCTAGGACCACGCCCACACAGGTGGCATATATCAAAGGAAAAATTCCCACGGTCTAGGGCCACCTCGTGGGCGGCATACATCAAAGGAAAAAAAAGTTCCCACGGTCCCCAGAATTTTCCCACGCACAAGCGACCCAATACCTACTACTGCAATGAGTACTTATTTAGTCCTGTCATTTCACCATGGAACGCTACACCCTTCAAAAACGCGTAGAAATTGTTAAAATTGATTATCAAAATCAGTGCTGCGTTCGCCTAACGTTCTGTGCGTTGCGTCCAATTTATGACTTTAATGGCCGTCCTGCAGAATCCACAATGCGTTGTTTAATAAAAAATTTGAGACAACGGGGTCAGTGATTGATGAAGCAGTTCCTGTGTTTCAAAAGAAACGCACGATTGTTGGAGAATATTATTGCCGTTCGGGACAGTGTGCGAGAAAACCCCCGACAGTGCATTCTGCGTCGTGCGCAAGAACTGGGTCTTTCTGGGACGTCAAATTGGCAGATTTTGCACCTAGACTGAGTATTCATCCATATAAAGTTCAGTTCCCTAGTCTACGCAGACAAACCACAGTCAATTACGGCCCTAAATGCCAGCATAACTCGAGTTCTTTGTGAAATTGAGCCCAGTTTAAGGGAAGATGTCCAAAATTGGTCCACCAGAATATTACATGCACAGAGGAGTCGCGGGGGCCATTTGGCTCAAATTATTTTTCATGCATAATGTCATCGAATATCCTTTACAATATTATAAAAATTGTGGTAATATAACTTAAACCGGTTGTTTTATTTCATTTCAAAGTTCGAGCGTTCTTAATGAAAAACCCTTTACATAAACGTATGGGGAGCCCATTCCTACACACTCAATGCTTTTCGTAAGAAGGGCATGAAAGCTCAAAGTCTTCTAACATGCAAACAGCAAGCCCGTCTATTGTGGATGAGAAGTTTCTGGTATGAATGACAACCACGTAGATTTTTATGTCACCGACTTATGACGGATAAAGTTTTCGCCGAAAGTTTGTATAAGCACTTGAAGTCTCTAATTTCGAATGCAGCATTGCAGATGAAACGGTTAAAATAAACATCGCCGGAAGCACTTTATATCAGAAAAAGAGGTTTTAGGATTATTGAAGTAATATAACAAAATTTTAGTGAATAAATATTAATCAATTAGTCAAATTTCCGAAAGAAAAGAACCGAATAAGGGATGGATTACTTATACGAAACGTGAATCGTTTGAGTGGAGAAATTTTTGTTCAGAAATTATACAGTCAAATTCAACGGAGTCACAAGAGTTATATAAGTTAAGTAAAGAAGGGATTTACTGTCATAAAGCGGATCAATGGAGGTGCTTTGCAAGATGTGTACATAAAATATAATATATACAGTGCATTTCAATTAAAACGAGCCACCCGCAATAAGTCATTTTAAAATGAGACTGTATGAAAATTGTGAAAGACGTCATTTTTAGTTTGCATAAGGTCCAATAAATTTCAGGTTCTGTACAACCTTATTGTCTTTTAGGAAGAACCACTGCCATGAGAGACCCAGGGAGTCGATGGATTGTAAAGGCTGTTCCATGACGACCTTCCAAGGAAGATCTTTCGTACTGGTTATAACTTTTCTCACTAACCATACCCGAAAGGTAGTAATTTTTTACGAGATCTGAACTAACTCGATTCTTCCACTCATTCCCTTTGGCTTATCCTGTGCCGTCCGGTTCACGATTTTAGACCTCAGACTAAGTTGCTGATGTGTAATCATTACACAGTGCAGTGCGTGCCATATATTGATTAATTACCTACCGTTCTCCTGCTCAATATGGAGAGCGAGACCGGCGTTCGTCGTAAAAGCTACAGCTCTATTATTACTGATAAGGTGTCAAAAGCGTGAGCTTGATTCTGCTTAGAATAATTTGATAGTATAACGCCCAACACCTTAAATTACCCGAATCCCTTCTCAGGGGTTCGTCCGTTCTACTTCTTGATTAGGGGTGGATCCCCTAATACCTATAGGTGGGAAGTGAGAGTCCTATTCTAAAAATTTAAATAACTTGAAAACCGTGAGCACAAGGTTTGTGTGATATGGCACGAAATGAGCAGAAAATTATTGTACATTCAGAAATTTTACTATATTGCTATGTGCAATGGTAAACGGCCCAGCTATAGCTGAATTAAATACTCACAAAATCTTTTATACGAAATGATTATAATTTTTCTAGGGCACGTCCAGCGTCCGCTATTTTTTATTAGTTTGGAAAAACGCTACTTACAAAATGCCAAAGAATTAATTAACAAATTTAGTATGAACTCTGACCTGGGTTGTCATTTGGGCTAAATGAAAAACAACATAGAACATTTACAAACGAAATTTATTCGACATAAATCAATTCAATAAGGCTGAAACAAAAATAGACATTCAGGGCCATAAGACGAGTACCTACCACGCAAGAAGCGATCGATTGAAACAATTAATTAAAAATCTTAATTGCCTTAGGGCCGGTTTTTCCACCCCTCAATAACTTTATTATTCGAATAAATTCCATTGCTTCCATTGTCGATATAATCGTTGTCACGTTATTTATCTATCAAAATAAATTTATCGAGAGATGGAAAAAATGAACTTTCAAGTGTTAATAATCCTTAAAATTACTGATGTAATATTGGCTGTGGTGAAAAAACTCCCTTTAACTGATACTGGAAAAGGATTCACATATACTTGATAAACACAATACTCCGCAAACTTAACTTCTTTAACCAGGCTTAAACATTCACTTTAAACGGTGTAATAAAAAATCTCTCAATCACTCAACTAACTTTCTTCTACAAAACCGTTCAACTGGCAAGATGGCTGTTATGTAACAAAATATGCTCAACTACCGCTGACTGCAATATACATACCAAAAGCTTCCCCCACCAAAAAAGTCACGATTCCTTCTTCTTTTTCCGTTTTCCTGCCTTCCACCTTCCTCAATTTTAAGCGAGTAAAGTCAACACCTGTGTTACCAACTTCCGCGATAACATGCGCTTATCTTCAAACTAATTACGATCGGATTTCAAATGAGATAAATTATTACAAAACATTATTTCCAGACATCTCTTATCTTTCAACATGTAACTCAATCTTACGATGAAAATAAGCAAAGCGATTATTTAAACAACAACTTTCCTTTCTAAAATAAATCTAACAAAAAAAATTAACATTGACTTCAAATTCGAATAACATTTAAATTTTATTCATTCTAAGCTAGCGACCAAAATTTAACGTCAAATATATAAATGAACGCATACAGGATGATCCAACATTATTATAGGTGCTGAAGCCAAATAAAACGTCCGCATAGCGTAGTTTACACAACAATATATGCTAGGCTATAAAAGCGGCCGTGGATATTAAAATGACGATTATATCACCTCTGATTGGCAATTCGAACTGGTTGCACTTCTAAATTGGAAGAGAATGTCTTCTCTAAAATATAGGACTACTGTTTAATCTCATAACTGAGTGATGTAACAATAAATTGTCTCTTATTATTCTGTCCGTCCGTCCGTTCGCTTGTGTACATGATAACTCGCGAGCGGTTTTGAATTTTCCAATTCTGTTTTTAGCAATAGGTAGGCAATGGTCAAGGGAGGAACTGATTCAGTTTTGGTCATTTGGACTTTCTGTCCGTCCGTCTGTGTTTGTCGCTCGTGAGTCGTGGTCTATATTGATTTGAAACAGTATTGTTCTGAGATGTACGTTTTAATCTATTCGTACAAAAATAGCTTAAACCCGAACTACCAGTAGAATACTAAATGAGAAAGCTTAATGAATTGAGCTAATTCATTCAATTCCGGTACATTTTTTACAAAAGCAATAAAATTTGCTCTAGCCTAATAGCAATAATACCCACTGACGAATGTTGTGTAAAGCCAAAAGCTTTGAATAGGTATACGTGAATATTTGCACTGGATGTATTGTTTCTCGACAAAAATCATGTAACTTATTGATAAATGGCTGCCTACAATAAGTATTCAATAGAACGTGTAGGTTTAATTGCATGACTGAATAGCCACAGTGAAAATCCTCAAGCTACGATACACAGGAGTCCTACATTAAAATTGGATGCACTTCAAACGCTAAACTATCATCGCCAGCAATCGAAACACGTATGGAATTAATAAAGTGGTTTTGTGGTCTAGTAGCCCTTTTAGCGTACACATTTTCATTTTCAATACCCATTGAACCCGAAACGAATCTCCTGCGCGTATAAAAAACGATATTCAATTAAGGATATTATGCCATCATAAGTGGAGTTCGCAGCTAAATCGTTACAGTTCGAAATAATTTTCTGACGGAAGGCATCGGCCGTCAGTTTCGAAAATTACACTTTCATAATATACGAATGATCTTTATTTTATGAGTATTTGTGCCATCGCTATTCTGTTCGAGGAGCTGATCTTGCACGAAGAAAAAAAATTATGCGTTATCGTACAGTTTGAACAAGTCACCCTCGCATCGTCACGTCTTCATCTTTATTGGAACATTTGAGTTAAACGAGAATGGCGTCTAATTATATCGAACTGTCGATACCTCCCTTCTGTTTGTCGTGTGAAGGCTTCTTTTATGAATTGAGTTACGAGTCTCTAATTGCTGAGAGGCACTAGAAATTTCCCTTGACTGCTAGGACCACTAAATCTGTGTTTACGACTACTGATTTCATCATAACTTCCTATATTTTAAAGATTGAGAGAATAACACAAATATTTTATAGAACCATACGCCGTTGTCCTCAACAAAATTATGCCAATAAGTTAAAGTTGCTTAAATTTAATTACGAAAATAACACACGCCCTTTAATTATATTAACAAAACAGGTTTAATCTGCTTTCCGTAACTACTTTAAAGGTGTTAAAGAAGTTATTTAATTGTTGAAGTTTTGGTCCCACTTTTTTTGGAGCTGAAAATAAAAAGTTTTTGTTACAATGTACGCAATCCCCTTTAATCCCTAAGAGAGCAGAAATTTGCAGCAAAAAATTTCGAAACTAAAGTAGAATGTCACCGCGCATCAATGTTAAGAATTTTCTCCATTTATAGCGACGGAGCCGACGTTCAAATACGATTTTTATTGCTCTTTGAGGTTTACCTTTGAAGTTTCCACATGTCTTTCATAACCTTTTTTCGCACATTACGGATCTTTTAACGAATAAATAACGGATTTTGTTTGGCAATATTGCACGTATGTGAACTAATTGATTGTGCTATAGAAGACGATTATTACAATTTGTATAAACGTAACGCTGGGTTACAACCAAAGGAAGATACATGCAAATTGCTGCCGTATGCGAAGCTTTTAGCGAAGCGAATAAGGCAAAATATAAATGATATCCCCAAAATGTATATTAGGTTTTTGTGAAGCCTTATTGAGCTAAAATAGGCCAAACGTGCAAATTTTCACTAAATTTAATCACCATCTGTACAGCCAGGCGGTATTTCATTGTTGACATTTGTCATTGTAGATACGTCTGCGGCGGCCCCAAGGGAAATTTTAAGGCAAATGTCGTACATTGATAGATTCGTTTATATTTTTCAGCCCGAAGGTATATAGCGTATTGGGCGATCAATGGGGTTGGTATCATTAGTAAAACACGAGATCTCATTTACATAAAAGCTTCATTAATTTGCAAAGGTAATTTAATTAACTGAAAATACCTTCATTTATTTTGTCGGTACTGCGAAGAGCTGTAGTGTATCTATGAAAAATTGAGATTGGGGAACAAAACGAATTGATATCGTGTCTTTTTTAATAAAAAAATCACTTTTAATTATATTTTGTCCAATACATTTTCATTTTAGTTTGTTTCAAACTTTTTTTGCTACTAAAACGTTCCAGGTAAAATTAATGTCCCTTGAATGTAGGAAATATCTTTAACTTTAAGCTGCTTAAGGATTTTCTTTTCGTTGTACCTTAAGTTCTGTTGTATCAAATATAACACGACCCAATTCCTTATATTCTCTTCTGCAAAGTGTATTACAGGTTTTACTGAGGGTGTTATTCAGTTTTATTTCCGGTGAAATATAGATCCGTCTTGCGGGAAAACTGACAGTACTTCTATAAAATTCTTGCGACACAATTTTATTTCGCTAGTGAAAACCTCATATACAACGGTAATATATGAAATAGCTAAGATACTGGTTGAAGTAACACCACAGATCTTAAAAATAAACTATATCGTTATCTTTGCGGCAATGTTTACCAATAATGAAACTGATTGACACATGCGTTTAGCAATGCGATCAAAGTATTGGAAGAACTTTTTGAAATAAGCGATGTTTATCGTACAGAGTGGGGCACATAAGATTCCCCGGTTTTTGGAGGGTTATAAAAAAGGGTAATGGAATCAGATACCGAAACTATAAAAAAAACTAATAGGTAGTCGTAGTCCCCATTTTGTCACTCTTCGTTTATCCAACCGCAGTTGAACATGAACTTTGTGGCCGGCATAATGTTGAACCAGAGACTGGGATTAAACAGATTTAATTAAGTAACAGAGCACATTAAATATTACAAGGCTGTAATTTACTTGTTTATTTATTTATTGTAGTGGTCAGGTCTCACGAACGTGCAAGCCACCCAACAGTCCCATCAGAGAAACCAGACGCTGAAGGAACATTTTTCTCAAAACATTCGTAGATAATCGAGCTCCATACTGCTGGAACCAAAGACAATCCAGGTCCTCTTCCTTGGCTAGCCAATCTAGGCTGAAAGAACATTGCTTTATATTGTTTAAAATACGTGCTTTAGAAACCAAAAATATAGTTCTTCAAGTTTACTATTTTTCTTTCAATTTCTCGGATTGACCACACATAAGTAGAACCCTGACAGTTTGTCGACCATCTCGGATTATATTCGCCTCGGAATTAATTAAATTCATGGGTGCAATCAAGGACAATTTAATTACTTCGTTGAAATTAGATATTTATTTTGATCTATTGACTCACTTTGGGACTCGATTTAATTAAAACTCAGTCTATCCTTGTTGCACTCGCACACTATTGAAAATAGGAAAATTATCCAATCGGTAAACAAAAACTTTAAAACATTGGACAGAGACAGGAGAGATGCAAACCTCGCTACTCTTAAAAAATGACAAATTAGTCATCTAAAATGGGCCAAAGTATTAGTTATATGGATGTGTGAATAAAGCAAAGTGTTCAACAAAAGTCTCCTGTACTTGCATATATAACGTTTTTTCAGGTCTTGTAAATCCTTAGTTTCTAAAACTTACAAATACTACAAATATTCACAGATAATAATATAATTAAATAAATTAACTTCCGTGCTATAGCTCGGTCTCTAGACCTCATATCGACATTGGGTTTTCGCTATATGAACGGTTATGGGTTCCAGGCGGTCAACTATCAAAAATTTACTTTCTCATTTATATATCGTTGTTGCTCTAAATCGGTGAAAATCGCTAATTAGGGACCAACTTTCTAGGGAAACGGACGGGAAAAAAGATCGATTCCGATTGCTCGATTAGCAAGGAATTATACATGTGTATTTATATATGTATATAAATGAGTAAACTTAAGGAGATGATGGGAGGATGATAAAACGGGTAATAATACGCTAATGTGGAGGGCCGAATACTAACAGCAATTTAGAAAATATTTTTTTACAATCCAAATTACGAAACTTAGGCAACGGTTTTACACAGTTTGTGGCTCCGTAACAAAAGTGGACTCTCTTCGAAACAATTAACACGGCCATCATGATGTTAACAAATTCAGTGTCTGTTCGAGCTAACCCCGGTTTGAGTGCAGTGTAGACGATGTCACACAGATCTCCCCGATTTGCTATCTAAAATTAATTTACTTGTGCCATCTTATCACTACCGTTTTAGTTTACCATTTCACCTCTCTCCGCCACGTACTAATGTTTTATATATATTTCCAATTTTAAATTCGTGTAAAACATACAATAAACTTTGTAAAACCGATGGACATATTTAATTCAAAACTAAATTATTTATTAACGATTAATCTTTAAAATTACTATTTTTATTATAGTAGTTTGGTTTTTTGATCATTTTAAATTTTTTATACCAATTTTTCTCGTTTTAGTAATATTTACTTGTATCGCCTCTATTATCTGTGTTAAATGTCCTGTAATTGGAATTTGTTTTCTGTTAAGAATTAAACTATTATTATCCCGAAACCCTAGGACACGTTCTGGGCTCATGTCCGTTCGTAAACTTGCTTATGAACAACAGTCACAACAAAGTTCGGTCAAGTTATTGCCGACGGCTTTCGCCGCCAAAGGTTAACAATATACGAAGAAATCAGTTGCACTACAGGCAATGGTTCTAACCGAGGGGTTGTTATACATAATGAAAAATGTGTACAAGATTTCCTAAAGACTACCCGAGAATAACCCAAGACTTCCTAAGAATTCCCAGATTTTCCAGAATTGCTAGAGATTATCTTCCTTTTTTGGTCAAAACTATTCATTAAAACTTTCTTTAAAAATACTACCTCATATCAGTTATGTGCACTATTACAGATTACAGTAGACGATTACAGTCACGGGACTAACTGATTAAATTTTGGTCATTTGGACTATCGGTCTGTGTAGGTAGGTACATGATAATTGATAACGGTTTCGAATGTTCCAATTATGTTTACAGTATATGTTTATCATCGTCCAAAGAAGAACTGATTAAATTTTTCTAGAAATTTTCAGTGATACTCGGTAACACGCCGTGTGAATATTTCAAAATCGAACTTGGGGAATTAACAAGGGAAAAACGTTTTTTCAGATCGTTGCTCCCCATCTCATTTATAATGACACCAATCGAAAGAAGATTCTTTTTCTCACCTAATGATATGCGAATTAGTTCATTTTCAGTTGTATTTCTCATTTTTTTATCAAATTATTTTATCGGCAATAAATACAATTAGCAAAATCATGTTAAGCCATGGAAATATCCTAAAGAATTGAAATAGGTTTTTGAGCCAAGGACGTTCATTAAAATGCACGGAAAACAAATATCGCGTACTAGAGTAACTATTTCCCCCCTAAACGTTTATTTGTTTAATTGAATGTCCCTCTCTTGTTCTGGGCCCTCAACAGGATTTCGCCCAATTACAGAGTGATTCGCTTTTTAGGTGCTCCTTCATACTACTCCGGTATTTACCATACGAATTAGGAAAACTGCAGGAAAACCTAATTCGAAGTAGCCTGCAGAATGCTCGAAACTGCTGTAAGGAAATTCCCATTTCTGCCACATGAAAAATTCACCTCAACCCATGTTCGAACACCCGTCCTCCCGGCTATGTAGCCCAACGTTCTACTACTGAGCCACACAGACGTTGTAAACTTTATAACGATTTACCCAATGTTTTCCAAAACATGATTATCAACACTTTTAAAAAAAACGTGTACACTAACCTGCTCAGCTGTAAAAATTCTTCTGTCATATAATGAACTCGTTATTGCATTCCTTTCGTTTATTTTCTTTTTTTATCTCTTCATTTTTTCTCCTCTTTCTTCTATGTAATGTTATATGGATCCTAATGTAAGAAGTTCTTTTGGATGCATAAAAATAGACTCCCTTCAGAAGAGATTTTGTCATTTAAAAGTAGACATAGGGAGGAACAATACACGTAAATCCCTATGTCTACTTCTTAATAAATATCACTATATACAAACCGTGTGTTGCCGACCTAAAAACTCGCTACAATCTAGACATTTCTGTTGCCTTTACATCGGTTTTCGTGGTACAGTGACAAAACGTCACGCTAGTCGATTCAAAGAATATGGTCTCAGCAAAGAGGTTCTAGCGACAATTGTTAAGTGCGTCATTCAGAATTCGGTTAATATCATTAACAATCATTTATATTCCCGTGTCTTAAAATAAGCAAAACTGGCATTTATTTACTAAATAGAGTTTCTTCTAATTGTTTATAAGTTTATAACATATCTCTTGTACGAGACACTGAAACAATTTTTTATATATTAGCGATCATTGCACGTAAAACTAGACAAATTCGGTATTTATTCGCTGTCAATTTCACGGGAATTTCCTTCAGAATCAGATGTTGGTTCACAATAAACAAGCAGTAATTTCCGTATTTATACATTCTTCAAAGACCACTTACTGGTAACATCGCTTAGTTATAGCAATCAATCAAAAATGTACGCGAAAATCGTCCGAAAACTCTTTACAACACCTCTTGTTTTAATCAAGCGTGGGCACACTACTCGATTTACTCAAGTGGTGGAGATGTTTCAGAAAGTTGCACCCTTCAAACATACTATGTACCCACCTCAACTTGAAACCAGAAATTATCTACCATTTACATACACCTACGTGCGTTATAAATTATTCTCATTGTAACTGATAGAGCTTTTGAACAGGGCACGATTGCTTCTGGTTCGTTTAATTCGATTCGATAAGCACGTACGGAAATACCGCTTTAGCAGCAACAATTCTATGTTCCATTTAAATAATGGTAGCATACATTATTACTGTTATTATCGGGCTGAAATGTACAGTTTATTCTTCTGATATGCCCCAAAATGGTATAGTTATGTCTTACACTTTGTGTAAAACTGTAACATTGAAACGTTTTCTTTAATAGCGCATTTATCGGAATCTTACTGCTTAGGTAAAATTGAAGCATTTCGGTTTTTATAGCTCGATAATATAAACGCAATGGATTCAAATGGAGTAGGTGAGAGTGCCGTGCGGGGGACAAAAAACATAATATGCCTCAGGACGCAGACATCGAAGTTGCGGTGGGCTCCTCCTTTCTGCTTGTTCCGAATTTCTAGTCGAATACTCACAAACTAGACTAGGAAGGAATAATGACAATACAAGGGTATACTCATGGTTGACCACGTTAAATTGAGACTGACGTAGTGAAATCTACTTGAAATTTCAATTTATAAAAGTGAAAGTTGTTCACAACAACCCTAAGCAAATCAATTGACAACAGGTGTGATCCTTCCAAAATCGATTCACCTACTTTTATTCTCGCATACACTAAATTCACCCTTCATTATCCGCACGAAAGTATTGACGAATCCCACTTAAATTTGTTGAAACTCCCCCGCATAAAAGCGTGAAATTTGGGTTTCGGGCACTTACCGGATCGAGATTTAGTTGAAGTACGTCGGCCTCCGAGATCGCCTAAAAATAGCAATAATTTCGATTTTAATTAACCTTCCACTTAGTACCATGAACGCCAGAATTATTTAAGTTAATTGAAACGATCGACAAAAAGACAAAAAGGTGCTTCACATGTTAACTTGAGAGTAACGCCTCTCGAGCTTAAAAAAGCTTTTACAGTTCCTCTTTGATCTTCCATCGAAACCTATAACTAAATTATAAACCGACCAAGGAAAGTACCTGGTATTGATTTCCAAAGATATGAAGGACAACGTGTGTGTGCTACTTCAATTATGGGTTAAGTGGTTCATAAAACGTCAAATATTGGTGAGACGATCAATGGAACTAATAAATGTCGGAGTAAGCACCAAACTCCATTTAGTTCTGATGTATTACTGCAATCACAATTAGATAATTGTCCTTCAGAATGCAGGTAGAGCATAGTGAAATAATAGCATTAACTCCAGCCGTTGCTGTGTATCGTACTTGTGCTTAATTAGGAAACTGTTAAAATGATGAGATGTATGTAAATAGACTTTCAAGTGTGCTGAAGGCGCCCTTTTGTACTCAAATTTAATAATTACAACGTTAACCAAGGAGTTATTATGGAAGAACCGTGTCTGGCAGCTTTTTAACCTTAATGCATAAATTCCGGCGATTAATTATTTTGCCACCTATTGTAAATGAGTGCGAAACTTTATTTCAAAGTTGCCTAATTTGTAAATTGGTGCTTCCAAAACAGAGACGATGTTCTACTTAATTTCTTACAGCATGCTACTACGTACGGTAATCGTCGACAGGAAGATGAGTAGAGGAAAATGGTTACACCTCTATAAATCTCCATGGACATAAAGTTCACAAATGCAACTATCAGATGTGTATCGAAAAACGCATTCGGTAGTCTATTGCATCTGAGGGGTAAGTAGCGATGGGATACTCCAAGCACAATAAAATTTTGTTTACAATGACTTAAGGAAGTGGCGTTATATTATACATTTGGTCGGAGCAGATCGTTTTAATGAATGAAAGCATTGAGGTAGTGCCTAATAATACTAAGAAAGTTCGAGAAAGGGTTGGCGTTAATTACAACAGTATCTGAAAGGTATGCACAAAAACACAATTGCCTTAAGATCGTGGAACAAGACTCAATTACCGTGAACATACATCTTTGGTAAAGTGTAACATTATGACGTTCACTGTTAGATGTCACTACGTGTATTAGGCTGACTAAATTTAAACGTTTAAAATATTACCAAAATGTATTATCAAAATCGGACATGCACTTGTCATCGTACGCCTTGAGCGGATAGTACGTGTTTTCAAAATTAGTTACGTTACAAAAATTGAATTCATACCGATTGAAAGTTTGATTGATTTGGAAAAAAAGAGGTCTTTAGTACCGTAAGTTTAATTAAAAAATACATAATTATCTAAGTCAAAACATTTTAGTTTTTTAACTGGATTTTGGAACCCTGAAAGGAATTAATTAATACGAAGAAAATAAACAAAATTAAATACGTACCAGCTCCGTATTCACCCTAAAGCAATTAGAAGTCCGCATCTTGATATAGTCAGTCTTAATTCTATCAGCCAGCATCTTGGTAATTCGTCAGAACTTCACTTCAGCCTCAAAAATTAATTGGAACGACAGGCGTCGAAAGCAACTACAAGGTTAGCCACAGTCGAGGTTTTTTCATTTAAAAAAAAGAAATGGTTACCTATTGCATTTATTTAAGAAGTACCCCATTTAATCGTGTAACATATTAAATTAGTTAAATTAGAGCAAGGTCCTAATTTATGGACGTGAGCATTAAATATTTTCTGTTGTTTCTGAGCTTGAGTTTGTTTAGGTTAAACATGTACTTCAATAGCTACTTGCTTTAATTTTATTTCATGTTAATTTAGGTTTTTACACGGCTTCAAACTTCATTTATGTACGGATAGCGCTATTTTTTTCCATGTTTTCCTGCCGTTATTCATTTTTTTCTTTTCATAACCAAGGTTAATAATTTATTGTAAAAGGGCACTTTTTGTTTGAACAATAAAATAAATTTTGATTGCTCGCTATAATATGGCGTGATAAAAGCTGAATTTTTTGAAACTGCGGACGTGAATAGGGGGTTCAGTTGGTTTTACAAATAAATGATATTCTTGGTAGAAATTCATAGAATAAATTTGTCAATTGCGGTGCAGATGTGGTGCGTTTTTTGGTTTCTATGAAACATTGTTTCTTAATAGGTTTCGAAAGCCACTCGAACCGAGATGTATGGGTTTTATATCATATTTTGTCAGGATGATATTAGTCAACAAGATTTCGATAGTTATCCCCACCTCTTTCTTTTGTGCTATCATAATATAACGATTCCAATTGGTACAATTAAGAACATAGCGGATTTAGTTGTTACACGTGATACTTAGTAAAGATAATAGTTGGAATTAGTTTTGGGGGAGATTGGATTCATTCGGGTTTGTGGCTAGCAAGGTAATCGAAGTGTGGTCTGAAAATTGAAGTCTTACTCTTGATAGAGCCGATAGTGTCAGGCATTTCGTAGAAAGTAGAATTTGGAAAAGATTTGTGTTTCGAAAGCCGTTGCCACTAATGCGGAAGCGGAACTCGTAATAACATTTGAACCAGTTTAGATTTTTGAACAATCGTCACGATTAGTATTTGTGTTTGGAACGTAAAATATAACAACATTGAGTTCCAGTAGTTATCGTTAAAAATGAAAAAGAGTTTGAAGGAAATAAATTCTGTTATATATTCACGAATTAAAGTGGTTTGCTCGTAACTTCTAAAATACAAGGATATACCCGAAAAGAATACGTTTCGAGATATTTTGCATAATTTCTAAAAAAGAAAGTAAAAGAAAAAGAAGTTTCGTGTTACCGTCGGCAAGAATCCAATGTGCACGATCCGTCACCTATGTTCCATAATTCATTGTCACTGAAGGAGGATTGTACCCAACCCAACTCTGTAACAACATTGTCACCTGCTAAAATTGAAGGTTGGAGTCTTTATTTAGTTTGGGTTTAGGAACAATCAACACGCAATTTATGCTAGTTTAGAACAGGCACTGTTCCGAATCATATTTCATTGTTAGATTTTTACAGCATTCTTACGATATTACCCCTTTCAGTTATTCACAAAACACTATTACAAATCAGATTCTTTGTTAATGGTACAAGCACTAACATTTCTTATTTTCTTAAAGATATGGCTTTTGCAGTAAGAGAACACAAAGTTACTAAGTGGGGTTGAGCGGGAACAATCCTGTAAGGCAAGCGGTTATACTACGTACATTCATTCGGAAAAGAAAATTAATTATATTTTTCTAACCACCCTATACAATAAAAATAAACCCCTAAAGAGCATCTAAAAAAGCGGCAGGGCATCTCGGTGTGACTCTACGGAGTCATTGGATTTGACCCATTTTCAATAGGCTGATTACATGTGGAATATAGGGCTTCTGTGCAAAGTTTGAACTGAATAGGTTCAAGCGTTTGGCAGGGCAGAGAAGCTTGACCCCATGGGGCCATTGGATTTGACCCATTTTCAATAGGCCTATTACATGTGGCATATAGGGCAACTGTGCAAAGTTTGAACTGAATAAGGTTCAGGCGTTTGGCAGAGACAGAGAGGCGTGACTACAAGGGGTCATTTAATTTTACCAATTTCCAATCGACTTATCACTTGCGGCATATAGGTCAAATGTGCAAAGTTTGAACCAAATCGGTCCAAGCGTTTGAATTATCGAGTTCGCGGATGGCCGGACATACCAACAAACGGACACCATCGACATAAAGCGGATGTTTAATTGGATTCTGGATTACGATAGGCGCCACGCGTACCTAGGCCTCAAATTCGGGGCCTTAGTTCTACCTCCCACTGTAATTAATTACCGCGTATCTAAGACGAATAGTCTATAATATATACTTAATCGCGCTACTTCAAGCTTTTTGTCATTTAACATTCGGAACTGACGATACGTATTTAATGAACTCACTTGCTCACATTTAATTACAATAGTACTTAATTCCGAATATACATACGTAAAGCAGTATGTATGATCCTATTTACATCTGAAATAAAATTGCTTTTTTAACCACGATTATTACTTTATATTTTTAAATCCTTTTTAGCTTCCTCGCCGTTAAATAATATACCCACTTAGGTTATGAATCAACGTAACAGTATCCTCGCAATGCGCAAAAAACACACATCCATACCAGTGAAGGTTACATGATGTGTGTGTTGCCACACAAAACTTGTGCGAGAGATGGAATAGTGGTCATGATCGTAGCTGTTGTTGGAGACCGCTCGCTTAAAAAGAAGCTCGTGTGGCACTTTGGAACAAGTATACAAGAAGGACAACAAGGAAAATACTACTTTCAATGTCATATGTAGTCCAAAATGGAGAACTATGTACGTAAGTGTGGGTATAAAACGGGTACACTATTCGTTTTACAGCTTTGTCTGCATCATTTCTATTAAATGAATAGACGTACCTCTGAGGAGTTAAATCTAGTTTGGAAGCTGCAGTAACACTTCTATACGAATACATCATTAAATGCTTTCTAAAGCTCTACTGAATTTAACACCAACCTCAAATTTATTTATACATAACAATAATTGGATGCGGTGTTATGATTGATAGAGCAATCAACAAATATAATTTAGCGATGGTAATCATCATCAGAGAAAATTACCTCCAAGATTATTTTACCCGAGTAATTCTAAATAAGCAACGCAGCCATTTCATTGGATTAGTCTTGTTATAAAGTACTTAGTTGTCTGAGGGTGTAAAAGTTATGAAACTATGCGGTGGTGTGGGATCGACTGACATAACAAGAAAGCTGTCTTGGCATTCAGAAAAGATTCTATTTATCCCCTCTATCGAGTCGCGCGCTTAACAATAACGCGTGTGCACGGTTTCACAACCGTAATTATGGCGAGACTCAACAAGAAAAAAAAAACAAAGTTTACCTACAAAAACACGTTCCCTATCAAGATTGAATAAATTACGCCAAAGTCAGTAGTAAGCTGAACTTCAACTTCAGATAACCTACTTACACTCTTAGAAATTTTGCTTCCGCTTATCCTTAATTTCTTAACGTGCAAAATATACCCCCTTAATAATAAGAAGCTAGTTCTGTACGGTTTGAATAAACAATAAATAGCTCGCTTTGGGAATTCGGCTGCGTCAATAGAATGTCGGCATGATGGAATCCATAACTCTCTCGAGCGCCAGATATAAGCCGATCGAAAATAGCGAAATGAGCTATAACATAGAATTGCTGCGCAGTATTTAAGCAAATTCAGTATTTGTCCCGGTAACCGTATTCGCTGTGGGATATTGCAGTCAGTAGTTGATATAATTTGCATATTAAAAGGTGCCCCAATTAAATTACTTGACGGAATGACAAACAAGAACGTTCGGATGTCCCAGTGAAATAATTAGTTGATTTTGTTGGCCATTCAGTATCCCTTGTATAGTAGATACGCAGGCCAATGTAATGTTTAGTTCCAATTTAGCGACATATTTCAGATTTAATCTAATTAGGTTAATAGATTATTATTTTATGACATGTTTGCGTGCAAATTGCTATTTCGGTGGACGGTAGAGAGGTGATGTGTTATTGACGTCATTAATAGTACAATGTATTGAAGTGGTTTCAGCTAATCCTCTTCGTTATTAATAGACGTTTGTGATCCACGAGTTGCAACTTTGGTGTATCCAATCGTCCAAATTAACATAAATATAAATATAGTATTGCAATACAACATTTTCTGCCCGCAATTCTTCGACGGCAAGTCTTCGCACACGTCTTCTGATAGGCACTGATTTCTTTGCCCGCAATTCTTCGAAAGATACATTCTTTTCAACAATAATTTTATTCAACAATCACGATTAATGATTATACTAAAAATTATGACAATGAAAAGCAATAATGATCTCAATTTTTAAATGTACAACTATTTTTTTAAGGTTAAACCAAGAATAAATAAATCTAAGAAAATCTCATTGTCAATGATGTTATATTCCTCATGATTACGCATGTTGCGTTCGTTCCAAACAAACGGCACGTATGTTCGTAAATTCAAGCCAAAATGAAAAGCAGTCCGGATTTCTAGAACAATTTATAAATGAAAATTGCCCTAAACTCTTCTGGAGCTCTCAAGATCAGAAGATTGGATTGTATCGCCGTCGCAAAAGTAATGAAATGTTTGGACCACAGAGATTTTACCCAATGTTTGTATTTTTTAAATGCAGCACCCTGTATATTTTATCGTCAACTGTTTCTCATTCTTTTTCCTGATTGCATTGATGTATCATAACCTTTTTTAGAGATGAAAACCTTATTTTTTACTGTATAGTGGGTTGGGTTGGTAGAGCAACCTTGGCTGAAACCCCAGCCACTGAAAAATAAAGAGAAAATAAATAAAAATAAAATAAATAAAAAGTCCAAAATCATAAACTCACCTTTGTCGCTCGATAATTAGTTGGAACATTTTAGTTCATAAACTAGAGAAGCAAGATGGCAGCTATTCTATCTAACGCCAACCATTCCAGTTTTCTGTTCAAATCGAATTGCACATTAGTAAGTATATAAATTAATGTGGTAAAAAAAGAAAAGCGTATGTTGGAAAATCTCATACAGAGTCATTAATTATGAATAATGTGCACTTCGCCTGAAGTATGCGGTAATGCAACCACGAAACACATTTCAGACCAATTTTGTTACTAAATTATGTTTCTAAAGAACTTTATCCCGCTCAGTAGCGCTAATTAAAACATTGCGATTTTATCTATTTTTGTCAAATTTATATACACGTGCCGTCCTGAATCGTTGTTTTGGAATACAGACGGAACTACTAGAAAGAAATGTTGTGTCCTCTTCAAAAATTATAGGTGAGTACGTGCACGGCATAAAAACAATTCGATATTGGGAGGATAGATCACACACCATTCTCAGACAAGGAAATTACTCCTGCCTTTTCCTACGAAACGCTGAACACGATGTTGCACTTCCTCCTCTTTAACTATAAATTCCTGAAATCGAAGCTGGTAACATTAATAGCCGCCAACGGTTGGTTTCACACCGTTGATTGCATTGGGGTTGTATGTTTTGTACTCGCTTCCGATTTCTAAATATAGTTTTAACTTCGATCGCCCTCGGAAGCTGTGCGTTTAAAATATTTTCTTTCTTACGCCCCCAACAAATTACTTGCGGGCTTTCTTGGCTTACACACAGTGCGTCAATTTACAATTTTTACTTGGTTTTCCTGAAGCCGTTGCGTTTAATCTTGAGTTTATCGCCTCTTTTTGCGTAAATATTTCATGAATTTCAGGGTTATTGTTTTATTGAGTTAGTTAGGTTGTTCTAGCTTACCAAAGCCGATAATGTTGGAAATTGCCATTTTTATAGGAAAGACCACGAAAACTTGAAGTTGTCTGATTATTTTTTCCTTTTCACTTTACTAAGTGTAAAGGTTCTGTTATAGCGTGCTCCAAAATTCTCATGCAAGCTGGCGTTGTTACTTTAGCGGCGGCTGTTTCTACTTTCTGGCGCAATTTTAACAATTTAAATGGTTCCTCTTGGACTTCACGTTGATACTCATTCGATAAAGCTAGTTCAGTCACCATCCACAAAGTTTTTATACGTGACCTTTCCAAAAATGTGTTCGGAGACAATTGCATGTTCATACATTTTGTGGGGAGGGTAGATTTCTTTAACTAAATAAAGTTATCGGGTTTAGTTTGCAGCCTGTACCGGTTCCTTCTGTTTCACAAAACCAATTATTAGTTTAGATACAGACTAAATATGGAGGAAATGAAGGTAGTGATGAATTGAAGAAAGAAATTGCAGAGTATATTTACGAGACTGGGTAGGAGTTATCGGAAAGATGTTCTACACTCTACAGGAATGTACATGTACACAGCTGAAAATGGCAAAAAAGATAGCGATGGGAGAGTGTGTAATACTGCGAATCGTCGCAGGGAAATTATTCAAGAAAAAACTTCCTTCTCCCTTAACGAGATTAGGTACCGGAAAGTACTCAACGAGTACATTAGCGTTTATGTTCAGTTTCCTTTTTCTAAAGAAATTATAGAATATTCTTTGTGATTTGAACCGGATTTGCAACTGAGATTAAGAACACTTAGCCATGAAGATAAAAACCTCCTTTATTTGTTTCAATAAAAAAGTCAAAAGTGAGGTAAAGCAACACTTTTTTTTTACTTTTAAAACTGGCACCAACTTAAATCACACTCCAGAAGATAGTTGATCATCAAATTATCAAGATCAAGCATTTCTAGAATCCATAAAAGAATGACCTGAATGCTGGCCTCTTTCTCTGAAAAAATTGGTTAAGTGTGAAAATTGACTTTCATATACACTATCCACTAATATAATGTACGATTTGTTGTTTTAGTCCAATCAGTAGGGATTTTTGCCCTAGAAAAGGTCGTGTAGCAGTAATTTTTTAATATGTTCTTGAGGTCTGGACCTTGAAACAAAAACCATGTTGTTGACCTTGGGGAAAATCGTTTTTTTTTAATACAGGGATGGATCTAACGAAAATAAGATGCAAATAAAATGTAAAGAAAACAAAATCCCTCACATTGTTTTGTAATAAACTTTTTTTGTACTTCTAATATGTTCCGAGTTACAGAAATATATACATTTTTCCACATTTTTGTGATTCTTTCGAATGTATCCCGCTATTTGTTACCTGCATAGAAACGATGGTAGCGGACTTCTTCCAAGGTGTCCTCTTCAATGTTGCTACCGCACAAAGCTCCAGAGTCTGCGATGTCATCTGGTGTTGCATCTTGATGTTTGAAGTCGTCCTGCTGATTTCTGGAGAGGCTAACAATTATGAAAAAATCTCTTATTCAATTATAAATTACAGTGTTCGACTCGCAATGTTCTTAGTCATTAGGATTGGATTTTTTGTACTTACCGTGGCATTTATTAAAATATAATCATATCCAAGTTGTTTGTAAAAAAATAGCGCCGTAGATCTTGAATTTTATCATCTTCACGTGGAAAATATTTCAAATAGTGCCTATTTATTATCATCAGGTAAATAGATACAAGAAGGCGATAAAGATAACAGGAAAACAAAGTACTTATGTAATATTTATGATACTTTATGGCACGGTATGGCTCGTTTTCGTGCAAATTAATAATTGCTTTACGGATATGTTGTAGCCTTGGTTGTAGCCAACACTACAAAAGATTGTTATGTGTTTATGAAATGAATGAAAAATATATCGCATCTCCATATGCAGCACGTTAGGTGGAATATTTTTCGCACAATAAAATCTTCCAGCTCCCAAAGTCGACAATATAAAGCCCGGGCACATTTTTTTTAATTCGGCAAAATACAGCCTGATTGTTTTCTAACACGTGTGATAAATTCACCTTCTCGTACCGATGTTTTTTCTGAGTTTTGGAATGGGGCGACATTCAGGGTTTACCATGTAAAGTGAATATAAGGTTTCGTAAAGAATTCGCCTGAGTAATAAATACAGAAGAAGTTTGGGACGATAAATGTATTGAATAACAGAAATCAGTTCCAAAGTTCCAAAGCGTAATTTGTTTGTTACCGGTGTGTCTGTGGCAGCGTTTAGGGATGAATTGCGTCGATATCTTACCGTTAGACTTGTATAATATTCGCTATGTTAATTAATTACGATGAATTAAACTATCTGTGCTTAGGTAATGCGCATTGCACTGGGATTTGTATCATATTGAACCCAAGGGGCGGGTATGGAAGCTGAAAGTCTTACTTTTTGAAATTCCTACCTAATTAAAATGTTTTTTAATGCATAAGTCGATAAAAGGATATTTTAATCATTGAGTGAAAGATGGTTAGTTTCCCTTTATAGTTGTGTATAATACAAAACTTTATTTTATAGCAGAAGAAGAAAGAAAGAAAGAAGAAATCATGACAATTTTTGAATTTAATTTAGACGCCAAAAATCGCAATATTAGGTTCTGTTGTCGCGGTCGTTTCCACGGAAACAGCATTGTATTATGTTCTGAACGTCATTTTATTTCATGCTTCGCGTCGCATTTGAAATAAGAATGACAGATGTCATCTGTTTTACTGTATCTGCCCTTGCGGTTAAGGAGCGACTTACCCAATTCATTCAACATATAAAAATGTCAATTAAACAACTGCTATAAAATAAAATAATTTTCTACACCTGCACGTTAAGTTTTACGTTACTGATACATCACAGGGCTGATACTTTGAATTGGTTATACTTATTTTTTTAATTCATTATTTAAGTCAAAATTTTGGCTGGTAAGATGAATTTGTCGATGTGTCAAAAATATGGTGTTCTTATGCAGCAACTTTTGAGAATCTCTGTTTTTACGCACATGATGGAGGTGCCGTTCTTCTGTTAATAATGTTAATCCATTGAAACGTCGTGGCACTGGTATACGCAACTTGAATATGTATATTTTTGGGATTTAAATTTTCCATTCAGTTCTGTTGCACTTTGATCTCCGAATTTTTACACGGAAACTTCAACCGAATAATCTCGACCCAAACTTGTCATTTTCCATGTCGCATTAATTAATTGATCAATTAATTGAGTCTAAATCACGAGGTTGATGTCAGAATTTCCGCGTTAAAGTGTGAAATTTTGGATTTCTAATCTGTGAAATGTGAATCTGGGACTAACAGCCAGTGTATAGTAACTGTAAAGTTTTACTATCGTCGTCGCTTCTATATACGACAAAATTAGCATAATAAACATGCAACACTATATTGCTTTCCGAAGCTGTCGACAGATATTTCCCATTCAAATTCGATAATATACTCACACAATCCACGAAGAAATTTGTTAGCGCACTAAACCGAAATTTGAAAATGTAAATCTCAAGCCACCGAGACACAGATACTCATAAACCCAGAGAATAGAGCAACAAAACAATTCGACGTAGTACACATTTTAAAATTAGGAATATGTTACAAGCATTCAGCGGAGTTTTGTATTATTGCAACTTGAATAAACCTCCCGAGCTGGTGGCGCCTGGTATGAAATTACTGTTTTCGAAAGAAAAACTCGCTTCGGGTTAGTGGGATGAGCTTTATGAATATATGTCGGACGTGAAACTAATTACGATTTCAAATTTTATGGTGTTTGTGTCAGGTTATCTCCCTGTACATGACATTCATATCTTCTTTTGAAAGATTTTAAATTCTGATGTTTACGTGGCATGTAAAATCAGAATGAATAACGCAATAGCAACGGGCGAATTTTTATTAGAAAGACGTGCTGGGTAACTTTTTTGATTACGACGCCATATCAAAAGCAATAGGGATATGAGGAAGCGGTGTGGTGAACAACTAATATGTCGCAATCACAGTACTACAGGTTAGTAGATACACTTCTTATAAAGCTAGTTTTAAAAGATTGCAGACCTCGATAGGTTTCTTTGTAGGCCTATTTAAAAAAGAAAAGTAAACACTGGAATCATGGGCTTAAATATCAGGGAACTGTGGCTGATTATTACCATTGAATAAGTAAATAGTTATTCAATGTTATTACCCGCCTATTGGAAATGCTGTTACTCGTTTTTGGAATAGAGATATAGAGATTTGAAATATAATTGTTATTAATTCTGTCACAATGGAAAGTTTGTTGTTAAAAGTTTTTAATTGGTGGTCAAATGTAATTAATTTGGTACATCGGCTGCAAGAGGCATCCTACATAAATAAATAATAAACAAAAGCATTATTTCTAAGTGGCGACCTTGACAGGACTATTTTGGAAGCAAGTATTGATAAAACCAAGAAAGCCCTAGATCTACACGGAGATGCTTTTATGAAAATTATTGCCAAATTGAAGGCCAAATTGAAGGCTTATCCACAAATATCTATGAACTAATAAACGTACATGTACATGTCGAATTCAATCAACTTATGTTAAATATGATGTTAGATTCAGATGATTATATAAGGACACTATTGATACTGAGGTAAAATGGATAATTTAAGCACTACTGTCAAATAAAATTGCGTTTTGACAATTTATTCAGTCAGAACGAAAATTCCGTGTCAACGAAATCAGAATCAACAAGCAAGCTAAAATCCCAAAACTAGAATTTCGTTATTCTCCTGGCTCGCCTTCTGGAATCAATTTAGTATCATTGATGAGGATTATGACATGGGGGAGGAGGAATCTTATTCAGGCAACTGTTCCAAGTTCCAGAGTAAGCCAAATTGAAAGAAAGTTACCCTGCGACAGCAGGTAATGCCAAAGCCATTAATAACCTAAAGCAAAGAAGTGGTAGAGAGGATTTATTAATTGAGGGGTATGTTAGGGAACTCCTCAAGCTAATTTTAGCAAATCTCAATACCAAGAATAAACTTTCGACATTTTTTTGACAAAATTGGGAGGCAATTTGATTAGAGCCTGACATAGAAGTCAATCTTTCCTTGTCTCTTCACAAAGCGCCTTGATGCTCTAATAGATTTTTTAAAGCAGGAAGTTACGAATGAAGACAAAATTTAGCCATGAGTTTTAGGAATTAAAAGAAAACAAGCAGAAGGAAGTGTAAGCCACAGCACAATCAATATACCAACAGGATTCTTCAACAAAGGTATCCCAACATGTGTTTTTTTGAAAAAAATCCCACTCCTCTGATCATTGCAAAGAACTTAGTTTGGTAGAAAGAAAGCAGCGGTTTTCAGAATCGGCTTGTTGTCGTTTGTGCACGAAGTTTGGCCATATTGCACGAAGATGTCGATCGAATGAAAAACGTAACAAATGCCAAGGAACATACTGTCCTCTTATGTGTCGAAAAGAAGAATCAAAGGCAGCCGTAAATAATGGTAATTCATCAAAGGAAGAGGAGAACTCGACCCGCCACACTTTTGTAGCGGTTATAAGACAATACCTTGGTTAGAAGAACTGCAGCAGATGGACAGATGGACCTATAGATCAAAACAGCCTTCCTTGAACTTGGTTTGAGTGAAAACGACCGAAATTATTAATTAATAAATATATTAAGTTTTTATGGTATGACCAAGATGGAAATATAAGAGTTTTTTTACATGCGCGCGTGGTTTTTGGGACAAGCTGCAGTCCATTTCTACTAGGAGCTGTGAACATTGCAAAAAACAAATTGGGAAAAAAACACGTATTCTTCTGACATTATTTCTAAGCTTTTAATGTCTGCGGCATGGAAATTAAAGAAGAAGTTAAAGCAAATTTTATAAAATGTATAGAAGAATCTATTCCTGTGTTTTGCAATGAAAGTGCCAATGCCTATGCAGTTTCCAATGTGGTAGTGTGTTGGAAATGCTGGTACTCGTTTTTGGAGTAGATATAGACTACAGAGATTTGAAATATAATAAAAAAAAACTTGTCGCGTGGTAAAATATAGTTAATTTGGTACAACAATTGGCTCCAAGAGGCATCCTAAATAAATAAATAAGAAATAGAAGCATTATTTCAAACATCGCCCTTGCCTCTGCCAAAATATATCGTTTGTTTCAAAAAATACGTTCCATCTAAAAAAACATTCTATACGCAAAGCAACTTCGCTTAGCTAATACTGGCCTAAATTCACATTTGTAATCAGTCTTTCTGATATACATAAAATAATTACGCTAACCAAAATTAATCGACTTATTTGTAGTGTAAGACATGGATGGATTGATCAATTGAACCATTAACAGGATATCTGAAATAAAATATCCCGAAACTGGAAAAAAAACACGGCGAGGCATAATTTAACAAAATAACTAGTACAGAATAGCAGTACCTATGTACTAAAGATGAAAAATATCAACAAATAAATAATGAAAAGATATGGAATTCCCTTTCCAAAATTATCTTGGTAATCACCACATTTTGTTCCCTATATCAAATTTCTTTAGGGTTTTGGCTCAAAATTAATCTGGAATTTATTTTTTCAGATTTGTTCGTTAAAAGGTTAATCACTTTTGCAGGATTATTAATGCTAGTTTTAAGAGTAGCAACGAATGACACCCCTTGTAATGATTGTACGATAGTACTCGTAGGTATTTACGGATGTGCACCTAATATCCTAAGTCAGAACAATCAACTCATCATGAAGTGCTTTTGACAGCTTGCGGAAGTTGGTAGGTATCCTTCCATATTTAATTATAGGCACCCGATTCAGCAAAGTTTTAATGTATGTAGCTGTTTGAAACGGGCACGTATCAAATTGCCGGATTGATTAAAGTTCAACTGATCTGCGCAAAGGTGAAAGGTTGTCGCCATCAAATAAATACCTACTTCGTAGCCTGGTATAAACAAGAAGACACTTTAATTGAATGTAGTGCGGCATTTAAATAAGGGAAAAGTTGTGACAACCTCTAGCAGCTTTAAAACTTAAGCGCGGCGCATATAATTGAGCCATAAATTCAACTTGCACTACTTCGAATTAACAGTAGCCATAAGCTGCGAGGTAAAGCAAACGTACATAAGTACAATTTATGGTTTATGGTCGTTAATGAAATTAGAACTACTTAGAATTTCCACCGAAATTTATACACGGTGTAGAAACTTGTAATTATTAGCAAACTCGACTTAACTGGATAATTTAGTTCGTATTTTAAACACGTAACTGCAACTATAGTGTTATTCTTGTTTTATTGGAAAACTTCCAGCAACTGCATCAAAATCATACTAAAAATCAAAATGAAAGTTACAGCGTCCACGGGAAGCTAATTTATGGCAGAAAATCTAGTGCATCTTCTGTAATTGTCATTCTGCTTTAGTGCCGCCCCATTTAATTCTACCTTTAAATAAAAACCTTTCTTTCTTTATTTATGGGCAGTATCTTTTATGAACTCATTTCCTCTCGAACTTGATGTCTTTTGTATATCTCTTGATACGCCTTTTAAGGGCTCTTCTTAATTATTATCCTGTTGAGATCTTAAATTTATTCGTACGATTCCCTTTTACTTTTTTTGATTCATTATTACGTACAATATTAAAAAGTACAACTTTATAGGCTATAATAACCTTTTCTATTTTCCATTTCGCCGTGGTCATTGGTTTAGTGGAAGCGACTCCGATGCGAATTCGATTCACTTACCCTACACCTTTTGGTTTTTGGTTAAACATATTTCTGATATTTTGTAAGATAGACAATGACAGGACAACATGTAACCTTATACTTACCGCATCTGCTACATCTAACATAATACTCCAATCATCGCATTACATAAATTTGATTTCAGAAGAACCTTTTATTTTGAAAATGCAAACATTATTAGTAACAGCTAATAACACTAAACACTAAACTATAAATACACCCTTCCGTAAGAACGACTTATGTATCTAAAAAAAGCATTGTAATCTGCACTATTAAACCTCCTACAATCGCTGCTAACCTTTCGCTGCCAATTGTTGGGCGACCAGGGGATTTTCCACAAGCAGCACTTCCTGTACCGTCAAATCGCTTAAATACACGAAGAATGTGGCGGCGTAAGTTGATTAACGACATGTTCAGGATATGCCTCTTGAAATTCCTCTATGCGCAGGTGAGTCGAATACGAGGTCGAATACGTCCAAACTCGGTTTCCCTTTTTACTTCCATTACGGAAATAGGACTGCAAAAGCAGCTTATCTTCTTCAAAAGTAAAAGGCATGCCGCAGTTGCACAATATTATAATCTAACACGATAAAACATGATTTCCTGATTTAAAATGTAATTTAGTAGCCTTGACTGTTTAGAAAATGCTTGTGGAAATAAATGGATCAAACGGAAGGTGACAGGAGGATTAGATTTAGAGGTTATGTTTAGTATTGGTTCAGCATCACATGCGTTGCGACAAAGGGTTATTAAAATCATGTTTCATAAGAGCGGTATAGGCAATGATTAATTATTTCATTGTATGTACTCGAGAAACCATTTCCTTCAAATCTAAATGCTATTGTGGTGATTAATTTCGGCTTTTATACTCAAATGTGTGTATCTACACTCAATAAACATCGAAAACTGAAGAATCGATCAGATTCGACGATTAAAATATAACATGTCGTAACTTGTACTGCTATACCTACATGTCTAAAAAACGTTTTTTTACAATTTCCTCCGTCAACCTTTTCCATTTCTATTAGAGTTGCTGCCCACGCAAAGCTGTCACACAAAAAATCTCTTGTATAACGTAAAAAAATGTATATAAAAATTCTGTTCATTACCACGTCGGCTCTAGGAAAAGTTAAATAACTACAACGAATGAATTTACTACCGCTTAACTTTTGGTTTGACGAACGTGGTGTTTAATTTCTTCTTCCTTCAAACATTTTTCAACGAACACCTACGCGTTTTTGCAAATGCCAGCAACTTATTAAACGGAAACCTACTTTTTTATATTAAATTTCTACAACTCGGTATAATTACCTCTGTGTAGGTGTACATTGTAAACCGCGTTTTACTGATGCTGTACTTTCGAGGAAATTGAGATTTGAAAAGGTTTCATATAACGGATAAGAAGCTAACCACTATATAATAATATGCGGAATATCAAGGAAATTTTGAAGGTAATTGAGAACTTTTGAGATTGAACATACTGTCGAGAATCTCTTCCGGGTAATTATGTTTTTATGTCGTTATGTTGGCATATAGGAACTTACATGACTGCGTAATTTTAAATCGAGCTGTCAATAGTTTTGTTTTGGCCAGCATTTAAGCTGATATGAATAATTATGGTTAAGTTTAAATTTAAGTGTTTTCTTATAGATAAATAATTAATGTTTGTAAGAGAGGTAAATGAATGAGTCGAATCGAACCGGAATAATTTTTCTTTGTCCAACACCCTTGACTGCTCAGTGCTCAGGCTTTTCAGAGCCTCTTCCGCCAGACAAAACCAGTAGGTATATCACACCTTACACGTTTTATATGCAAGCAAACACCACTATCCCGCCATCCACAAAAGATAAAGTGCAAGGTATAAAGCAAGGAATAATTATGTATTATTTATAGCCTTTGGTATAAAGTGTATAAAATCTTGCACGTTTTATATACGAGAAAATCGCGTCATCCAAACAAAACAAAATCCAGTATTTATAACTTTACACGTTTTATATACGAGAAAATACGCCTTCCTGGAATCTAAGGAAGATCCACTATGTTATACACGTTTTATTTGCAAAAAAACACCGGTATACCTGAATCTACAAAACAAAACCGATTTTACTCTGTCCGATATAAGGAGGATCCCTATGGGCATTTTAGAGGCGGTAAGAAATTTAAATTTAGTTAAATATGGGAGGAAAGTTGTGCAATCAAGTTTGAAGAAATACCAAAAACATTTTTTGGTTTTTGAACTACATATTTTAAAAGAATGGGATTTTTCGATTGTAGGAACTATTTTTTTCTGGCGCTAATCAACACCAGCAAATAGCAACTTTTAATTCAGAGTTGTTAATTTTTGAATCCAACGTTCCGTCACCAGTAGTTCCAGCCTTGATATGCCGATATCATATTTTTAAAGCCCTTTTTATTCTGAATTCAATGATTTATAGGAAGTTTTTTAAAATATACCACTTGGTAAGACAATTAACGGTTTATATCATCCATTATTTAATACCAATCCAATGAATCTTGGTGCAACAATTTAATAGAAAAAACATCATATTAAATTATTAGAAGATATAACAATTAAAATACAACAAGAAACATAACAATTATAACAAATAAATTCAGAGCATCTGTTCTAAAGATTTTCATTGGTTTGTAAACACAGATAGCATCTTCTCACCCTAGTTAGCCATAGCGCCTGTGGAGTAAAGCTAGCCAATGCTTTTAGAACTAAGCTCAGTTCTTCTTCCGTTGCAAAATTTTGCTGAACCTTAATGAACCACCTTACGAAGAAATCAAGCGGGAAATCTCACTGAAAGATATTCCCGAACGTCTCTAGAATTATGTGCAGGTGCACCATCCTGCTGTATTCAACAGTTGCGAACTATGAGTATGTTATCAAGAGCGTCCTCTAAATCGTCATTACTAGAAAAATCAGCTTCATAAATGCAATATTATCAGCGAATTGCGTACTTAATACATTGTCTACAGTATCAGATTAAAGTGTAATTTTAGACAAAATTCCCCTTATCAGATTATAAACGAGAAACACTTTTAGTAAGCGTATATGGTTGGCAAAGAAATCAAAATAGAGGTATAATCTTCAACTAAGCTTTTGCGTAGTAGATTCGTCGTTTTTATAGTTAATCATTTTTATCACCGCGCTCTACCGAAAACCAAATTAAATATTATACAGGGTCGGGATTAAAGATGGAATCAAAGCTTTCACGCTCAAACTGTTTGAGATATAGACATGAAAATTAGAACGCTCCCATTTGAAATTATTTCACATACTTTGAGGTTAATAATTTTTTTGCCACATGCATTTTGAGTACCACCGCCACCTTGAATTTTTTAAGGGCCTGCGATAGGTCATCAGAATGGCTTTTTTCTCCTCCTAAAAGTAATGGATTCAGCGGCAACGCCCTTCACCAGGAGAAATAAGAGTACGGTTGTAGAACATTTGATACAGCGTAGCACAAAGTAAATTTTAGCCTGAAAGAAATCATTCAACGATTAGATCGAATATAACGTAATATAATAGGTAGTGCAATCTGTGGTAGTAGTAAAGATAATGATATATTTCCTAAAGAAGGGACAAGAACTTGTAAAAGGAAGCCCTAGAGAGTCAGGTTTCCTCCAGAAATCTAAGAGGAAAGCTGAGGGTGCGGAAAATGATCATAATTCATCTGAATATGAATCTGAATATTCGCCATCTACCAGTTTTTAAAACGAAATAAAACATGACGATAGTACAGAAGCTGAACTACTTTGCAACACGAAGATAGTTGTGGAAATCAAGAGGTACAAGACAACTGCGTGGATCATGATACTTTACTTCATAAAGTGGAATGCTTGGGGATAAAAGGAACAGCCTACAGTTGGCTAGTTTCGTATCTGAAAGGCAGGAAACAGTATGTTAATATCTCCGTTACTAATTCGGAATGTTTAGTGATTAATAAAGGTGTTTCACAAGGTTCGATTCTAGGACCTATACTGTTTCTCTTATATATAGATGATATCATTAAAGTAGAACCTACGATTAATATCACACTATATGCTGATGACACCTCACTGTTAGTTTCTAGTAAATCAAATATCAAACTTGCGGAACAGTGTAACGGTCTATTATATAATTTGCATGACTGGTTTTAAAAAAATTCATTGTTCTTAAATCCAAAAAAGACTGAATCTGTCCGGTTTCACAATAGGCAAAAGCGTCACCCATAGAAATATATTACAATAACGAAAACATAGAGTTCGTTCCATTCGTCAGATTTCTTGGTATTTATTTTGATGAATGTCTAACATGGGAAAAGCAGTGCCAGGTGGTTATTAAGAAAATGCATTCTACAAACTATTTACTGAGGTCGTTAAGTTCTGTGCTGTCCCATAAACAATTAATTATGTTATACCGCGCTCAAGCCGAATCCAGATTAAGATACGGCATATGTTTCTGGGGAGCGTCCTCGCATTGTGCCAATGTATTCATTTCCCAAAAGAAGCTAATTCGTACCATAGCTAACATTTCTCGGCGGACCAGTTGTAGGACCTATTTTAGAAAATTCAATATTTTAACTCTTCCTTGTTTGTTTATTTTAGAAATGTGTGTTTACGTATTTAGTAATTTGCAATCCTACAAAAAAATATCGAATTACATAACAGGGCAACCAGGAACTGTAATGACCTCCGCATATCCTTCTCCAGAGGTAACATAAAAGCCAAATCACCATATATACTTGGTAAAAAACTGTTCAATAAATTATGCTACGGGGGTTCCTTCTGGACTTGAAAATTACCATCGGTTCCGCCCGGCAAGGCAAACCGTCTTCTTCTCAGGCTGCTCAATCAATGAAAATAAATGCTCCGGCTAACTCAAATCGGTGGGCTTTTAACTCTTTTGAAACTGCGTAACAAACCTTAACCTGCCGCCTACCAGTCTCCTGCCTCAACTCCTACTCCTCTCTTTCCTTCCCCTCGTTCTTCGTTAAAGACATAGGCACATTGAACCCAAATAGATAATATATTTAAATGATATTAGAGATACAAACAAATTACAGGGATCTAGCAGTTCTTCTCTCCTCCTTGTAAAAACAATAGCTTAACAATGACAACTAAACTAAATAAAAAATCCTACCAGGTGAGACTAATTTACTCAAGGGGTGGCCATCCTCTACAGTTTGAAAATTTCAACAACAGGTAATCGTTTTTTACTCCAGCGTGGGCTGGGACTTATTTAAATAAACACAAAAATTTATCCTACTCTTTGGTAATCGTTCATTGGACTTTAATAAACAATCAAATCAAAATTTTTTCTATAGCTTCATTACCAAAAAGTGGAATTTTACAGAACGTTACAAATTTAATTAGACTAACCTTTACAACATTTGTACAGCCGATCTTGTGAACTGCTCTTTCCTCTGGTACAGGGTGGATGTGATGAAACCTGACACTTAGGTCTCTGTGACTTCCTAGGGGGTGGCTTGAAATTAACACACGGAAACAAAATCCACGGTGCCTATCCTTCCTCGGAACGAAAGCAAAGTTTAGTGTTTGAACTGAAGCTTAGTCCAGGAAATCCTTCGCGTGGCGAGTGGGAGACGGCTAGTTGCCAAAGTTTCTACACAGCAGGTGTATTTAATTTAAACAGTGACCCCTACTATTTCCTTCCACCGGCTCTTAGAGTTTATTAACTTTGATCGCCTGCGGGAGACAGATTTTTGAGTTAGCGGCACGGCAGAACACAAATTTTTATGATTACTATCCGACGGTAAACCGCGATTTGTTCTTGGGTGGTTCGACGTATTATTTCACCAGCTCTTCTTGGGACAAATATCTCTCCAAAACGCAGCGCTACTTCGACAAATGACCGTACGGCACTAGTAGGAAATTCCACCTGGGGCGGATCCCGAATATCGGCGCCTTGAAGACTAGGGCAGCACTTTGAATTATATATCCTCGAGAAATCACAACGTATCCTAACGCGATTCACTGCATCCAAAGTAAACTGGGGTGAAGCTCAAGGGTTCGCCAAAATATCACCTGATCGGAACCTGGGTCTTCGTCGCCAAAAAATCAACGCGAAAAGAAAATAACACTTCGAAACGGGTGCAAAAAGCACGCAACTGCGAGCAACCGAAATAAACCGGTGGCTCAAAACGCTAAGTGTACCAAAACGATCGCTCAAGGTACGTGTTGACCGCTTGACGTACTAACCGCGAGTCTTTTCAAAACGCGATCACTCAAAGTACGTGTTGACCCCTCGACGTACTAACCGCGAGTCTCTTCAAAAACGCTCCCCTTCTTCAGAATTGAAATGAGAAAACCACACCCAAATTACCATAAAACAAAAATGGCTCCCGCTAGAAATTCTCCCATTGGTTTAGATAAAGAAGACTTAACCCACTCTAACTTCGTCGTCAACCTCCAGGAACTGCTGAATAAACTGATCTCACGGTTTTCTGCTGACGAATTTAAAACCCCTTATCTCTTGATGGCTCGGTGCTATATCCGCTCCTATTCTCGGTCTAGACGGCGCCTTGGGTGATAAACGAACGACAAAAACTCGCATTACTCATGATGACGTCAATCAACTTTGCACTCTTCCCACGACGAAATTAAATCTGAGCGAAATTAAATCTATCGGACCATAGTCTTGAGCGAACCGAAATGCCCAAACACAAAATTTCTAACCGGAACAAATAATGAAATATACAGGGTGACCTGCACTATCATGACAAGAAATTTCGAATTTTTTAATGAAATTTGGCGCGAAATAAAACCACTCGTTACAATTACCAACATTAAAAAGCTTTAAACGCGCATTAATATCATACCTACTGGAGAAGGAATTTTATTCCCTTGAAGAATATTTTAATTCGTTGTAACGTTTTGTATGTTTTATATGTACCAATGTAAATTTTGACATGTCATATATTACATTTATGTAATCTATTGGAAATAAATAAACTTCAAACTTCAAACACACATTTTTTTGGAAAGTGACAACCTCCAAAAAATTTTTTTATGAATATATATTTAAAATATATCCTCCCAGTTGGGACAGTTTTTTAATATTTATATTTATAAGGCGCGTAGAAAAAAAATCTATGCAATATTATATGTCAAATTGAAAGAACCAAGAAATTGTTAATGCGAGAAATTCAGACGTCTAAATTGAGAACGAGCCGGATTAAAAGTCGCGTTTCCGAATGCGAGCAGAGTGTTGTTAAAAAATTCCCCTATCGAAAATCGAATGCGATTCTTCGTATATTTTTTAATACCTCATTAAACTTAGCTAAGCTAAAAATGAAAGTACTTGGTTCGTGTACTGTTCCATATCACGCAGGACTAGTAGCAATTCTAGTAGAGTTAGCCAAAGTTAAAACCACTATTGCGTAAACTCCTCTGAGCTACGCAGGTCGGTATCTCTTTTTGCTTTTCATAGTTCCACCCTTAAAGTGAACATATGAATCGTAATACCCTTCCTTCCTTCTTATTGTTACCGATAGTTCACGCAGCTTCTTCGGTACACATTTCCGATTCAGTGTACGTGCCGCCGTGTTTCTCAATTGGAAAGGCAAAAGTGATTCCAGTACCAATTTTAAAACAAACTTTTGTTTTTCAATACAAACAAGACCATTAAGTTTAATATCCTGCAGGAATTATAGGGGTTGTTTGTTTGTTTTTTCAATAGCGCATTATATATGTATCTCATAATACAGTTTCATTTATTTGACTTTTATCGTTACTCACATCGCCACACGCCCTGCTATAGTAGATTGATTAAAACATAAAGCATGTGTAAACGCTACTCCGTGTCTTTTTTCACGTAAATCGGTGCTGCTGTCATTAAAGTAAAACGCTAAATGTGCCACTTGATCGACGGGATAAGGAGAAGTACCTACTTGATGGGGAAGTTTTTGGGACTAAATTGAGTCTGATTGCTAACAGTCGGTAGCTTACGATCTTTACACCTATATAGCATTAGTTTGAGTCGTAATTTCCAAATGACAATGTTCTTTTTGTTTCAGAATTGGAGTATTCGTTTTATTCCTGATGGGTAGGAGGAACTAATTTGGGTACATTCACTGGGTAAGTTAATAATGATTTTACGGCAGTCATACCATGTGGCCGCCTATAACAAGCATTGTGTACTTTTATTTGCATGCTGTGAACCCCCTTTATACGAAGAATCACACTTTTCTTTTTAAATTGGGCACGTGCTCTGCTCCACGTCATTTGGGAGAGCAAACCATTTTGCATATTTGCAAGCACCGTTATTTTGTAAATATGTAATACTGCGAAGATATACTGCACTTACGACGGTATATAACAAAAACGTATTGGGGCGTTAAATTGCAATTTATTGTATCCATAAGCACTTAAACATACCATGCAAGCAATTTGTAGACGTCGCGACTCTCGAGTTACTTTCGCAAGACACCATTACCCATGAAGGAAGTTACATACATAAACTCCAAACTCAAATTGTTAAAGTATTGATTAAGTAAATTGAATTTGTGCTCCCACGTAACGAAGTGCGTGAATCGAGATAATGGAATAAGAAGTAGGATTTACATCCATATTTTATCTCATTTAAGTGTATATCTTCGAAAATGTAAACACTCTTTATTTTCTTCAGGTTCGCGCAGAAAAAAAATAGGTACCTGTTTACGTGGGAGATATATGCGACGAATTTTTACGAATTACGCAACTTATTGCCAAAGTATAACATCGCTAATATTAAAAATCGTTGCATTAATTCTTGTCCGTTATGAATATGTTAATGCAAATGTTTCATCACACACTACTTACGTCAGCCTAATTAACATAGGTAAACCAATTACAAGTTTTTATAAATAATCATTCATTCCATGTCTCTGATTGTTAAAAGCTACTGCAGTTACACATGTACAGAATTCCCCAAAAGTCCCGCGACGGAACTACAAGATCCAAACGAGTGAAGACAATTTTGGGATCAGTGAAAGGTCATAAACACTGCATTTCAGATGGTTTAAAATTTCAACTGGGGAGTTTTTTTTAGGGGACGATGACCCTAAAATGTTTAAATTGCAAACCCTATACTGGGTGGGTTTCACCTTATTTTAAAGGTAATTAAAAACGATGTATGGGGATGTGTTTCTTTTTTAATTACCTTTATAATAAATGAGATAAGATTTCATTTAACTACATCCCAAATACGAGACGATGGATCAACCACTACCTTTATAATAAACCTTAATGAGTCCCATATGTCGTTTCAGGAGTTTTCAATGATTTTAACACCATTCTATTGGTTTTGAGAGCATCTGACGGCCTATAAGAATAAGGGTATTTTAGAGCATCGTTAAAGATATTTAATTCTTGAACATTAAAGACTGAGGCAATTAAAACTCTCGAGATACATGGGTATAAGTGTTGTAATGTATTCCAAGAGCACTAAGGAATTTTTAAAAGTCAGAAGAAGTCAGCCTACTGCGACGCAAAGTCGGTGTGCTTTAAAATTAAAGACTATTAGCAGAATAATTATTGGAATTTAATTTACATAAATAAATAAATATACAAATTATAGTGATTAATAAACACAGCAGCGACAGTCGGCGGCAACCTGACTTGTCGGCGGAACGGTGGCAAGAAACGGCATGAACGGACGGGGTCGGGCGCCGTCAAGGAAAAATCTCGCGCGGGGTCGAGGTCGGCAGTAGCCAACGGACTGGCGGGCCGGTGTCGGTAACCAAGGGTAAACGCAACCGAAGAAACGGCAGCAAGGAATCTGTCGGGTTCAGCAGAGGGCGGCGGTCACTTCGGCAAAACTAAACAAAATTATGGCAGACTCCCTAATTATTGGGAGCGAAAGCAACAAAATCCAAATCGGCGAAAACGGTGGAAAACAATTACGGGAAAGTTGCAAGAAAGTTGATAAAGGCCAAATCCAATGAGTACGGGCATAAAGATCTAAATATGTTACAGTTGCAAAAGTAGGGAGTATCTCGAATTCCCATTTCCTACGCTTGTACCTTACATCACAGTATTTTATCTGTGCTTACATACATTCAACTAAATTAAACTGTTCTTAATTACTTATCCCCTTACCCGATATAGGAAAAATATGCAAATAGCTCGCAAATTAGAGCGCGTCCAGGGGCACCTCTCCCGACTATTTCTGATAACGTTCACTGCAACTCATTAAAATTGATTGTCACTATTGTACTCACTCGTTTTACCAGATGGAAGTTTCGGCAAACGGAATTCTAATTTGCACCCATTGTCCCTCAGGAATTTAAGTGCCATCGGCGATGTCAAGATATCACCTGGCATTTAAGAAAACTGCACGACGTTGCAGTCTTTAATACTCGTTTAAAATTTACCATAGCAAACAAAATCGGCAGTAAAATAAACAATTAAGCAAAAATGAAAACACGAAACACACCTCATCTCCTAGAGCAAATAAGTAAATTTCGAACCTACAATGTTTAGTAACGAAGCGGCCAGCTTAAATCGCTTCTAGATGCAGAGTATTCAGCAATGCTGGCCGACTTCACAAATATACGGTGCGGTCATAACTTTGGGTATGTAACTTCAGGGCGGAAAACGGTTGTTTCGTTACACGAACCCTTTAAAAGCGTTTGATTGTTTTTGAGAGATGCCTTTAAGAAAAAGCCTTCCAAAAAGGTCCAGGCCATTCATATTTGATGGTTTTTAACTCGGTTTTTAAGGGATTAAAAATAACTCTTAAGAGACTGTTGCAACCTTTTATAGAAAGGCATTTAAGATCCGTAAAATTTTATGAATTCTTAAAAGTCTCAGAGACCTTTTAGGCTTATGGACTCTTAAGACTCGCGTGTTTCGAAAATTATTAGTGTAAGAGTATTTACGAGTATGAATATTAAGATTTTAAGAGTGATCGTTAAATTCTCCTATGACTGTCCTCGGGATATTTCTCGAAGGGTGTCTAAAATCCTACTGAGCCTTCTATAATACGCTATAGAGTTTTTACGAAGCTTATTGTAGCGTTTAAAAGCCTTAAAAGCTGGGTCGCCAAGAGGTCTTCAGGAATTAAAGATGCGGCTGATAATTTCAAACCTTCTTCTAGAGCGTTTTAGACCTCCCCAAGATTCTTCTGGTTATATTAATAATAGCATAATATTCCTTTGGACAATTTATAATATTGTATGATGCGTCTTGGTACACGCAATTAATAGGACGTTAAACTATGACATACAATAAATATTAAGTACATAAAATAGCAACCAGTTCAAGAAATTACTGTTCATTGTGTGATTTAAAATACTTCCCTTTCAGAGCACAACTTATCCGTTCTAGAACTGTCTGGGCCTTTTCTAATTTTTCTATGCTGGTCCAGTCATGAAAAGAACCTATCACGCTTTGGAAATAACCCCTTGAAATGAGCCCTTGGAAACTTTCCCCATTCGGTTAGGTCTCTGCAAAAGTCAATTCTCTTTCGAAAATATTTTCTATCGAGTAGACCACTTATAGAACTTTCCAGGTCCTTTGTAGCGACTGAAAGACACTTAGAGTTAGACTAATTCATCTCCCTGTTCCATGTTTTTATCCAGGTTTTGGCTTACATCTGAACTTTCTAGGCTTTTGTGGCGTTTTATATTCCCTTTACCAAGATTTTGAATCTCTTCCTAGAGCCTTTTAATGGATCATGATTTCTACGCCCCCTCCAATGTCTACTAGGTTTCATCAAAAACACGCTTGACACTTTGCAAAGCCTAGCTCAAGTAACGATCCAAAAAGATCCTATAAGACACCCCAAGAAATTTCGTGGAGAGTTTAGACTCTAAATAGAATTATAAATGCTTTCCACAACTATGCACGCGTTTTTCAAATCTTTCGAAGGTGTTCCAGAGTATACAGGTTTTTTAGGTATTTTGAAGCATCCCTGAGTTGCCACTGATATACCCTTTCCAGAGCTTTTTAGGTTCTCTGCTTACAAGAACTGAAGATTCTCACAGCTATCTCGCGTATCAAACTTTGGAACTATGCTATACTCAACTACGAAATACTGTGAAACTCGAGATGCTTCCTTTGCTTTATTTGAGAAACCCGTATTTTTGTGTTTCACTTTTACAATACATTTTGAATTTTAATACATAATAATAATTAGAGAACCGAATTTCTATACAATTGCATGTATTTTCACATTTTTGTGAATTTCATTGAATTTATAGGAATTTGAATTTTTGTGAATTAATCTGAATTCTTTGCATTTTTGTGAATTTTCCGAATACTTCTACATTTTAATGCATTTTTTTAAATTTCCTTGTATTTTCCATTTTTTAATTTAAATTTTATCAGATTTTGTTTCAAATTTGCGTTTTTTTTGTATTTCCCGGATTTATCTCAATTTTTCTGGATTTGAATTTTTATGTAAGTTAATTTTATTGCTTGTTTGAGTCCCCCACGACTAATAAAAAAGCTGGAGATGATATATTGAGGGTTTGGCTTGTATATCCAATACCTCTCAGATGAGGGCGCTAGAACGGTAACGTAAGTCGTTGAAAGTATCGTCACTGCTCCCCATCATTAAACAAAAACTTGCCATGTATATCGTCCTCTAAAGATTTGCACCAAGCAATGACTATCGTTAGGAGTTAGTATCGGTCATGAGAACTCGTTGCGTGATGTTACTCCAAGCTGGAAGCTGTTAAGAACGAGTTTTCTGCGATATTTTCAAGATGCTGGTTAGGTTCTTTTCTATTTCCTTAATCAGTGTTCAGATTGTGACATATTGGGCGCTAACTCGCTCAGAAAAAGATGAATACACTACCCATATTAAGATACTTTTTAAATTCCAAATGATGGAAAGGGGACGAAATATGTACTAAATACATTAGTCGTTATTATACTTAAATTTAAATTTAATTGGACATATGAATACAGAAGTGTAATGATGAAGACTATTTTAATTCGACCGGTTCCTTTGAACAGCATGTTGCATTTTCAATACAGCACGCTTTGATGTCCCACTGTGATTGATTACCCTAATTAATATCACTTTTTACCCCATCAACTACATTTTGATTATAGTAACATGACGTAGGAAGTGTATCTATATTATTCAGTAAACTTTACTAGATCACAAGATTAAGTTTACAAACAATCGTAATTTGCGATTAATGTACCTACTCGTAGCTTTCTATTTAATTGTACACAATTACAAGTTAAACATAAATCTTCGTCTTCTCCGTAATTTATATTCCTCCCAAAACTAGTTAAAGAAGACAAGGCGGTCGGATACTTTAACTCTCATCCGCGATTTGAAACGTAAGCGAGAAATCCTTTCAGACAACGCAAGTCTTACATTTATGTTGGTACACTTCGCACCCTCTTCTATAATTCGGCGGAAATTCTGCTGAACTACGCGTTCGGGTTTTAGGTGGTTTAAGAATGATTTTTTAATATTATAAAAGCGGACGGATGTTATAATCTTCCTAATATAATTTCGAAGGGAAATTTCATGTTATAAATTATTTTTCCTTCAAAAGGGACGAACGTCCGAAATTAATTGTTGCGCTAGGAAAATGTAATACAGCAAGAAATTACTTTCTGTAAGCTTCTGACAATTTTTCAAAGTGATGAGACAGATGCCTTGAATTATATCTTGCATAATGTATAACATGACAGTGTTTGTCAACAACTAGTTTAGGTTACCTATTTTAAAATCGTTTTAAAAGCAATAAGTTGTATTTCAAAATAGCCAATGCTATGAATAAGTAGCGATTTGGAGTACATATTTGCTAATAACAAAAAAAAAGTACAAAAAATTCAACAATCTACAATGCTGCTTGATGGTCCTTACATTGAAAGACTTGGAGTTTTTGCATAGATTAATTGATGGTGCTAGTCAAAAATAGATTAAATAAGGGCAGGAAATAGTCAGTCTTTAAGAAATTAAATTATGACTGAATATTAATGTAAGTGCTACAAATTTAGAGATGCACCAGTTTGGTTTTTATTGCTTGAATTGGATTTAATGTTGATTTGACAAGTTTATTATTTCCCATTGATATACGATCTATATGCATATATTAAACTGGAATGCTAAAAAACAGTTATTTATATACGTATTATCAACGTAGAAAGTGAACTCTATGGTTTAAACACATATGAATAAAATTAGTACGAGTATTTTAAACGTAGGTATAAAATCGGTCTACACAAAAACGTATACGATACTACCATTACCTAATTTATCCTTTCAAAGCACCTTAAAACCGTTCATAAACGTAAAGTGTGCTTGCTGGGATACTTGGGTAATTAACATGGACATCTGGATGCATAATTGCGAACGCCCAATCGCAAGCATTTATATTATGATTATAACGGCTACTTGCATATATGTTATATCTCTAATACTAATTCAATTAATTATTCTTATTGAAAAGAATTTACCTTGTAATGAAGTACGTATTCCGAACGTGCGTTCGCACTTTGTGTACATTTATATCAACGCTCTACACATTATGCGACCAACTGGCACCCTTCTTTTACTAAGTATTGCCTGCTTAAGTTGGGTCTGTTAACTTGGCCCCCCCCACTGAGAGATTTCATAGTCGTATTATTTTGAAATGAATGCGCTCGTTATGCGCTCATATGCGCCACCGATAATAACTCTTGCGCCATTATCGTTTTTTAGAAATCCGAAAAAACATTTGGGGGGGGGCCAAGTGAACGTAGCCCCCTTCCTCAGTACGTATTTTGTTCCTTGTAACTAGGTCACCTGATACATTTGGTTATGCGCTCAATTGCGCCACTTGAATTAAAGCTAGCGCCATTACGGTTAAGCCGTGACAAATTTTCAAAAAGTGGGGGGGCCAACTTAACGTTTTTAAAAGTTACTTTTTTTAACATCTTTTCATACGAAATTGTACTCTCAGTTATGCGCTGAAATGCGCCGTAAAAAGATATCTTTGCGCCATTATTGTTTTTTGGTTATCCTTAAATATATTTGGGGGGGGGGGCAAGTGAACGGAATCCCCCATAACGCATTTTGCTACCGGTATTTGTGCCACTTGATACATCTGGTTATGAGCTCAATTGCGCCACTTGAATTAAAGCTAGCGCCATTACGGTTAAGCCATAAAAAATTTTTAAAAAGGGGAGGGGGCTAACTTATTTTAGATTTTCGGTTTGCCCAGAAAATTTAAGGAATCGAAATTATTTACGATTACAATAAAATCTAAAGGTATTAATATAAAATTTCAAAAATTTAGTTGTTTTGACGTTTTACTACCAGCTAATAGTTTTTGGTAATAAATTTTTATGAGCCTCGAAAAAATTAACATTTGTTGAGGTCCTCTCATTTAGGTTAGCTGGATAATTAGTTTAGAGTCTGTCACACAACATTTTTTGGTCAATTTCGTGGTATCTTAAAATATTTGGGAATTTAAGTTCAGTTTGTTTTTATCCGAATCAAGATCTGCCAGGACTAAAAATGTTCAAAATGATGGAGAAAACGATAACATTAACAGTGTTCTTCAATTTTTCGGCTAAAAGTTTACTATCGACATTCTTTTTCACATATTCCGCTCAAAAAATCTAAATATCTGTACGATACGAATTCAGGTGAACCTCTTTGAAAACTACTTTTTTTTAACATCTTTTCATACGAAATTGTACTCTCAGGTATGCGCTGAAATGCGCCGTAAAAAGATATCTTTGCGCCATTATTGTTTTTTGGTTATCCTTAAATATATTTGGGGGGGCCAAGTGAATGGACTCCCCCATAACGCATTTTGCTACCGGTATTTGTGCCACTTGATACATCTGGTTATGAGCTCAATTGCGCCACTTGAATTAAAGCTAGCGCCATTACGGTTAAGCCATAAAAAATTTTAAAAAAATGGAGGGTCTAACTTAGCGTTTTCAAAAGTTATTTCCGGAAGTGCGTCCATTTTGAAAATATTTTACATCGATTCGGCCTTCGGAGTAACTCCTAAATACAAATTTTTAAAAACCTACCTATTTTACTTTCTCAGAATCGTTTAACTAAAGCTCCCAAAAAAACACCCTGTATAGTGTTCTGAAACACTATAATGGCGCCAAGATTTTTGTTTACGGCGCATTTTAGCGCATGATCAACGGTACGATGTAGTAGAAAAAACATGTTAAAAAACGTAACTTTTGAAAACGTTAAGTTAGCCCCCTCCCCTTTTTAAAAATTTTTTATGGCTTATCCGTAATGGCGCTAGCTTTAATTCAAGTGACGCAATTGAGCTCATAACCAGATGTATCAAGTGGCACAAATACCGGTAGCAAAATGCGTTATGGGGGATTCCGTTCACTTGCCCCCCCCCCCAAATATATTTAAGGATAACCAAAAAACAATAATGGCGCAAAGATATCTTTTTACGGCGCATTTCAGCGCATACCTGAGAGTACAATTTCGTATGAAAAGATGTTAAAAAAAGTAACTTTTAAAAACGTTAAGTTGGCCCCCCACTTTTTGAAAATTTGTCACGGTTTAACCGTAATGGCGCTAGCTTTAATTCAAGTGGCGCAATTGAGCGCATAACCAAATGTATCAGGTGACCTAGTTACAAGGGACAAAATACGTACTGGGGGGGCTACGTTCACTTGGCCCCCCCCCCCAAATGTTTTTTCGGATTTCTAAAAAACGATAATGGCGCAAAAGTTATTATCGGTGGCGCATATGAGCGCATAACGAGCGCATTCATTTCAAAATAATACGACTATCTCTCAGTGGGGGGGCCAAGTTAATGGACCCGCTTAAGTTGCACATTAGGTTTTTATTTCCGTAAGTGTTTTCGTTGCACAACCAAATTGTGTGTATATTTATATTTTATATTGTTTTCCTTAGAGAAACTGATTTACATTAAAAGTAAGGGAAAAGGGTTTTAACCTCTCGTTGAAATAAGTACCGTTTCGACTTATCAAAAGTATTTTTTAATATCATAACCTTGAAGGTTGTTCAAACGCGGCGCCAATATTTTCGTCAAATTGCGGTACGATTATCTGTGCTAGGTTAGATACGCCAGATTATTTGAAACTAAATTCTTTTAACGCTTTAACGACTGCGATGGTGTCAGTAAATCATTTTTATGGAATTACTTTCTAGTATTATTGTATTTTAAATTGTTGCACTCAAATTCGAAAATAAATACTCAGCCTTATAAGTTTGTTTGACACAGAGCCATAAGTACAAATATTTACTAGTTTTCTCAGATTAGGTAAACATCGTCATACAAACGCTTGTAAACTATATTAAACGTGTCTCGATAAACGCTGATGGGCATTAATAAATTAGCATCATGGATGTGAATATTTTATGAGACAATAGCGTTTATACGCTCCGTAGTTCCAGCACAAGAATAACACAATGTCCCTACGCCAAAGTACGAACAAGGGCTTACGATATTCGAACAAGTTTGATTGCTCCATTGTATGCGTCTATTGTGTATTTCTTTCGTTATGGTATAATGAGGCTTTCTTCGAAAGCTATCTACTAACCAAGCAAAGAGCTTGAAACGTGTACTCGTATTTTGTACAAGTAAATCCTCAATTAATGACACTCCTAGTTTATATAATATTTCATGATTATTTTTTTTTTCACGGCAATTTTGAAGTATACATGAAAGAAATGCCCGTTCCATGATAAAATTACTACCAACACAGATTAATGGTAATCTGCGCTACCAATTACCGTTTACTGATGTGGTAAAACACTCACTTCTCAAAAATTCCCTAACACGAATATTAAAAAAATATATATTGAGATTCTAACAGAACCAAACACTTCTGGGAACTAAAAAATGCCGCATTAAAACACAAACTCATATGAAGCTCCTCAGTGTTGTTCTTACAAGTCTGAAAAATACAGATAGGTACATAAATAAGGCCCTAATGTTTCTTAGTCAAAATACACCCACACGAATTTCGAAAGAAACTATGTAATAAATTAATTCCACTAACGTGAAATTAAGACATTAATAAATGAAAACTCAAAGAATACGCGCATTAAATCCTAAATAAAAAATGATCCCAGCCTTTACAGATTTCTCTTGTAGGCATGCCAAGAAAACTCACACAAAGGGTGCATTAAATTCTAGTTTTTTTTTTGTAGATAAATATAAACATAGGGCAATGCGTTCAGTTCTCTTGAATTATGTCTTACCGCAAACTGTGTGTGATGACCTCCGTCTCGCCCTAGTGATCGAGCACTTCCTCTTTTCAAATTCGTTCACAAATTGAACACTGATATTTCATTCAGATCAATTTCTGCTTTTAGTAATTAGGCTGGTTCTCTATTTACTCGTACCAGAATCACCACCACTAGCACTTCTGTTTGGGAAATTATTTCAACATTTAGGCGCTATTAATACGACCGGGCGTGAAAATCAATTAATTACATATAAACTACGCTTTTAGCCTAACATAGCATTTGTCACACCAGGTGGTGATTAATGTAGTGATGGGGAGGGCGAAAGGAATTTGTATTAAATTAGGAGAAGACAATAAGCACATATGCTGTTAAATCAGCTTAAAGGAAAACTTATAGCTCGACAATTCTTTGGCTAGAGATTACATTCTTGTGCCTATCTATAAGAATATGATCTATAAAAGTGTTTAGAACCTTCTTTTTTTCAGTTCAGTTCAGTTCAGGTGGTTTAGGGACGTTTAATTTCCGTAGTCGAAAAGTACGCTACTTACCTTCAACGAAGCTGTCAGAAAGGTACTTAGATTTATTGCTTAGATAATAGATATCTCAAAGTTTAATAAAAATCAGAACATCCCAAGTGTGGGAGGTGAATTTGGTGTGGGTTCATAGGAATTTTATTTCATAACCGGAGCTGAGCAGTAATTGTTATATTAACTTTTTTTGTATAAATGCTTCATACGTATTTATTCTTTATCTAAGTCTGAAGTAGCGTATGCAAAGGTGGGAAAAAAGGTAATGTTCATTAAAAAAATATCCTTTATGGGTGCCAAAACTCACCAGGCATGGTTGAAGGGGGGGGGGGGGGGGGAACCTGTGTCCAGGACCGCCTAAGAACCTCTAATCGTATAAATTTGATGTTTGCTCCATTTTCTTCCATTTAACTAATTTTTTTTTAATAATAGCTCATTTTTATGAAGGTACTGAAGGTGAAAACTCCAAAAATAAAAAGGAATATATTTTATGTGCCGAAAAATAATGTGTTTGGTTTAAGAAACTTATACGCCTTCTTTTACAAGACTTTGAATTTTAATTCTAAATTGAATAGCAACGGACACATGGACACATGGAGTGACGAAATAACCAACAACCAATTTTATAGTAGATTTACAACGAATAATTCAGGTAACTGTGAGATTGTAGGATGATTCGCCCCCGAAAATTCGCCCCGGTAAATTCGCCCCTGCATATTCGCTTCCGGAATATTCGCCCCCAAGAAAACTCGCCACCAAGTAAATTCGCCCCGGAACATTCGCCCCCGGCAAGTTCGCCCCCGACAAATTCGCTCCTGGAAGATTTGCCCCCGGCGATTCCGCTCCTGTAGGATTCGCCCCATAAGATTTATATTAATCCTTGGAGGTAACAGGACCAGCAGCTCATAAAATGAATTTTGTTTAATTTTAATTTTTTTGTAATAACTGTGTATACCTACATAAAGGGGGTAGAATAATAGCACTCAAATACCTGTTAGTTTTTCATTTTATTAATTTTCTTTTGTTTTGTTTTTGGTTGTTTTGTTATGTAGAACAATCAGGTATTATTATATTAAGATTTAAGCTATTATTTCACTTTTGCACACTTTATTATTTGTAACGTCATATTGTCCTGTAATTGGAATGTTTGTTTTTCTGTTGGGCAATAAAAGGAAATTTAATTTAATTTAATTTAATTTAACTAAAATATAAATAGGTAATTAAGATAAGGTTTCAGACATGACATATGGAAAATCCATATCCAGTATTACAAAAGAAGGTAATATGTAATGTAATTTAAATGACATTTTTGATTGACTGAGTTGTTAGCTTCTTAATTTCTTCCTAACAGAACGTTTGATGGCTCGTTTGGTGATTGGCTGTGTATTTGTTTTGAAACTTTTTATGTTCCCACTTGTTATATTTTGGCGCGAATACGAACTTTGATTTTTGGTTAACGATTTTATTCTACGGTTCTACGGGATTAATAGGGACTTTTTAATTAGGTAGTTAGATTTACTTAAAAAAACGAATTTTGTGCACGATTTTCTAAGATTTTAAATATTACAATCCTAATAGACGAAGAGTTTATTTTATTGTAAATCATGAACACAATATTTCACCTTTCGTAAATACAAAAATCTGAAAATAAAACTGACAACAGCAAAAAAGGAACTCTTATGGCATCAGTAATAAAAACGTGTCTGTATTGTCATTTTTATACATAATAGTAGGACACAAAGTATATCCTAAATTCATTGTCTTTTAAGGTCTAGATTTTTGGTAAATGGTCAACGGTCAACATTTTTTGATCTCAAGTGGATACTTTGGACATTTTAAAACTTTCATGGCATTTGTACATTTTTTACCAAAATTCTCAAATTTAAGGCTGATCCGACGGGCTGAGTTTGGAACGAGTACAAGAGTACCGTAGCAGACTAATTGTTACTTAACTAATAAATATATAAGCAAACTTTTTTTTATATTTTAAAGAAACGGGATGTTTCGAGTTAGATTTTTTTAGATTATTTTAGTTATGATTTGATACTTCAGCAAACTTCATCAATGTTGGTGTTTTTCAACACAAATTTACATCAAATCTGGACCAATTTTCAAATGTAAGTCTGAAGAAAGACTCATCCTTTGTTTATACATTGATGCCAAATACATTTCAATACATCCATAAATAGTTCATAAATATTTCAATACATCCATAAGTAATTAGACTCCTTTGTAAACGCAATTTGTTGTAAAATGTATTGTAAACATACAGTTGACGTTGAACCGTTGAATCAGCCTTTCACAGGTGAGAGACGATTGAATATGAACAATTTCGAGTTGTCAGTCTCGCCGTATTGAGTTCCAAATATTGTAATTTTTGCAAATATTTATTTAATTAATTTAAACTAACCTATTACTTCCGAGGGTTAATAAATGTTATGGGGCGAATGCTACGGGGGCGAATTAGTCGGGGCGAATATTCCGGAGGCGAATTTGTTGGGAGCGAATTTACTTGGGGGCGAATATTCCGGGGGAATTTACCGGGGCAAGTCTTCCGGGGCGAATTTACCGCACACCAACTGTGAAGAACGTCTTTACCATTTAATTAACAGAACTACAGCACCACATATCAAGATAATTTTTCTAATTTCCATGGGATACAAGAAATAATTACCGCTGTGAAAAAATAACGACAATAAAATAATAAATAAATAAACTTTGTCCTCAAGGCTAAGGCGTACTTAACCCCGTTTAATTCGGAGGTATCTTAAATATTTAATTAAATTAAATGTTTATAGACTGGTAGACACGTTGTGTTGAAAGAAATAAGTGGGACTTCTTTTGACCAGACCATTGCGTAATAGTGCTGTTTACCATTTGTAATGTCATTCTGACGAGGCGTAAGTATGCGATCCACTTTCAAGTGCGTTGTCGCCCCGATCTTTTATTTTCGAGGACCTTGGTAAAATATCGCGATACCCTTAACCTTAAAATGTCAATCGAGATTTATTACGTTTATGTACAAATTAAGTAAATAAATAAGAATTTAACATATTCAGTGTAACTTTGCGATGGCAAGTGGAGCTGCGTATTTCGCGACCGGGGCAACGGCAATTTTAGCGACGAGGGGTTCTTTGCGTACGATGGCGTTGAATCCATTAACAGGGTCGGCGGTGTAGTCAACGATGCGGTTTGAACCATCAGGATCGGCAACGGAGTAGCTTCCCTCTACGTAGTCGCCGTTGCGAGTTTCGTGCTGGCTTTTGCTGTCGCCGGTGAGGTGGTCTTGCACGTTATAAGCGAAGGAGTACTGAGGGTTGGGGTCGAAGTCTTCAGCTACAACGGTTTTGGCAACGGCTAGGGGTGCGGCAACTTTAGCAATGGCCGGTGTGGCATAGGCCAGTGGGGCAGGTGCGGCGTAGTGAAGAGGCGCAGCAACGCGCGGCAAATGCGCGGCGTAGGCAATTGGTGCGGGTGCAGCATAGGACAATGGGGCTGGAGCTGCGTAGGCAAGAGGTGCTGCCAACTTCGCCACGGGGGCGGCGTATGCAAGCGGAGCTGCTACCTTAGCAATTGGCGCGGCGGCGTAGGCGAGTGGAGACGAGTACGAATAAGACGCGACTGGCGAGGAATAGGCACTGTAGGCCACAGGAGCTAGACCACCAGCATTGGCGGCCGCTATGAAGACGGCGAGAACTACAAACTAAAAACAAAATCAGAAACCTTCCAAATTACTTAACGGAACATCTTACCTGTAAAGCCATTGCTGTTTACCTCACTTTGCAAACGTTTACAATGAAAAAATCTGATCTCGTGTGTCTTTTATACCCAAATTTTGCGGTATCTAGAGCAGAAGTCGTCCGGGCGCGCCCACCCCTCAAAAGGTCACAATATACCAAAACTTGAAATACCAATATGTCGTTTAATAAGAGAGTCCTTCATTAATAAATGTTGTTTTACTCAATCGAAGCCAGTTGAGTAACCTTAAAATTCGTATTTTCCAATGTCATCATTGCAATACCTGCTTTTTCTGTTAAAGAAGCGTTGACTGTCTTTAGGAAAGAACAAATTACGTTGTCAAATGACGGATAATTATTAATATTAGACAAGTAGGTATATAATAATATAAGTAATTTGATATAGACGAGCAAAATTTGGCGAAAACTAATACCTTTAATAATAAAGAGCTTGTCTTTATCAAATTTATGAGAAATCGGCTAACAAACACGAAGTTAAGGTCCTTTGTTCTGAATAGCGGTCCTTAGTCGTTATAATGTAATAGGTAGGTATTATACAATTCACATCTGCGTATCTATTTTTAAGGGAATATATCCGGCACACGATACGAACGTGATCAATGTAGAAATTCATGTTGAAACTAATGTGGAAAATGAGACTAATAAGTAACCGTGATTATTGTTTTATTTAATATCTCGAGAATGGTTTGTCGAAGGAGAGTACTCACAAAGGCAAAATGATTCGTCTAGAGGGTGTCAGAGGAGAGTACTCTCAAAAGGCGTCAAGACGGTCTAAACGACACGTATCTCCTGGCGATGTGAAAATTGAATTGTGAATATTTTGAAAGTGTTCGCAGAAAGTCCCTACAATGGGAAAAACAGTAATTCCTCTAAGGACTTGGTTCTTTTTGCATTATATAGCGTAAATTTTGAATGTGTCCCCTCCTCATTAATAATCTAGCAATCGATAAATACAGCATAAATCAACTACCACAGCTTTACAAAGTATGTTACACTACATACACACTGCGCATAATAATGGCAAGGTTGCAGCATCGATAAGTTGTGATTTGTCGAAGGCTTTCGATCTGGTTGATCATAACTTGTTAGTGGACAAGCTATACTCATGTGGCATTAGAGGCGTAACGCTAAACTTATTGAGATCCTTTATTAGGTGGCAATATGTTGCAGTTGAGCAAATTTCTTCCTCGGTACAAATGATTGAAGTTGCATCCGAATTAAAATCAATTAAGTATGGAGTACCCCAAGGATCTATCCTTGGTCCTATATTATTTATAATTTTTATTAATGACCTATTTAACTGCTTCGATCCATATTCATGTGATATCACCACATATGCAGATGATACTAGTGTTAGCGTGGCTTGTGTTGAAGAAGAGTTAGAAATTAATTTAAAGCGTGCGTTATCAACTCTTATTAATTGGTTTCATGCAAATAAACTTTTACTCAATTTGGAAAAAACAAAAATTCTTCTTTGTAAGAAAAATATGGGTTTTGATATCGCTCCACTGCGTTACCAGAATTAGAAAGGTCTCAATCCTGTATCTTTTTAGGAGTCATTATAGATACAGAACTTAGTTGGAAAGATCACATTGACCATCTGAGAGCAAAATTACATTAAGCGATTTTCGCATTGTCCCGTTGTAAAAATTTATGTGACCATAAAACCCTTTTGCAAATCTACTATTCAATATTTGAAAGTAAGGTGCGATACGGTATGCCCATTATAAGCAACTATTTACAAGGCTGTTTCGGTTAAAAAAAATGCGATTTTTCTGCACAAAATTTGAGCACAATGTATACTTGGTTATTTGATTTGTGCTATTTTTTTGCCGTATCATACAAATGTTCTGCTGTTATAGTATTTCAGTTAGGTATGAAACTGTCTAGTTATTTATGAATAAGCACAAAGTGGGTTTATTGCACTTGAAACTGCTATCTCTGTGTCTTTTTCTCGTTTTAATATTGTTTGTAATTGCATATTTTTTTCGTGTTTAAGTTTTATCGCTTTTATAATTTACTAATATGTATGAGATTTCTATGCGCCCCTATAGAATTTTAAGTAATTCTATGAAAAATCTCTTTCGGTGGAGGTTACTGCACTAACTTCACGAAAAATCCCCCCAATTTGCTGGTACCTAATCGAACTACCATTCTATTTAAAAATGTTTAAGACTAGAACTAGTCGTCTTCTTGGTTGCAACCGAGCATCTGACCCATTAGACCCAATCTCTTCGGCAAACCAACATCACATTCTTACTAATATCCACACATGACCCTCCTTCCTTCAGAATTTTAGAAAATCTTCCAGAGTTGATCTCCACACGTTGTAGAACGTCCTTTAGAAATATCGATTTGTGAATAATTTAGGAACCTCACCGGTGTCAGTAAAGAATCTTTGCAGCATATCTTATCCCTATGCATTCTGCTTTGCTATCTAGTTGATCCGACGGATGAACAGACAACAAAGTAGAAGCAGTACAATGGACACTTTGATACTGCAAGAAAGATGAAAATCCAAAGTTTAAAAGAGGCAGTGAATAATTTGATATTTATACCTAAAATTTTGATAATTATATTTACGAATTGGAGTTTGGAACCAATGACTATGTTTAATAGTATTACAGTAGTTGCTATCTTGAAAACCTAAATTAGTGGTCTGTTATTGGCAAGTTAGCTTTAACGACCCCCTAATGTTTTTGTTTTTAGTCAATAAGGACGTCATTAATGTTAAAACCGGTTTGTTTACGAAATATGGACCTCTATTGTGTTGAACAAATTTTCAGTTGACATTCGTGTCCCATTTTTAGTAATTTGCAGCAAAGTTATTAACACCTAGTTATTAGCAGCAACTTCTAATAATTGGCAGTAGGAAAAACCTTACCTTTAAAACTTGTCCCAACTCCTAGGTACCTAACTGATTAACCCTTGTAAATAATATAAAATATCTACCTAGGTTACTAAATAAAAGTGCGTTGATTTTACATCATACGATAGTGCAAGTACCAAAAATATAATAATGTAATATTGTTTACCCAAAATCGTCATGAAACCTTCATTTTCATACGTCCAGGAAATTTTTGTTTCCATGACACAGACAGTGAAACTTTACCAGATTACTTTTTTTGCCGCCTGTCACTTTACCGGTCGCACCTGTCACTTTTGTGGGAGCATCTGCCATATTGATAATTTCTATAATAACTTCTGTCGTCACTGGACAGATTAGCAGTAATCAAATGTATATAAAAATTGAAATTTTATATTAAAATGCGATTTTGGGCAAAATGTAATATAAAACTCGTCAGTAAAATGACATTACTTGACTCGGAAATTAAAGTACTCGGCCCCAAAGGCCAATAGTAGTTGACCCCACTTTTATTTAAATAAATATTACAAAATACGTAGGCAAAGCGTTGGGCTCTGTTTGGATATTTTCCTCACCGTTTTCCATCCAAAACCTTCATTGTAAGGAATGAATTTAATTTTCTCCTGTGTTTTTTTTCAATTTGGATATACATATGTATTCTTGTTGGATATTTCCTCAATTTCTTCAAAGCTTTGATAAACTTTATTTAACTTCTCGTTACCGACCTTTCTCTCTTGACAGTTTCTTTGTGTGATTTGATTTATATATCTTTTTTACAATTTTGGCCTTTACGAATTTCATATGACTTGGCTTTCTATTTAGAATCTTCTCTCTTATATTCTCTTTCTTATTTTTCCTTTTATTTTTGTTTACCCTCGCATATTTCTGCCCAGCAACTTGATGATATGACAAAAGGTAATCTCGTCGTTTTTTACGTGCAGGAGTTCTGGTTACATCAGAAGTTCTTTTCAAGATTCTTTTAGTTGAAAACGTGGATCTTTACAAAAAGATATCAAAACCATTAAATATGCAGTACGTTTGCTCGAGAAAACGCTCAAACACATTGAATTGAGTTTGATGTATAGATATCACAACGGCTTTTGTAAAGGAAGGTTATGTGAATTAGTTTTAGTGAGTAGTGTGTGCGTTGTTTTGCGAGATTATCTTTGTTAGGTTGTGTTATTTTTTTACGCTTATATGTTCTGTTACCCTTTTTTTTACGAAATTATAATCCAACTGTAATATCTGTGAATCCCGAATCCGAATCGCTTGGATTCCAAGGATATACACAATTTAATTGCCTACACAGAAATACCTTGGACTGTAAATTTCTCGTACATAGGACCACTTTAGTAGATGCATGCATCTAATTAGTTGTATTAAATACTTCGATCGAAAGTTTGTTCTTTTAGTATAGTTTGGCAGCCAAAAATTCCAGGTTTGTAGGTGAGAAGAAAAATGCGCAAAACGCAATAAATTCTGAGGTTACCTAAAAATAGCAAGAAAATGGTAGAAGCAATGATTTGCTTAGATAATTATTTTCAGATTAACGCGCCCACGCACGATGCCAGTATTAGGGCAATTAGGAATATTTCTTCCCACGCCCAATATTCATAGGCTAATAAATCTTATACGTCAACGTTTATTCTCTCGACGTTAATTTTGGTAAATGTGTTTATTCGGTAGACCCTTCTTTTTAACGTTGAAGCACATCATTGTCCGAGTTTAATTCCCAGCTCAAGACAAGCCGAAAGAGAAGCGTAAAGAATAACTGAAGACCTATCATCGTGAAAGATCTACTTGTTGGATGATCTTGCTGAATTAACACTATCGTATTGGGAACGTGCCGAGTCAGCATTGTGTCAAGGTATCGGTTAAATCGATGGGACATTTGTAAAACTTCCACACTAACTACCACCATTACTTCGTCATACAAAAGCTCCCCATTTCCTGAATTTGCTCCTTTCACCTATCATGATATTTTCTACTCTAAATGCAAATCTAATTTATACTCTATTCAGACTTTAAATAATCGCGGGCACTTGAGATAAACGATTTGCATATGGCAGATTCCCTTCGTAAACGTAATTGTGCAATATCGTAGGGCATTTAAAGTAAGTAAATGTCACGTGCAGTTAGACACTTCACTTCTAATTAATTAAATCCAGAATGTAACCATTCCTCTCTCAGCGGTTCGATATAACACCGACAGGCACCGATTGCGAAATAAGCTTTATATTCCGTCATCTGTAAGTGTAATCTTATTAGTTGTGGGATTGTAGATACCACTGCCAACACCTTATGTATGGCATAAATTTCCATTTAATTTAAACTTTACTAGGAGTTGAGCAGCTGAAGCTAATAATAAATGATTACAATTTATTGAACTTCGTTTTTGCCTTAATCACAAAGCTGAGTACCTACCTATTTACATTTATGGGAGTACCCTTCGAATACACTGAGGTGTATGCAATTAAAGCTTTCATAGCCGACCATATGATAAAACGCTGCGAAAGCAAGGCAGTAAAAGCTCACCGAATGTTCCCTATTCTAAAGTGCATTACGTTAGGTATAACCTTTGGTTGGAGACAGGGAACCATAAAATTAGGATGGCATAAATGTAGGATACTATACTCATCATTTTATTATGAGCGTAATAGATCGTTAATTTGCAAATTGAGTTTTACGTCGCACTTACAACCCTACAATGATAATTTCTGAATAACCTCGTCCTCTTAGTAAAAAATACTGGTTAAAACCTGTAACCTGTAACCTAAACATAAACATAATTGTTAATGCAGATATATCTCCACCTGTATAAATATATTAGTAAAAATTGCATACCTGCGGCCTGCCAAAGTTTAGAACACTGCAACCCCTTTAGCAAGCCAAGGAATTGAGTGGATGCTGAAATAATATGATAATATTAAGAGCGTTTTTTTACATTTTATGTTGGCTCACCGTTTGTTTACATTGCGTTTTGAAATTATGTACAAGATGTACTTTACATTTGTATATTTATTTTACATAAGTATTTTTGGACAACATCGTTTGCTACTGTTGACATTGCCGTAGAATTGCAATTATCAAAACCCACTAGAGGGAAACTTTTGTTTGTTCTTTTTTTTCATTTTCGAAACAAACTTTAGACAACTTTCTAGCGTACGGGCTGGAACCCTTAAACCTTATTTTATTTCTAACAGCCATAATGTAATTAAAGATAAAATAATTTAATAACTTAGTCTAGATATTTGCATCAAACACCTTCTCAAAGTACACACGATTATTGTTCTTACAGTTACAGTTTGTTTAAACTATCTACCAATTCCAATTTATTTCATAATTTAAATTAAAGATTTTTGTCGTTTGTAACTTGTTAGGGGACTTATTTTAAAGCTTAAAATGTTACCTAAAATAAATATAGTGTTTCTGGTGTCCACATCTGCACCTCGTCATGAGTTTGATGTTTCTCCTTCCCTCCCTTAGATATTTCGGCACGCCCCTCCGTTATTAGCTGCTGGTACATTCTATTTCCTGGTAAATTTGCGTTTTTATCTCTCCGTTACTGCGCTTGTATATCTTGGTCCCTTTTTGTAAGTTCTTTTTTTAATCTATTTCCCCCATTTCTTTTTTGTTCATCCTCGATGACAAACATTGATCCACCAATCCACTTTCTATTTCTATCCTTTTCTCCAATCCTATCTACGCCCTGTGTTCCGACCCTACTCTTATCCTTTCAATTTTTATTTCTTCCTCTAATATTTAATGTGGTGTCATCCCGTTAAGTCCCAGTACCCACTTGTAATAGCTTCTATATTAAAATTCCTTCTATCCCCACATATCCGTTCCATGCCCTCTCTCACCATTGCATCAAAATGGTGTATTCTTGTTCAGCACTCGTTTTTATATTTCCTCTCTCCTATTCTCTACACCCTCGTCCACACCTGTCTCCTCACCAGTATTTGCGCACTTTCTCTATTTCTTTGCACTTGGTACCTTAAATTTATAATGTCTCGTATATCTTCTACTCTTTCCTTTCTCCATTTCCATTTTATCTCTCTTTGATTTTTTGAGATTTCATTCCATTCCTTTTCTTTCCAGGTACCTCTGTAATCCTCCCATCATTTCCTTCACCTGTTTTTCCTCTGCTGCCATTATTAATGCTCGGTCAGCATATGCCAGGGGCCATATATTCCTTCTTCCCCCTACGATTTCTTCACTTTCTCGTATGTACATGTACAGAACTATTTAACAGAAAAGGATGAAAACTTTTACCTAATCTAAGTTATTCCCTAAGGTTTATTTTATTTTATTTTTCTTTGTCCTTGCTAAGGGATTAAAAATTGTACTTGTGTATTTGTATTTTTCGTAGAGGATCTGTACATTTTATTTGAGTTATTGGATTCTTGTTTTTTATAATTTTAAAATGATTATTTTTGTTATAGTTTTTGGCATTTTGGGTTAATATATATATAAACTACCATTTATCAGCTCTACTTGTACCTAATCTTAATTTAATACTTAGTTTAAAATGCAATTATTTTATTTTTATTTTTTGTAGTACCTTGAAACTGTACACCGAAATATGTTGTGCTTTTGGGGTTATTCCCGTAATACATCATTAAAATTAAAAAAAAAAAAAATTAAAAATTAATTACAATTAATTAATTACAATTTTCTACTCCTTCTCTGTGCTCTCGAAGTCTCTCCTTTACAATTTTCTACTCCTTCTCTGTGCTCTCTACTACTTCTTCCTTTTGTTCCTCTAATCACTTTCTATAAGTTCCGTTTAATATTCTCCATTCCTACTTTTGTGCATAATTGTAACAACAAATCTTCAAATCTCCCTCCAATATCATCCCCCCCCCCCTTTCATCTACCATATTTTCTATTTTATTTTTTAACTTGTTCATTCCCTCTCTGTTGTAAACTCTCCTTTTCTTCTCATCCACTTTCACTCGTCTTTCCTGTATACCCTCCTCTTTCACTTCCTCTCTCTATTCCCTTTTCTTACCCAATATACCTGCTTTTGCTCTTGCAACTTGGCTAATAGCCCAAGTAGAATAAAACACACACATAAGTTTAGTTAAGTTTCCTTCGATGCCGCCCCTCCGAATCTAGGTGTTCAGCAGCAGCAACCCTGTCACTAGCTCAATGGAGACGGGAGGGTTTTCGCGTTGGCCAGAACCTACTACAATCTTAAAGTCGACTAAAGGCAAAAGACCTGAATGTGGGCGCCACCTGCTCGCTCCCTACTGCTACACTGCTGAAAATATCAAGAGCCGAACTGTAAGGGTGTATAGCTGTAGGCGACAGTTTAAGTTTCAAAAGGAACCTCTCACACAAGTATACAAGTACAAGTACCAACAATAAAATACGACACAATAACTTTTGACTAGGTCTGTATTTACAGCCAACAATACCCAGGACGATATAAGTATTGATGAATTTATAAATCTATGTATAGGACATGTAATAATAAGGAAAAAAAATTACTATGGCTAGCACAGATACCACCCGCACATCTGCTCATCCGCGAATCTGGAAACGATATGCGTGAATTTTTTCACCACTCCCTAGGTTTCTTTGGAAAAATACTTCTTTTGCAGAGAAAACTAACTTTTCTACTGCGTAAGAGAACCTAAGAGGAATGTTAAATGTATTGTTATTTTTGACATTCACTTTGAGATTTGGTGGAAGTTTGGATTTTGACGTAAGCATTGATTTTATTTAAGGTATGTTTTTATATTGATTTAGAACGTTTAGCTTCACTGAGGAATAGGGACTAATACTATCATCTCAACGAATTTTCCATTGCGGATATACAGATTCTTGAAACATACCTGCGCTCACATAAAAAGTTGTAGATCTCTGTCACAAAATTTATATATGTCTCGCCACGAAAGATTGCCGGTCACAGCACACGTCCTTGTGTCGATTTACAATCTATCTTTGCTACGGGGGTTCCTTCTGGACTTGAAAATTACCGTCGGTTCCGCCCGGCAAGGCAAACCGTCTTCTTCTCAGGCTGCTCAATCGATAAAAATAAATGCTCCGGCTAACTCAAATCGGTGGGCTTTTAACTCTTTTGAAACTGCGTAACAAACCTTAACCTGCCGCCTACCAGTCTTCTGCCTCAACTCCTACTCCTCTCTTTCCTTCCCCTCGTGCTTCGTTAAAGACATAGGCACATTGAAACCAAATAGATAATATATTGAAATGATATTAGAGATACAAACAAATTACAGGGATCTAGCAGTTCTTCTCTCCTCCTTGTAAAAACACTAGCTTAACAATGACAACTAAACTAAATAAAAAATCCTACAGGTGAGACTAATTTACTCAAGGGGTGGCCATCCTCTACAGTTTGAAAATTGCAACAACAGGTAATCGTTTTTTAATCCAGCGTGGGCTGGGACTTATTTAAATAAACATCAAAATTTATCCTACTCTTTGGTAATCGTTCATTGGACTTTAACAAACAATCAAATCAAAATTTTTTACTATAGCTTCATTACCAAAAAGTGGAATTTTACAGAATGTTACAAATTTAATTAGACTAACCTTTACAACATTTGTACAGCCGATCTTGTGAACTGCTCTTTCCTCTGGTACAGGGTGGATGTGATGAAACCTGACACTTAGGTCTCTGTGACTTCCTAGGGGGTGGCTTGAAGTTAACACACGGAAACAAAAATCCACGGTGCCTATCCTTCCTCGGAACGAAAGCAAAGTTTAGTGTTTGAACTGAAACTTAGTCCAGGAAATCCTTCGCGTGGCGAGTGGGAGACGGCTAGTTGCCAAAGTTTCTACACAGCAGGTGTATTTAATTTAAACAGTGACCCCTACTATTTCCTTCCACCGGCTCTTAGAGTTTATTAACTTTGATCGCCTGCGGGAGACAGATTTTTGAGTTAGCGGCACGGCAGAACACAAATTTTTATGATCACTATCCGACGGTAAACCGCGATTTGTTCTTGGGTGGTTCGACGTATTATTTCACCAGCTCTTCTTGGGGCAAATATCTCTCCAAAACGCAGCGCTCCTTCGACAAATGACCGTACGGCACTAGTAGGAAATTCCACCTGGGGCGGATCCCGAATATCGGCGCCTTGAGGACTAGGGCAGCACTTTGAATTATATATCCTCGAGAAATCACAACGTATCCTAACGCGATTCACTGCATCCAAAGTAAACTGGGGTGAAGCTCAAGGGTTCGCCAAAATATCACCTGATTGGAACCTGGGTCTTCGTCGCCAAAAAATCAACGCGAAAAGAAAATAACACTTCGAACCGGGTGCAAAAAGCACGCAACTGCGAGCAACCGAAATAAACCGGTGGCTCAAAACGCTAGGTGTACCAAAACGACCGCTCAAGGTACGTGTTGACCGCTTGACGTACTAACCGCGAGTCTCCTCAAAAACGCTCCCCTTCTTCAGAATTGAAATGAAAAAACCACACCCAAATTACCATAAAACAAAAATGGCTCCCGCTAGAAATTCTCCCATTGGTTTAGATAAAGAAGACTTAACCCACTCTAACTTCGTCGTCAACCTCCAGGAACTGCTGAATAAACTGATCTCACGGTTTTCTGCTGACGAATTTAAAACCCCTTATCTCTTGATGGCTCGGTGCTATATCCGCTCCTATTCTCGGTCTAGACGGCGCCTTGGGTGATAACCGAACGACAAAAAACTCGCATTACTCATGATGACGTCAATCAACTTTGCACTCTTCCCACGACGAAATTAAATCTGAGCGAAATTAAATCTATCGGACCATAGTCTTGAGCGAACCGAAATGCCCAAACACAAAATTTCTAACCGGAACAAATAACGAAATATACAGGGTGACCTGCACTATCATGACAAGAAATTTCGAATTTTTTAATGAAATTTGGCGCGAAATAAAACCACTCGTTACATCTTTTTCTTAAGATGCGAGCGACTTCCGGAATAGGATCGTGCCAATGTAGGATACTATCCCGGAAGTCGCTCACATCTTTAGAAAAACATAGATTGTAGACCGGGATCAAGTGTTCTGTGACCGGCAATCTTTCCTGGCGAGAGGTTTATTTATTTTTCATTTGCCTATCATATGCCAATTATATCTGCTATATGAGATATATAAAGCAGTCTCTAACGTCCGAGGGCGTAATGAGAGAGCATAATGGATTGTCATCTGATAATGCCATCAAACGTACTGTGAAATATATTGATTGAGTTATATTATGTATTAAAAAACCTGATTCCTATGAAGCACCTTAATGTTGGGCAAACAATAATCCTATACATTTGTATACAGAGTTGGACTGGGTCAAGCATAGAGTGACCCAGTGACCCGGTGACCCAGTTAGTTTACTGACCCAGTGACCCGGTGACCCAGTTGACCCGGTGACCCAGTTTGACCCGGTGACCCAGCTTGACCCAGTGACCCAGTTTGACCCAGTGACCCAGCTTGACCCGGTGACCCAGCTTGACCCGGACCCGGTGACCCAGCTTGACCCGGTGACCCAGCTTGACCCAGTGACCCATCTTGACCCAGCTTTACTCAGTGACCGTCTTGACCCGGTGGCCCAGTAATTAAATTATTGTTAGGTATCATCCAAAACAATTTCAAGTAACTTTTAATTTAAAAAAAAAACTTCCTCAATAATATTCGGCAACAAGCACGTAGCCCAATTTCATTCAAGAGAACTTTTACCTAAAAAAATCAAATGCATTTGTTTATAGTTTGTAGTCAAGTAGTCAATGAAAGTATTTAGAGAAAAGATTTATTTGGATTAAGCTGTAAGCAAACTGGTAAGCCCTGAAGCAAAGAAATAACATTATTCTAATACAATTCGGGACATGGAAAGTTTTTTACGGCAGTATTAAAGCAAACATCACAGAAATGGCAGTTGTCAAGCAATCGAGTATTATTTTCAACAAACCAGCATTTCATTTATTTCATAATCTGTACACTTGAACCGAGGGCACTGACTTAACTGCGTTATTCGATCAAACTAGGTGACTGGGTCGAATTGGGTCCCCGGGTGAAATTGGGTCGCTGGGTCAAACTGGGTCACTGGGTCACTGGGTCACTGGGTGGGTCAAACTGGGTCACTGGGTCAAACTGGGTCAAACTGGGTCACTGGGTCAAACTGGGTCACTGGGTCTAACTGAAAAGAGTATGACGTGACCCAGCGACCCAGTGACCCAGTTTAATTTAGTGACCCAGGTGACCCAGTTGACCCAGTGACCCAGTCCAACTCTGTTTGTATATTGGAAATACCTACGTTATTTGGAACTTCCGAGCTGAGTTCGCATTAAGTCCTACTCCACTTGGGCAATGAACGCAAACCACACCAAAATATTGTGTAGTAAGTGCAAAATATGTATGAACTTTAGGCGTATTGACTAAGAAAAATATACGTCATTTACGATGACGCCAGGACGTCGAGTGCATTCTCAGGAAAATCGTGGTAGTATTTTGGCGCTACCTAAATTGAAAGTTACTTCCACCTGAGAAGACGCCGAAGCGTCGTAAAATTAATGTTGTCGCAAAACTGGACGTTAAGCTCCGATAACCATTAATTATTTGAATATAAATTTGGCTACGTCATACCATTATGAGCTTGAGTAGTGCGATTGAGCAGTAAAACAGTCACCTTTCTATTTTCGGTCAGAAGTTTCGTGATAGTATCCAGTATATTTACAGAATTGGCATATAAAATACAGAGATAGATAAACTAACAGAATAACAATTATTCATACAATAATGTGATGTATGACTGAATTAAAAGCGTTGGCAGCTTTCCAACTCATCATCGAACGCGGTTGAAAAACTAGGGCCGTGCGATCCAAGAGACATAAAACGCAATTAATGAACTGTATAAAAAGAAATAAACAACGCACACGTTCGCCTGCAAATAGAAAGATTAATTGCATGCAGTTAAAACAAACCGACTATATCAAATCCCATTAACACTTTAGCAAACATTGTAAGTCTAATTCATTATCGAATGGCTACCGCAAAGCCACCCACTAAACTTCACTGTTAATATATTACCCTCAAATTTGCTTTATTCCGCATTCACTTGCAAACCTTGCTCGAGTAATTTTTTTCGACTCCTACCTATCAACTGTTGTTTATAAAAGAAAATAATTTTTGATACACCTATCACTTGTTAGTTGTAATAAATGTCACAACTCACAATGCGTTAAGATTTAGGAAGCATGGTTTCAAGGAACTGTTTCTAAGTTTCTTACACACAACATTCTATTAAAAAGAGGTGCTCAAAGCGTGTGACGGAGTGATCCATTACAAAATATAAACGAAACATACATACTAAACTGAAACGAAGACTACTCCAAGATCTAATAGCCTCTGATGAATAGGTATAGTGACTAAAATTAAAAATAGCTACTGAAATCAAGACGTCATCAATACACGATACTTATTGCCACTTTTTGTCTGTACTAAAAAAGTATAACGATTCATTGTTGATCTGACGAAACTTCTATAATAAAAAAATTTACAGCGAGTATCTCGAAAATGAAGTGACGAAAGAGGGTACTCATAAAGGGCAAAGGGAATTGTCCTATTATGGTTAAAAATTGTTTAAATAATGTATAACTTGTTTAAACAACGAAAATATAACTTGATACAAATTAATCTTTAATCATAGTTTTTGATGCAACTAATAAGAATGCAATCGGGAAAAGTGGGGGTGCTAGCTCGTTCCCAAGTTAACACCACCATTTTAAAAATAGGTTTTCCGGCGGAACTAAGCGGGTACAAATTCCAATTTTGTGGGTACAAATTAGTCTTTAATTAGTCCTTATAGGCATATTTTCACTTGATTTATGTTATGTGTTATGTGTTATACGACGATGGGTGTGTGCCAATTTTATCGAACTCATTCGCTCAAATTATTTTCACGTTAGTTCCTCGATTGCATCTTTAAGCCCAGTTCTCTCGGGCTCCCTAAATTTACCCTCACGTTCCCGTAGAATTCTTACCAAGTTTTCCTAAAGTTTCTCTTAAGCTCCTTCGTAATTGTTTCAAGAAGTTTCTATAATTTATTGTTAAGTGATTCTCAATTTATTCTAATATTCCTTTTCAGTTCATCCATTTAGAGATTGCAAGTACAAATGAAGTCCTTTTAGAAGGTAGGGATGGACCATCAATGCCGCCAAAAGGAATGGTATTTACTTAGTTACAGCAAAGAGTACCCATGTACTCTTAGGTTACAGTCAAAGTGGGCGAAATTCATCCCTGAAGGCGAAAAAATTCATTCACCAGCCGCAAAAAAGAGAACCTCTAGAAGGATGAAATCCGAACCAGAGACTTGTATAACAAGTCTCTGATCCGAACAGGAAGTTCATTTACCACCCGCAGAAGAAATGATTGAGAGTCCAATTCCTTTTGGAAGGTTAGGTAGTGGCGAAGCGCACAGTATAAAAACTTGATTTAGTACACCCACAAAAAGGTTACAAAACGTAGTTCCATTTACTGTCACAAAAAAAATGGCAATGACTTAGCGTCGATCGGGATTTGGAGTGTAACAACATTTCCGGCTGGAACAAAAAGAAGTTGTACTTAAAAGGTTACGATTAATTTCTAGCATTACCAAAAATATTGGCATTCACTTAGCGGTCGTCTAAGGGAGTGGAATTTGCCCTTGCAGATAAAAAAATTCATTTACCGAAGTCATAAAAAGGTTTCAATTCCTAATTGCATTTAGAAGGTGTAGGTGGGTTTTAGTTTATCATCTCTGTCTTATAGAAGCTTGTTTGAATGGTATCAGTTACCACATATTAGAGAATTAGTATCGTGGTCCGTAGAAAAAATAGGTAATATAAGGTTACATTGCTGACGTGGCAAGTCGAAGCATGGCAGAGATTGTGCTACATAAGCCTTTTCAGTAGACAGTCCTCACGCAGTATTCGATTTTGTAAATATTTTTTAGTATTCAAATATTTTTATGGAAGCAGTATTTGTGTTTGTAACTCAAATACTTTCGCAAATATTTAGTATTCGAATACTTCGCAAAGTATTTGAATACTTTTAAGATATTCAAATATTTGAGATATTTTGGAAATATTAAGGGGAAGTTTCCAATATCACAAAATCAAATATAAAAATCCGATACAACTAAATACCGAACAATCCTGGGAGTGAAACTTTACGACCCGATAGTCTACGTAATTTAAAACAATAGGGACCTTTCTTACATCCTTAAGATCATGTGTACCAATTTTCAAAGCGATCGCACGTTTCTAAACAAGTTATCATGCACACGGACAGACGGACGGACAAAAAAGGATCTGTTTCAAAATCGCTAGGATTAATTTCAGAAAGGTGTACGTGTCATGTGCACGACGTACGATCGCTTTGAAAACTGGTACACGTATTCTTAAGGATATAACTGATATAAAAAAGGTCCTGGTACCTCCTATATAATAATATAATAATAATAATACGCTTTTCCTTCCCTTAAATTTGTATATAACAATAGAAATATTTAAAAAAAGCTAACATCAGGGAAAGGGACTACATTCAGCGCACAAAACGCTGTTTTTCCATGTAGCTCCCATACAAAGTATAACTTGACATTTTTTAAGTAGTATTAAGACTTTTATCTAGTACTATTTTAAAATGTATTTGAGTGACAAGTATTGTCGCCAGGCATATGTCAAAGTTTCAAGTTTCAAGTATTTGAATACCTTTTACTGTATTCGAATACTTTTCAAAGTAATCTAATGAAATACTTTTTTTTCACTACTAGCGTCTGATGACATGCTTATTAACCTTTTTTCCACTTGTAAAGTTAGTCCAGTCAAATAAGAAAAAATAAAAACATTAATTGGTAAAGATCTGAATTTTGGTAAACATGTTCATTAGTGTTCCCCATTGGACATACTAAAAGTCCCCGTCAAAATCTGTTGCGCTCGAGGCACCATCTTGGAAAAAAGGAGCACTTGTTCAGTTTCTTGCCTATATATCGGCAACAATTATTGACACGGAAAAATAGCTCAGATAAAAAATATAGTTTATTAAATTGCCCATAAAAAAGCACATTAACATTTTTTTGTATGTCCAATACTTTAGCTATAATCCGACATCGAATAGGGAATCAAGTATCCTGAGCTCTCGAAACAGTCGCGCAGATATTTTTTTACAACTTTTTACAAATCATTAAATTTATTGAAAATTCTTCCAGTATTTCTTATATATGCGAAGTCGTCGCACTCAAGCTTGGTATGAGACACGTTTAAAGGTTTCTCATAAAACTCTCTCTCTCTCAATAGAACTTTCATCTTCAATGTGAGCAGTTAAGCACTGAGTGTGGACTGGAGCCTTCAGTGACCGAACAGGGTCAAGGAAATCGTGGACTCTCCTTCAACTCCACAGTTCGGGAGATTTTTCATATCCACAAACCTTCTGAACTTGCTGATTAATACGAAACGTGTGTTGCTGCACCGCTGCAGCCGTAGGGGGTAACAGTGCGGTTAGATTCGGCTGACCCTTGTATGCGTATTTTCTGCAGGTCTGATAACGATGTCGGTTTAAATATCTCTCACTAGCAGGCACGTTGTATGCAGAGAACGGCGTTCTCCAGCTTCAGAAATCATTTCGTGGCCCCAACAATTTTAATCATTTTCGCTTACCTTTTTGAAAAAAAACATGATGTCGTATCATGAAACATTATGTCATTGCTAGAATGCTTTATCGCAAGACGATTCTGTTCATTTTTTGGTGCTTTTACAGCTTTCGGTGTAGCCATAAAAAAGACGGCCTCCTTCCTATAACTACGATGCGGGGCCTAAACGCTTTCTGATGCATTCAACGTGAGATTACAGCTAAAGTATGGGAGATACAAAAAAATGTAAATACTCTTTTTTATAGGGAATTTAGTAAACTATATTTTTCATGTAAACTATTTCTTCGTATCAGTAATAGTTGCCGAGACATGGGCAAAAAACTGGAAAAGTGTACCGTTTTTCCAAGATGGCGTCTCGAGCGCAACAGATTTTGACAGGGACTTTTAGTATGTTCAATAGAAAGTCCCAATAAATGTGTATACCAAAATTCAGATCTTTACCGATTAATGTTTTTATTTGTCCAAAATTGCGCTAATTTGACTGGACTAAGTAGGCTTTCTCGGCATTTGTTCAAAGTGGTTAATAATTTTTTATTATTAACTAGTAGTCAATAATGAAGAACTGTCACGCTGTCACTTTTAGCAAACACAACCCGAAATTTCGCTCAATGAACGTTTAGACAACTTCTCTAAAACGAATAATTGCCACCATTCGCAATTGCCAGAGAAATTACATACCTAAAATTATCACATTTTGAAAAAATTCGAACGAAATTACTCTTTGAAAAATCTCAATGACAGAACAAAATACGGCCTGTTTGACTTGTACTTCCACGTACTTGATTGACATGTTAAATTAAGAAACAAACAATTCTGTCCAACCGTTAACTCTCTTATCAATATAATATGTTAATTTAGAGGATTTCAAGTGCTAGTAGTGAAAAAAATAGTATATATACCACGGTAGAGAAGTCTATTATTGCCTTTGCACCTTACACTTACACCCCTCGGCGCAAGCGCCTCGAGATGTAATCTTGGTGCTCAGGCTATAATAGTGGACTTCTCTACCTTGATATATAATGTACTATTATAGTATTCGGATACCTTTGATAGTATTAGAATACTTTTGAAAGTATTCGAATACATTCTAAAGTATTTGAATATTTATTTTTGAAAGTATTTGAATACTTTTTTTTATTATACCTGAATCATCCCGACTCTATCGTTATCTTTCCATTTTTATTTCCTCCTCTAGCCCATAATTTGGTGTCCTTTTGTTTAGACCCAGTACCCATTTGTAGCAGCTTCTTTTATATTCCTTCCATCCCCATACCTCCGTTCCATACATCAGTACTCCTTGCCCCTTGCGTCAAAAAGGTATTTTCTTAATCTGAAAACATTTTTGAAATTCCTCCCCACCTGTCTCATCGACACTTCTCCCTTTTTCTCTTATTTGTGCGTTTGTCCCATTATTACGTTGCATTCGGTATCAAAAGCATTTAAATTATTTTTTATTATACCTGAATCACAATCTCCGTTTTAAACACTCAAATGCGTGCGAAAAAGGGCCTTTAAAACACACGTGCTTTAAAGTTGCTAAGTAACGATACTTCAAGTATGACTTTTGAAACTGTCATCTGGATGAAATAAAAAATCCTCTTAGGTCGCTTTCTGTAAATGCAGAACATTTCTTTGGCTTTTGTACCTATCCTTTGGTTGAAGCTTTCACAAACGCGCGTAATTTAGGGTATGCTTCCAAATCTGTTCCACTTTTTAATCGCGGCATTGCTTTAAAGTTTTGAATGAATGCACCAAAATATAGAAGATTTAAATACCTTTGACATTTCCTTCATATATACCAGCATTATCGATGCATTTAAGACTTTATTCGTAAGTAACTTCCTATTCATCCATGGAAACAACTTTTCATATTCTTTATAATAGGCTTTAGGCTTTACTGGAGTTGGATTTTACACCCACCAACGTTTGTTTAGATTTTACAACAACCGATTTAATGGGCGGTGTATTATCTTTTTCAACGGAAATCGTTTAATTCACAAAGACGATGATTTTTATAAGCAAATGTCAAGTGACATTTCCATGGCAATCGTAAAATTACGAACACCCAGCCCACTTAATTAGACATGGGGAGTCAACAAGAGAGATTAGCGTTTTGGTCAGTACCCCGTTTCCTAAGCGGCTTTGAATGCCTTGAAGAATTAAACCCAACGTTTGTGATTTGTAAAGGATCGTAAAGTTGTCGAAAACTTATGTAAAGTTATGTGTATACTTTTTTTGTAATTCCAACGAAAGAAATTTCTGAGTTTGCAACCAGTCTTAACATACTATTTAGTTTCGGGAATCAAAGACAATTCCAATTAAATTTCAAATTAAGGGAGCCGAACTCAAAGAATTTCCACTATTTCTACTGTCAATATTACCCCAAAATAACCCGCTTTGGCAGTACAAGTAATTAATGAATTTAAGAAATAAATGGCCATTACCCCTTTAGTCATTAGTTACCCATGTTGAAGCTAGGTAGGATTTTCGCACGCAATAATAATAATAATAATAATAATTACTTACTTGATTTTAATCCGTGCGATTAGTTAACCAGGCTAGACCTGAGTTCTCACAAGAAACACCGACCATAATAATAATAATAATAATAATAATCATGATCAGGTAGCTAAAATCATACATCAAAAATTAGCACTTAAACACAATCTCATAACAGATACGACACCATACTACAAATACACGCCACAGATCATACTTGAAAACAACACACACAAATTATATTGGGACAGGACACTACTCACAGACAAAACTATCCACAATAATAGACCAGATATTACACTTATAGATAAAACACAAAAATCCATTTGTATTATAGACATTGCCATACCCAACACTAACAACTTAACTAAAACACATGCAGAAAAACACCGCAAATACACCGATATAGCTATCGAGCTTAAGACGCAATGGAGAATGAAATCTACTGTTATAGTTCCCATTATTCTTAGTGCTACTGGAGTTATACCAAAGACAATACACCACAATTTACAACTATTAGGTTTAGACAAAAACACATACAAACATTTACAAAAAGCAGTCATTATCAACACATGCCATATTGTTCGTAAATTTCTAAACATAACACAAGATACTACATACACAAATGATCCACAACGTATACATGTAAACAACAGTACTCGCTCACAACACGGTACACAACATACTGTAATATCTCAACCTCTAACCCAAACAAACACACAAATACAACTTACCGAGCAAGCAAGTACAACAAATGATACAATATATACTACAATCAGAGATTCACCTCTGAAGCAAACCACATTATCACGACCCATTAGTATTCAACCCAAACGCAAAAGCCTAAACAGCACTTTAGACTCACAACATGACACACAACATACTGTAATATCTCCACCCTTAACTCAACCAACCACACAAACACAACTTCCTGAACAAACAAACGCAATAAATACAAGTAACGCAACATGCACTACAAAGACGCCCTCACCCAATAAAGTTACACGGCCTAGCACAGCTAAAAAACACAATACTCTTTCTTCTCAGAAACACACCACGTTATCACAACCCACTCGTACTCAACCCAAACGCAACAACCTTAACAGCACTACAGGCTCACAAAGTACTGTAACGTCTCCACCAATAACACAAGCAACCACACAAATACAACCTCAAGAACAAAGAAACACAAGAAATACAAGTAACGCAACATGCACTACAAAGACAGGTCCACCCAATAAAGTTACACGCCCTAGCACAGTTAAAAAACATAAAACTCATTCTTCACAGAAACACACCACGTTATCACAACCCACTCGTATACAACCCAAACGCAAAAACCTAAACAGCACTACTAGCTCACAAAATACTGTAATATCTCCACGAATAACCCAAGCAACCACACAAATACAACCTCAAGAACAAAGAAACACAATAAATACAAGTATCGCAACATGCACTACAAAAACAGGTCCACCCAATAAAATTACACGTCTTAGCACAGTTAAAAAACACAATACTCCTCTTTCTCAGAAACAACCCACTCGTATTCAACCGAAACGCAACAACCTTAAAAGCACTACAGGCTCACAACATACTGTAATGTCTCCACCAATAACCCAAGCAACAACACAGATACAACCTCAAGAACAAAGAAACACCATAAATACAAGTAACGCAACATGCACTACAAAGACAGGTCCACCCAATAAAGTTACACGCCCTAGCACAGTTAAAAAACACATAACTCCTTCTTCACAGAAACACACCACGTTATCACAACCCACTCGTACTCAACCCAAACGCAAAAACCTAAACAGCACTACTAGCTCACAAAATACAGTAATACCTCCACCAATAACCCAAGCAATAACACAAATACAACCTCAAGAACAAAGAAACACCATAAATACAAGTAAGGCAACATGTACCACAAAGACAGGTCCACCCAATAAAGTTACACGTCCTAGCACAGTTAAAAAACACAAAACTCCATCCTCACCGAAGAACACCACGTTATCACAACCCACTCGTATTCAACCCAAACGCAAAGCCAAAGAAACACTTACACAATAAACTCCATTTAATAAAATTACAGGAATTATTATAATGATTTTTGTTTTGTTTTGTTTTCCTCTTTCCTGATAGCGTTGGCTTATTGTGCCCATGTGTGATTTTTTTTTTTTTTTTTTAGGACCCTACATAACTTCACCAGACACAGACACAGACACTAATCGTTACTTGATTTTAATCCGTGCGATTAGTTAACCAGGCTAGACCTGAGTTCTCACAAGAAACACCGACCATAATAATAATAATAATCCCCTGTGGGTTCGGGGATAGAATAGGCCCACTCTCGCCCTAGAGAACGTAAAAGGCGATCAATGGGCACTAAAGGTGACAAGTCCAACCACCTTTAGTACTTACCTACCCACTTTACCTTCCAACTCCCACATCCATGTTCCCTACTTTCCTACATTATACACAACACGCAGGTGGATATTTGCTTACGCGAATATCTTGAAGAGTGACGCCTTCACGTGTTCCTAGTCACCCCATATTCTTATGAAAATGGAGTTTAAACAAAGCCTCGGAAAAATGCCGCTACCTGAGGAGCGTCAGGGCACGTCTGGAGCTATCGCTGGGCGTTGCAGCATGCGAGCCGATAGTGACGAGTTGGTGATCAGGCGGCCGCTCGTCGGGATACCCGAAACCTTTACAGCCGAAAGAAGACCACGAAGACGACAACGACCACTTGAAGAGGACGACCAAGAAGAAACCTTTGTGCCTGCTTCTCAACCGCCTGTGGATGGGACCAGTGCAAAGGAAACCTCCAAAAGACGTATGAAATGGGACGAAGGGATGAATCGCTTCATTTTCGGTACGTATCTGGAGATCACGAAGATGGAAACGGACAGGACAGCATACAGAGGTAAACTATATCACGCGTTCATTACACAATACCCACATTTAGCACACTTAACAGAACAACGCATTGCAAACCAACGTAGAGTTATTATTAAAAATACATTCCTTACATTAGACACACAGGAACAAATCAGGCACGAAATTGAAGCACTACTCAACACAAACAACACACTCGCCGTACAAGATAATACATCCGTTCTAAACAACTCTGAAANTTTTTTTTTTTTTTTTTTTTTTTTTTTTTTTTTTAATGACCCTACATAACACTTCGCCAGACACATACACAGACACTAATCGTTACTTGATTTTAATCCGTGCGATTAGTTAACCAGGCTAGACCTGAGTTCTCACAAGAAACACCGATAATAATAATTACTTACTTGATTTTAATCCGTGCGATTAGTTAACCAGGCTAGACCTGAGTTCTCACAAGAAACACCGACCATAATAATATAATATATTTGCGGAAAAAATGTATACAATTACAATTACATTGAAATACATTTGACGCAAGTATTGTCAATACATATAATCAAACCAATCAAAGTCCAAGCCGGTGCTCCACAAATCATATCATAAGAGCATCTAATTTTTCCGAAAAAAATCGAAAAAACACGTTACTAAGAAGCATGAGTACTGTGGCAACAAAAATCCCAGTCGCTATAGTAGTAAATAATGATTGATATACACTACAATAGGTGTTAGTTGTTACGTAACATGCTACTCCCACGCGGAATAATAAGTAGTTGTTGGGTTCGTGCTACGTCATTCCTCATGACGTGCTACGTCATTCCTCATGACGTATTCTTGCAATAAAACACTTCTGCAATCAATTTAGGCTTTTAGTTAGATAATAAAATCGAGTTAAAACGAAACACAGTAAGGGCAGGTTTTTACCTAAAATTGCTATGGAACGCAAACTTGGTAAAGTAAAAGCGCTTTTCCACTTGAAAAGTTCTCGATATATAGCGCACCTTCAACCTTAGTTCAAATTGCTTAGATTAACCCCTGTCGGCTACTTTATACAGCGTTGCAAGTTTTTGACGCGCGGCGGGAAAAAAGCTTCTATTACGATTTCTCTCCTGCTTCATTTAAAGTTCGATTTAGGTCACGCAAATTTGCGCTATATCAATTTTGTATTTAAATATCCCCTTAGAACGGAGGCAAATTAATGAAATCGCTAATGAGTCCCTCTTTCTATTTGCTTATCCAAACAAGTTCGTGACGATATCGTAACAAATTCTATATTCCAAATCCAGCAGTGCACGGTAGGTATTCCATCTACTAGAAGGGGGATTCTATTTAATTAAACAGGTGAGACGGCCAGTAATGTAATATTCATTCGATTTCAAACTGGAGACTTGCGAACTTTAATGAATTGTATTCCTAATTTATTCTTACGCACACTTTGACTCTCAGAAACAGAGGTTTTCAATTAGCATTTTTTCTCTACCTAAATTTGTATGAAACGAACAGAAAGGGGATGACCTTTTAACCTTTTGGAAATGTAAACAAGTTTATAGCGCCAGGATTTTATTGGGAGGACATCGACAAAACCGTCCTAAAGAGATCAATTTTTAAGACAACTGTTGATAAAGGCGATATCGTGCTGTAGTAGTGGATTTGGAAATTGCGAGTAACATTCTCTGCATTTACAAAGGCACTAAAAATTGAGCAAAAGTGGTATTGTTTATAGGTAAATACCTGCGTGAATTCCGTAGAATCACCTAATCGAACACGGTACTATGCTGACCAAGGGAGAAGCTGAACCCATGCATTTCCGTTCACCTTTCTGTTAAGCACTCGTCCGTAAAACACACGAGCCCCTCAGGTTTGAGGAAAGGGCAATCCTAGTTCAGCCACTGCTCCCAGTCCGGGAGAGTGACTATAACTCTTTGGTCTTAGCAACACAGCTCGGATCACATTTATTCTTGCGAGGGGATGATCGGATTTGAGGGTTTCTTCCCAGATCCGCCGTGCCCAAGGCTGCCTCGACTCGAACCTTTCCACTCGTTCCGATCGTTTAGCCGTATGGAAACCTTCCGAGCCTCTGCCTCCACAACGAAATGTAAAGGCCCAGCCCAGATCCTAGAAAGTTGGCGTGGATTTTATGGCTCCACTGATTCTCAACAGGTGAGCCTCTGAACTTTTTTAGCTGCATCCTGTAGGTTACCCTGCGCATGGCAGGCCACCATACAAGTGCACCGTACAGTATTATTGGCCTTATCATTACAGTGTAAAGCCAATATAGCAGTCGAGGGTTGAGGCCCCATGTACAACCAAAAGCTCTTCTACATGCCCCATAGACATGTAGTGGCATTTTTGCTTATTTGCTCAATGGGTCCTTTCCAGGTCAGGCGGAAGTCTATAATGACTCCCAAATATTTCACTGACCTGGTCAGACCCAGTTGAGGTCCTCGAAGAGTGAGCCCGTCATGGTCCCCTCTCCTTCTATTTGTAAATGGAATAACCTAGGTCTTTTCCGGGTTAACAGAAAGGCCATGGCTACTGCGGGATTTGGAAACTTTCCAGTTATGACGACGGCGAGATAGTCCGCGTATCCCTGTGTCCTCGTTCAGAGTGCGGATGAGTGGGTCTACCACCAGGGACCACAGCAGTGGAGACAACACCAGACCGTGCGGACATCTCCTAGTAACCGATGAGCTGATCTTTTTCGTCCCGATTGAGGATATTTGATCCATCTTACGATTGACCCATTAATGTCGAAGCCTTTATCCCCCCCGACAGACTACGTGGACATACCAGTCCTGGTAACCATGTTAGAATGGTCGTAGTGGTCTAAGAACCAGTACCCTATTCCTTATATAAGTCAGTTTCTCCAACGATGATAAGCTAATGGACCTGTAATCCTTCGCCATGTCATATTTGGCACCACCCGAATTTAAGAGCAGCGGGTCCAGGCCCTCAGGGTCCCCACTGTTTACCCCGGGTCTTTCAAAAGGATCTTACGAAGTTTTTTAACTTCAGGAAGACCCTCCATGTTACCACAGAAGGTGTTCCGTGATCCTCCTTTAGACCTTCGAATATGGTCCTTATATCTACGCTGAGAGATTTTCAGTCTGCAAGTAGCTTAGTTCGCATGGCCCTATTAAGAGCCTGCGCACCTCTTTAAGGTCCGAGTTCCACTAAGGTGTTCTTCATTCCTCGAAAATCGGCAGCTTTCCCCATACGACGCTGTCAAGGCGTCGGTCGCTACTCGATATAAATGCAAGTCCTAGCGTACATTTGGCTGTCGCTCTTATAATAGTCCTCCACCTACCCAGACCTCTTACTCATCCTTTATAAACCCAAGGTTCTTGTATGAGGCATACGCCTGTATGCTATACAGCAGCGGCCTAAACAGGTCGCCCCCTTTCTGTTGCTCTGTAAGAAGGTTACCTTGTCCATCACTGATGTACTAGGTCCTTCCCTCCCCTAGTAATGCCGACGGTTTCGAGCCCTGAGCGGAACCAAGAACCTCCACATGATCCAAAAGCTCGCCGACATCTATCTCGATCTCTGAGGGCGCCGGTAATAATTCCGACGTTTCCTTAAGGTCGATAACGATGAATTGAGCCCCTTCCGTCATAACGGCACTGAGTGTCCCGCTGCTCCGGTGCGGGCTTCTTCCATTACCTGGCACAGTCGTCACAAAAGTGACACGCGGGGTACCCGATAGGAGGAAAAACGTCCTCCATAGGTTCGTCCTGCCTCTGGAGGCGCTCAAAGATGGTGGTCGTGTTATTCGGGAGCTTGTTAACAAAGCAATCACCTTGGTTACCCTAGAAACGTCCGTCTGAACTGCAGAGACACGCCATCTCAGGGCCTAATAAGATCCATAAGAGGTGCGATCCTCTCCAACCTGTACAAGGTCCAGCGGAACACTGCCAGCCAAGGAAAGAGCTTCCCCTTCATCGCGTCAGCAACTACAGTCAATGCAGATATAATGCGTCTCGACTGAGGTTCAGTGATGACAGAACCATGGATACCCTGAACCCTACCGCAGTGACTTGCCTATAGGTTCGTGGTGCACCCGCAGGTGCTCCAGAACCTCTGGGTTTCTTCTCAGACGGCCCTGGACCCTGGAGTGCTTCCCTTGGATCTGAGACGTTTCGTACCTGACGTCAGGTTGCTCCCCTGAGCCAAAGAACAAAGACACAGCCTTAGGATTTTGGCGCAGGGCCCGCTTGACCCCAGGTTTCCTCGAGCCGGCGCTTCCTAGTCATCGCCTTATATGTGCCAGACCTATTCTTCTTGCGAATAGCAGCCGTTTCAGCAGCTCCTTGAATAAGACCCTGTGTTAGGCCCGTCCCCTTTTTCAAGGAGCATGCCCCGTTACCGATCCCTGTTGAGAGCCAACAAGGTCCCCTCTGATGAGGAGTCCAGAATGGGTTTGTGTGAATAATCGTTCAGACAATTCCCAGGACTTGGCTTCCAGTCCCTTCCCGAAGCAGAGGGGCCACCACTCAGAGGTCGCCGGTATCCATTTTAGTTAGTTTGACATTGTCAACTTATTTGAGGGGTCCCTTCGAGATATAGCCTATATATCAGCAAAGAGTAGGTACAATATCGCCACCGAAAAACTCACATTTCTTCTCTGAATTTTGCTTGTAACCCCCTCTTTTTTCACGACTGTCCAATAATATCATCTCTAGTTGTGGAAATGATAAGTTGAGGTACTTTGCAAGGAGCAACAAAAAACAAACACTAAAATTAGTCTTACATTTCAGGATGCCGAACGCCTCTTATTCTGCTCATTTTGAACATCTTGCTTGCATAATACGAAGCGTTTCACATAGTTTTCTGGCGAATCGCATCAGAAGTGATCCTTACAATTACATTTTGAGTATGCACCTCTAGTTCTTTGACAAAAAAATGGTTCTGGTTGAAAAATTATCCCTAGCGATCGGCTAAAGCTAAAGCCGAACTCTTAAAGCGTTTTTAAAGTAGGCAGGCAAATCGATTCCCAGGAATAATACTACCCACACTGGCTGTCAACCACAATCAGTGTGGGTTTTTCATCTTTACAGCTGTGCATGTTGATTACGTCCGACTATAATAGTGCACAGGATATGTTTGTTCTGTGAAATGGAAGAATTAAAGCTTTCAGACGTTATCAGAGTGATTTTGTTCAGGACATACGATCAGTTTAAAATATTTGCAAATCTCCGAGCCTGCGACTGAACGGCATGTTGATTTCTTTACTGTGACTGTGCAGTGAGCGTTTGAAATATTGAATTTGCATGCTGCCGTAGGGAACAAAATCACTAAAGTGGCCCTAATTAAATTACTAATCGAAAACTCATGTTTATTGCATGATGCATTTGTGATAATGCAAGTCACGTACAAATTCTAATTAAATCAAGACAGCAAAGCTGGAGCGGTCAAATCGACATTTCTGTCTGTCTTTTCCGAATAGTGTTGTGTGCTTGCCGAGGCGTGGAATATTCGTTTATGTAATTGCACTTCCCGTTCGCAAACCCTCTGCAATGCACGAAGGGAAATTGAAAAATTCAACTGAATGGTCACAATTTGCGAGGTTTATACGATAAGGGAAATTAGAACTATATACTCAGAGCGGAGTAATAGTTTGTATTTTCGCTCTATGTTAACAAACAGCGAAAGGCGTTAATTTTAATTTAAGAGAGTGGATAGGTACCTAACAACATGCCATTAGCCCCCTAATTGTATGGTCAAATGTTTTGGGTTTCCTTAATTCGCCGCTGCGAGCTTTCAGCAGGCGCGATGATCTGAATTAGCGCGGCTGCTAGCAATTTTTCTTTTTTACTAAATTTCTAGACGGCTCTTCTTCTCAGTCGACACGAAATTCGCATATTTCTAAAGTGGAATACAGTAAAAGAGAATGGGGACCACTAAAATTTTATGAACGTTAAATTTATACCATTAAATTCGGTATTAGTCTCTTTAATTATACTCAAAGTTGTACAGATAACGAAGGTTTTGAACGTAACGATGTAACAACTTTAATAAATTTCATTTTCAGTAACAGCTATTAAACGAAACAGTTAAAAGAGGCGGGGGATTTTGATAATTTTGTAGTAGATAATTGAGATACTGTCGAAAATTAGCCACTATAGAACTTCGTAGGGTTAATGGGTCACTTTATTACGCACATGTTGGTTCAAAGAATGTGTGTTGTGTTACGTTTGTGATAGCTTTGGTCTCTGCTGCCATCCTTAACGGTAACACGGTGGACATAGAGAAACGCCAACCCCACCTTTCAGTGTTTTTTTTTTGTTCTTTATGCCACCCTCCATTCCCGTAATCCGAAAGGTGCGGATAGAGAAATTCCGGCTTCACCTATCAATTCACCTTTTTATTTGAAATGGATGGAAATGCTGTAAATAAGTGCGTGAAAATAATATACGTATTACATAAACGAACGCTGAATGTGGCTAGTTTCATGCAAATATGAAAGGTCGTTTTCAGGAGAGCGTTTTATCACTGTTTTGGCGATAAGAATTCCATATATGAAAACAAAAAACATATATTGTAGCGTAAACAATGTCGCGTAGATGTTATTTCACTCTAAACACCAAAAATAATGACGGACATCCTGTATATGAGAATATTTCAATTTATTACCTAAACCTGGGGGATTATTTACGAAATAAACACAAAGTTCATTCGTTTCATTTGAAATTGTATTTCCGTATTTGTTTTTCCTTTTAGAGATTATGTTACATGCGCATTTTTTTGGTTTTGTAAATAATTCAGTTCAGATACGGTGGTAGACGCAGACACACCTGGTCAAGTTTGCGTGTTTTAAAAAGGTCACATCTAGTCGTTGGAGTTTGTTTTATTGTGGAAATGGTGTTTCTTTAAATACTGGACATAACAAGAAAACGAGGCTGTTAGTTTAGCGACGGTTGTAGAGCGTGTACATTAGTTTACGCTAAATTCTCGGGCAGTCAACCCTATTTGTTTAGTTGAAGACGCAGTTCGTCATTTTTTAAACTAAATCTGTGCAGAAGCACGATAACCAAGCGGTGTAAGAAGTTGCGTTAACTTAACTTAACGCAAAGCGTCGATGTACTACAATTACTCTCACTCACAAAACTTTTCCCGTAATCGGACAACAGCCGTTGTGTTGTCCGATTACGGGAAAAGTTTTGTGAGTGAGAGTAATTGTAGTACATCGACGCTTTGCGTTAAGTTCCTCTTCATATTACAAGTTAAAAGTTTTCTACAGTCCGAACAGCTACCGATCAATTCAACAAGCCAGATTTTGTCATCAAGTTCAGTTTTATGAAGAACAAATGAAGTTTCCTGAAGCTGTCGGCGAGAGTTTTTGTGTCAGTTTTAGTGCGCCTAGTATCGCAAACCTTGTACGATCAGAGTATTTGAATTATTGAGAAAAACTGCAAATAATTTTTAAAATTCCTTATAGACCGGGAGGCAGCGTACATAGTAACTAAACCATAAGCGACAAAAAATTCGACAATACAGGCTGAAAGTACGTTGAAAACTAATAATAAAATCACTCGTCTGCCAGTCGTAAGTGGCAGCATTAACTCGGGGCGGCGCGAATAGGTGACTTCTTTAGGTGATCAACTAAATTACCAAACTATAAGGGTCACGGAAAAGATTTGTATCAAGAAATCCCATTTTTTCCATAGTTTTCAAATATGCTATGGCAGACGATTTCAAGTGCAGCGTTGGTAGCGAAAGATGCCCTCCAATGTAGGGAAAAACACCCCTGAACTAAACCATGAGGACCGTATAAACATTATACATAAAAAATTCCTCTTTTTGTCACCACTTTAAAATATATCCTGGTAGAAGATATTAAGTGTAGCTTTAATAGTGGCAGACGTTCTTAGAAGTTAAAAAATTTAGGTATAGTAAATCCCAGCGAGTGCGAGCGTGTGAGAGATAAGCGCGCGAGAGCACAACGAACAGAGATAGCTATAGATTTACGCACCGCTTGGAGTTACCAAACGAATTAAATTAGGGAAAATAATAAATTGTTTATTTCGCGATAAGATTGTCGGTATTTCTTGAATTCTTCTCAGACTGAGAAACAGAAAACTTGAAGAGAAAAGAAGATAGATCTTCAGCTCGTTCTAAACTATCCTCTGACTCCAGTTCCGTTGTCTCTATGCAACATTGATGGATCGATGATTAAAATCGACAAGTTTGTTTTGCTGAAACTTTTTCGGAAGTATGATTTCTTCAAGTGCTCCTAGTCCATCGCCAGTTGTAGATGTTGTTTTAATCGATGGATTATTTTTTTTGCATCTTTTAAAAGATCTCCGGTAAACCTTTGAGCGATTTTCTGAACACATCCTCGGCAAGATTTGTGCTGTGTCAGCGAGAGAAGTACATCTTACTTTTGACAGATAGTTACCCCTTCCATGAAGGACGCAGAACATGATCGTTGGGATCAAAATAAGGAAAGATTACAATCCTACTCAATTTCTGTTTCCACTCAGAAGCAGCCTGCAAATTTCATAAAACCACTTCGCAATGATAGCTCAAAGCCTCTCTTATAGGTTCAAAAAAGACCTGTTGTGCTTTACTTGGAAGGAAAGTTGTGTTTGCCACATATGAAGATAAGTGCTATAAATTTGTGACAAGGGAAGATGATGTGGTAAAAACTGAATTGTGCTGCAGCCACTAAGAGGCAGATTCTCGAATAATTTACCATCTTGGTAAACTACCAACAAGTAGCAAAAGCGCTTCCGATATGGATATTGCTGTTATTGCTTTGGGAAATGTAAAATTGACGCTACCATCAAGGTATAGATGGAAGTAGGTCTCTTTTCCAATAACACGCAGAAATTCATAAATCTTCGAGAGATGTTCGTGAATTTGGGTGTTGATGTGTGTAACGCGCAGGGTAACGCGTTACCGGGTTCCCACGCATTTACCGGATGTATGACTTGTGTATGGTCCTCATGGTTTAGTTCATCGCAATTTGGGCGAATGCCACCGAAAAATGTCTGAGTTTCTACAATCCGTTTGATTGAAGTGGATGGAACTATGTGAATCAGAAGTTTAGAATCAAATGGTTTGAAAGATCTCAGTAGTCAGTATCCTATCGCTATCTCTGTTGGTTATGCTCTCGCGCGCTTATCTCTCACACGCTCGCACTCGCTGGGATTTACTATACCTAAATTTTTTAACTTCTAAGACGTCTGCCACTATTAAAGCTACACTTAATATCGTCTGCCAGGATATATTTTAAAGTAGTGACAAAAAGAGGAATTTTTTATGTATAATTTTTATACGGTCCTCATGGTTTAGTTCAGGGGTGTTTTTCCCTACATTGGAGGGCGTCTTTCGCTACCAACGCTGCACTTGAAATCGTCTGCCATAGCATATTTGAAAACTATGGAAAAAATGGGATTTCTTGATACAAATCTTTTCCGTGACCCTTATAGTTTGGTAATTTAGTTGATCACCTAAAGAAGTCACCTATTCAGCGCCGCCCCAAGTTAATGCTGCCACTTACGACTGGCAGACGAGTGATTTTATTATTAGTTTTCAACGTACTTTCAGCCTGTATTGTCGAATTTTTTGTCGCTTATGGTTTAGTTACTATGTACGCTGCCTCCCGGTCTATTATTTTAATTGCCTACCGCCCGCGTGCGTGAACTAATTCGTATATCATTAGACGAGGAAAATCTTCTTTCGATTGGTGTCATGATCATCCCTCTAAGTTAACATGGGGAGCAACTATCTACAAAAACCCCTTTTCCCTATGTTCGTTTTGGGAATATTCACCCGGTATAAATATTAAAGGTTCGGTAGTAAATTAAGTATATCCGAAAGTATACAATATTCTTACCCTTTGTTTGAGCAATCTCCCATACATTTTTGGCATGCAGGGGAACATGGCAACCCGTGTCGCCGGCAGTTGCACTGAAGGGTCCCGCAGCCACACCTGTCCAGAGCACGGACTGCCTTCCATACTTGTGGCAGCTTGGACTGCAGAGCCTTCCAGCCTTTGGCTTCAAGAGTCCATCCCCATCCTTCTGGACTTGTGAAGCTTCTCATCACCTGGTTTGCACATTCCCAGATATGGCCAGCGACATACGCCGCCCTCCTTATGTGCTCCTCCGCCTCTTGCTGCGGCGACACGGATTACCATGTTCCCCTGCATGCCAAAAATGTATGGGAGATTGCTCAAACAAAGGGTAAGATTGTATACTTTCGATATAATTTACTGCCGAACCTTTAATATTTACCTATATGTAAAATTCCTTTTCAATGGTGATAACGTAATCTCAGAGGGGGTCAGCGATGTACAGTTTCTGACTAATTTAATGTCCCTCGAATGCCACATACCTGTCACATAGGCAACCAACATTCCATTTACTTAAGTAATTCGTTTGACTTCGGTTTTTATGTGGAAGGGATGCCGTTAGTTGTAATTTATCCGCACGCCTTTTTGCGAAAGCGGGCAGAAAAATCTTCGATCTACCTGCTAGGGAACTTACGCACATGTAACCTCGCTTCATGGCATATTTATTAAAATTGACGCGTCTAAAATTAGGAAAGGTGATTCATTTGACAAAAAATAACTCTTGTTCCAATATGTCAATACAATAAACCGTCCGCCGTCTTTTAATTTAATTCTCATAAGTTACAGATTTTAATTTGCCAAAGTTGTAATGCATAGTTAATAAAAGAAACACTTTTATTTTCATATGGCGGATTTATTCACCTCCTTACGTCTCAAAGCAGTTGAGATAAGATAAGAACATTAATTACTTATTTAACCAATTCAATTTCGGTAACATTCCTTGCAGGGTTGCGTCAAAACAGGTTTATTTATTACTTAGTAATTAACAGTTACCTACTCATTTTAAAATTAAAAGCCGTAAGGTTTGTAAGATTACCTACTACATATATGAATTGTTTTTAAATGTTGGGGGAACGATTAAGCGATCTTATGTAAAATGAATAAACTCTGATTTTTAGTATTTTATTGTATCAGTAGATTATTTTGGAGCCTTTACTCACGTATGCCATACAACGTTCTATCCAATATTTTGAAGTTTCTACCTGATAAAAGAATTCGTAATGATGTCTCATCGATGTAATTAAACATATTTTTTTTTAATTTAATCTATCCCAGATAGCAAAAATGGTTGGAAACAAGCTGAAATAAAGCTTGTTAAGATAGCAGTGGCAGCTTACTTCTAGCTTGTTATGTAAGGCTGTCAAGCTTACATCCAACTGAAATCTAGCATCCTACTTTACACACATCAAGCTTGTGTTACGCTTACTTTGCAAGCTTGCATAATGCTTGTTGTTCAATTCTACTAAGCTTGGATTAACCTTGATTCAAGTATAATTTTATTTTAAAAAATGGTGGAATCAAGTTTGTTATTGCAGCTATAGTAGCTTGCTTCTCGCTTGTCACGTAAAGCTGTCAAGCTTATATCCAACTGGAATCAAAAATCCTGCTTTGCCATTCCTTACTAAGAATAAAAGAACAAATTTAACAACATACTGGTTTTATTTCTTAATATTAAATTTACAATAATTATAGTTATTACACATACCAATAAAATAATATTATATATAATTTTAAAAAAAAGGTCTAAATAAAATAATATATTATGCCGTCAACTGCATTGTTGTCCTTTTTTTGGAGACGTTGATCTCTGTAAAGAAAGAACAAAAAATTAATGTCAAATTATTTCAGAGTATTGAGCTGTAATCTCAAAAGAAGTGTGGACTGTGAACAACGCCATTAAGTAATGGGAAGGTTTCAAATTAACAACCATACTGACTTAACTAATTTACTAAAACTGAAAACAGCACCTTTATCTAATTTTCAGTTGGCTACAGTAGCATCATTGCAAACTTCCCTTATAAAACAATTACTACAATTACTTTAACATTTACGAGTAATATACAGGGTGTTACATAAGTACTTATGTAAAAAAAAAATTGGCCATTTCGACGAAATTACGTATCTAGGGATTTATGAACGTGAAAATCACGAACCTGTAATTAGTTTTTGAAAATGAGAAAAAACTGCAATTCTTGACCTGACAACGAAAATGGAGAGAATTCCGCGTTAAGGTAGGTTACGATAGATAGGTTATCGAATGATCGAATATTTTTATATCATTTAATGGTTAAATTAATTCCAAGTATCATAATATCGACTAAATATTTTGTTATTTGCGACATTTTCAAGTAACAAGATGCGAAATTAGATGATTCGCTTGTAGGCGGGGTACACTGCAACCAGAAGAACCAACATTCAAATAAGTATAACTTTTGATTGAAAAGTGATTTTAAAAAACTGTTACACCATTTTCTCCCTTAACTCATCAAGTATGTACACAACAAAATTTGTGGATTTTTCTCTATTTTCGTTGTACGGTGAAGAATTGCAGTGGAATTTATTTTTCGAATGTTCAAGAACTAATTTTAGATTCGTAATTTTCATGTTCAATCTACTAAGTAATATAATATGGCGCTCACATGATTTTAAGGTTGTGTCTTAGGTCACTTTGTGAAGTGATGTATACCACTACATTTGCATATTTACCAGTTAATATGAAATAAGAAAGTAGAAAAAAAACTTACCTGCCTTTTTCTGAAAAACGTACGTGTTAACGAAAATAATTGAATAATTGGTAACCATCAGTAACTACCGTAAAGGTAACTTGCACAAAACCGAATACACCTAAAGCGCGAAAAGAAAATTAGTGTCGCAAACCCGCTTCAAGCTTGTCGCAAGACTGAAAAAATCAAAAAACGAAAAAACCTTAAACGAAGGGAGAAAACTAGGATAAGAAACATAGAGCAGTATGTTCTATTATTATTTATTATCGGACATGAAAATACAAAGGCAAGAGGCTGTCCCTCTATAATAAAAAAATAAACCCAAGGCGGCTCCTCCAATATATAAACGTCGATGTCGGTAAAGATTAAAGATAGTTCCGGAAATTTGGCATTTTCGTGAAGTAGTATTGTTGAACAATAATCCCTTACTTTCGAAAATGTCACGTTCAGTTAAGTTTAGGTAAACAACTTCAAGTTCCAGTACCGTGAGTCATGAGTTCGGAGAATATCTGAATAGCATTTTAATAAACTAAACAACCCCTTTCCTATTATTGAATTCTTTCGAAAACGAATAAGAGATAATGAGAATGAAATATGCGATATGATCTACGGTTAACGAATGATCGATCGTTCGAATACCTAGCGAATAATGAAATGAAAATCCATTTTAAAACGAGATTTTTGTGATATGCGTCACGATAAATTGTAACAATTGATCGATCAATAGAATGATATTTCGATTGTAGGTAGGTATCACTGAATTACTAATCATTCGATTATGAAAATATTTCGATTATTTCTATCACTAATGGACATGACCTCGAGAAGCGTGTTTGCTCTTATTGTAAAAAGCTTGTACCTACGTTGCTTGATCTACCCTTGCCGCGTAAGGGTATTTGATATGCTAGAATTCCAAGCATAGAGTAAGCTTGAAGTAAACTACCCACGTTAAGCTGGATAAGCAAGCCAAAATCGAATCAATCAGTATGTAATAACCCTCGGAATTCGTAACGCGTAATATTAGTCATTTAGCCCTAAGTTAAGTAGGTACTTGCTAATTCAAGCGTAAATGTCAATCTTACCAGATTTTTCTCTTTAATTTCATTGTTCAGTTTAAATCTTCGTATTGTACACAAATCCTTGCACAAACACTTATTTTAGTAAAGTAAATCTTTCTTAGTATAAGATTAGACCTTTCGAGGAAACTTTAGTCATTTTAGTCATTTGTCATCTTTTGCAATATTCCAAGAAATGTAATTATAGAAAGAAATATCACTGGTTAAACGTTTTCTATCTTTAAGTGGGATAACCAATCATGTTCAATTCATATTTTCTAGGGTTGCAAAACCAAACCTCAAAGTTAGTTCTTAAGTAACAATTAAGTTATTCGCACGTCAAGCGACACGCGCGATTAGTCGCTATGACTTCAACTTCAACTTAACCAATAGTTGAATGGAAATAAAGATATTTAATCTAACCGAAATCGGGTTTTCTTCCGGCCGATTATTACAAGTATTCGATATGCTAGAATTTCAAGCATAGAGTAAGCTTAAAGTAAACTACTCACGTTAAGCTGGATAAGCAAGCCAAAATCAAATCAAAATACAGCTTTCCGTAAACTTACGTGCTATCTGGGATATAGGTAGTCTTATTGTCAAGTCAGCCGAAATGGTAACCAAGCCAGTTATATTCTACTTTGCTAGTTTCGTAAATCGTCACTTACTATGGAATATTGGAAAAAAGGTATTTTAGTAAGTATAAATATGTTGGCACCTTACAAATTATGTATTCCCTGACCGAAAAAGTCATTATCAATTATTTACCTCATTTTTCTTCTGGGTTTCTATAAATCGCTTTCTCTATCTGATTAACCTAACAAAATTAAAATCCCTACTAATTGGAAAGACTTGTTTTGGTTTCCATGAAAATTTAATTACTTAGGTTTTGCAAAATCGATAAAAATTTGACTGCCTTTTCGGTTCATGGAAGATAATCAAATTTCGGAAATTGTTTTAACATGTAATCCTCAGTTGGAGTTTTGGTGGAATTCAGGCAACAACTTTGATAAGGTTCCTCCCGATGAAACCAATATGAAGATATGATTCATGAATTGCATATGGCCAATAGGACTTTCTCCACCAGTTCCTTTTCTTTTATTAGTTAATTATATCTTGATTGCAAGTTGATGAAGGTTAGATCACAAATCATTAATTCGAATTAATCCATCGTGTTTCGTTAGATAGATTACACCTTACAAAGTATGAGTTTAAAAGTTTATTTTCCAAGGAAGGACACTAGTTATGTTCGCAGTATAAGTAAAAAGTATTATTTTTGTGAATTTAAGAATTAGCTAATTAATTTAACATTAACGCTCGAAAAATTGAACTGAAAAAAATTTATTTTTTAATGAAGTGAAAGTAAATTACCCTTCCCAATTTTAGATGTGCCAATTGAAATAAATGTGCCATGAAAAGGTTACAGACTTTCGAATAAATCGAAAATTTTTCCACCCGCATTCATATAGTAATCTTACAATACCTATACGGCTTTCAATTATAACAATCAAGCAATCCTGAAAAGAAAGACCCAAGGTTGAATTGGCTAAATATGTTATTAATCTACTTGTCTTATCCCGACTACTTTGAGACGCAGAGAGCTGTATAAGTTCGCCCTATAAAAATTAAAAGTAGGATTTTTAAACAATTAGACATTACAATTTTGATTAATTAATTCAAAAATTGTACTTGGAAGAATTGAATTAAAAGACGGTGGGTGGGTTATTATTGTCGCATATTGCAACAAGATTCTTTTTTTAATAGGTATTTGTCAAATGAATCGCCGTTTCTAATTTTAGACGCGCCAATATTAACAATTAATATGCCATGAAGCGAGGTTACATGTGCGTAAGTTTCCTAGCAGGTAAATCGAAGATTTTGCTACCGCTTTGGCAAAAAGGTGTGGGGATAAATTACAACTAACGGCATCCCTTCCACTTAAAAACCGAAGTCAAACGAATTAATTAAGTAAATGGAATGTTGGTTGCCTATGTGACAGGTATGAGGCATTCGAGGGACATTAAATAAGTCAGAAACTGTACTTGGTGATTCTTCATCGGCTTATACATTTTTTACCCCATGTTTTAATATATCTTATGTTTTGTTAATGTGTATTTTTATTCAATAAAATAATATAAGTTTATATATTAAAACTTTGGAATATCTTGGGTTTCACCGCGTGCGACGTCTTCAAAAAGTGCAGTGGGGAAGCCTCTCATGCAGTTCCGATGACAGTAGGTTATATTTGTTATCATAAATGAATTCCCTGACCCCAAAAACATAAGTCTAGACACCTTACACGACCCGGTGTGCCTTAGAAATATAATTCGATCAAAAGTCTGTCATTTTCTAAAAATGGCGGCTTTTCACGGACTTCCGGTATCCGGATTACATTTTTGGCGCTACCATTGGATTCCTCGGGTTAAAATCATACGAAATCGACCCCCAGATCTCGTCTCTAGGCCATATTTAGTTTTTAAAAAAATATTACAATAAATCACCCCCAACCCCTCTAAAATCTACCCACACGGAAAATGTCAAGTGTTCTTCGGGTCAAATCGTTTAAATTGCTCTAAGGAACAACTGTACCAAGTGGCACCTTGGTATAAAAAAATGCAGTACCTTTCAAGAATTTCCGTTATACCGCTAGTACTAAATGTTCAAAACGAGCTTTGTAACCTTTTCTTTCTTTCAGGGATTTTGCTTCCGAGTTGTTTCCATTCTTTCGTGTTTCGGAATAAATTTGCAACTGGATGTAATGAAAATGGCGGATAGTTATGATTAGCCAGAAAAAAACGCAATTATAATATCCTCCTCTAGCGGAGATAATCGGGAAAACGGTTGGTGACAGAGTATTCCTGCAAAAGGTAAACGAAGAGATGGCCAACTGCCTTTTTTACGAACTTGATTGACATTGCAGCTGTGAACCTCTGTATTATAATTATATGGAAATATTTTCACCTGGAGACGCCTATTTTTGTTAGAATTGAGCAATCACTTGTATTAGTGCCTCAAATTCGAAAGAGGAAAGATGATCCTGTGATCAAGGCTACGAAAGACATATAAATTTTATTTTACAAACAATGGAAGGGTACTGTACGCGCAACTAATTGTGAGGACCCTGGATCTCAACAAAGTGCAGAACTACCAACAAAAGGAAGATGCTATAAAATGTCCAAGACAAGAAGATAAAAAAGTGAACAAATTATGCTACCAGTGTAAAAATCACAGCGAAACTACTACAGTTTATAACAAATCTAAATATTAGTTGTAAATATGAATTGTACATTTACCATTCTTACACAAACAAATGTAAATTTTTACATTTTTAGGTAAACATTTGTACTACTCTTACAAAAAATAACTATACTGTATTCATTTTAAGAAGGTAGCGGTAAAAAACATAGGGAAGATTTGACCTTCAGTGTGATTGGTTAAAACACAAGTCAGTATTACGCTGAAACATAAAACGAGTGGCGAATTTTCAGATATTTGGCCTTAAATCCTGCGATTGCATTACATTAATGTGAAGATTCCTATCATTTCCTTCCCTTTACTTATTTTTATTATCATATGAGTTTCTAGTGGCCTTGTATTTTATTTAAATTCTGAATACATTATTTACCGTAACGAAAATATAGGATTCCATATCTTTTATTCCCAAGCAAACTGGAGAAAATCGTGATTACCTAACTCGCCAATAAGCACGAAACATTAAATTACAGTCAGAAAATGACAAACTTAATGTATGGATGGAGTTCGTTCGTTTTAATATTATTAATGAACGACGGCCAATTGTAGTTCAGCATTTACTATATCATATTCTAATACTTGCCAAATTTAGATCTGACATCCCTTAAACGCTCCAGGTATATTTACTTGGTTCCGCACCTTTGCCGATCTCTAAATTCACATGATGTATGTCCTATCCTTTAATATTGGTTAACACGTCCTATTCTCAACCTTTGTGTGTTTCATTAGATTATTTGGTCATATTAGATCATCAATTTTCGGTAAGTTACTTACGACACAACTTGTATTCCCAAGTTTGTTTTTCGTGAAGTTACCCATTTCATATCGTGCATTTGAATGTGGCGATCCGATCTCTATTACAACGCGAAACTTTTCGTTTGACATCTATTCAAACCTAACAATCTATTCGTTACACCTCGAATGTTACGTGACTGATTTGTGTATGTTTTTTGTTACTTTTAGTCGGATATAGCATAGAAAAGTAGCTGGAAAAGTTTTATTTAGCAGGGAGAAAATAAGTTTTCTCCTTATTTTATCTTGGACGCCGTATTTCGTGATATGGTAATCATTTTGGTTTGGCTTTGTATAATTTGGAATGTTCGATTCTTTGAAGGCTCGCAGAATATGGCAGTTATGTTTTACGTAACCTTTACAATCGAATAGGTACTCCAAGAAATGTTCCAGTCATATGAGTTTGGTTACAATATGAGAACAGATATGCAAATAAGAATCTAGAAAAAGTATCCTTCATTTTTCTATAATAATCGTTTGTATACCTTTTACTCCCACATACTTCTGACTCAAGCACAGAACCACCATAGCTCTAGATTTCTGGAAATGAGGTGCAGCATCACCAAATTTTCACTTATAATTGCACAAGAGGTTTGTATTTTACCGAGTAAATTTGGGTTGTTTAGGTAATGAAAATTTGTTGCCTAGCAATTAGACGAGAAAAACTGTCAACTAATAAAAATGCGACACCGCAGGTGGAGCATTTTTAGGTTGACAGTTTTTCGAGTTCAATTGCTAAAAGGAAACAGATTTGAATTGCAACAACCCAAATTTACTCGGTTTAAATACAAACCTCGAGTGTAATTCGGCAGGACAATTTAACGAACAAGAAATTCACCAAACTAGTCAATTATTGACAGACGTCAAGCTAATCATATGGGAAAGGATAATGCGATAATTGTTCCAAAATGAATAAGTGAAAAAACCACTAGTGCATTTGTCGCTGGAAAAGTTGCAGGTAACTTTTGCCGCTGTCAAAGTGACAATTACACTGCGGCTTATGCGATTTTTTATACATGAGTTGAATTGTCATTGAAATAGAACTTCAGGCGTTATTAAACATAAAATGATACTTATATATAACTCTCGCCAGGAAAGATTGCCGGTCACAGCACACCTTGTGTCGATTTACAATCTATGATTTTCTTAGGTTGCGAGCAACTTCCGGAATAGGATCGTGCCAATGTTGAACGAAAAGTTTTTTTGTTCAACATTGACACGATACTATCCCGGAAGTGGCTCACATCTTGGGAAAAACATAGATTGTAGACCGCGATCAGGTGTTCTGTGACCGGCAATCTTTCCTGGCGAGAGGTTTAATTTATGTACTTCCCTAGAACCCACACTACGAGTGTTCGTTGCTGCAGTAATCCATGCAGATGTGATCAAAACCTATTTCTAGAAAAGAATACTTTTACTAGTTCATTAACTTATTATTTATTACTCTATACGTCAATTTTAGACTAACTTTAATGGTTACATCTTTGCATGTTATGTGAGCGAAGTCTAAACAAGCGACGCACCACTTCGAGGCATGAGACAATGCAGTAAACCCAAATTGTTGACCGTCCAAGGACTAGAACAAGTCGATCAGTAGGTATAATCATAGTGATTTTCTGTGCCCCAACTACACTCACACACTGAAAAGTTCCTTAATAACAAACTTTGCTATGTAATTACGCTATACTATATTGATTTAGCCTAAAAATAGAGAGTATAGGTCAAATAACGTACTGAGATTGTGGATATTAAATTTCGAAGTGGCGGGTCCAGGTAGGTACTGGATAAAAGTTTACTAGTTGCGATGTAGGTACACATACCTACCCTTAAGCAGCATTTCGCCGAATTCAATTTAAAAACCTTGAAAACGTTTAACTTCATAACTTTAATTTGAATTGGGAAAGTAAAACCAACCCTTGATTGCATGTAATACTAAAGTTTACTACCTACTTCAAGTTAGTTCCAATTATTAATGGTTATTAACTGAATGCCCTGGAATGTATTGATTTTTACCAGCCGCTACTTTTAGTCAAATTGTTTTTGGGGAAGTGTGTAAAAGGTGAAATGAGTAGTCATTATTTAGATTAAAATAGAGCCATTTCACGAATTCGTATAGGAGGTACATCTCTGTGTGCACATACCACGTCTGAATTACTCATTAATCCTACATAAATATGAGGTTATGTAACACGTTTCGTAGTGCGGTTCATTGTTGACTCAACAAATTCTTAGTGTAAATTTCATTAAATTTTAGGAACATACGTGCTCTGCGAAGGTTTGCTCTACAATTTCGCGCTTCGTTTTAGTATCTCAAAGCACTTCAAACTCAATAAACACCGCATCAAGCTCGTACATGGTGGAATGAAACCGCCCCAATCGCACTCAAAGGTGGGCAGTATTCGATTTTGTAAATACTTTTTAGTGTTCCAATACTTTAAAGTATTTAAATACTTTGTAATTAAATACTTTTATGGAAGCAGTATTTGTATTTGTAACGCAAATACTTTCGCAAATTGTTAGTATTCGAATACTTCGCAAAGTATTTGAATACTTTGTAAAGTATTCGAATACTTCGCAAAGTATTCGAATACTTCGCAAGGTTTTTGAATACTTTGAGAAGTATTCAAATATTTCGCATAGTATTTGAATACTTTTAAGTTATTCAAATATTTGAGAACTATTTAGAAACTTTTAGAGGAAGTTTCCATGATCACAAAATCAAATATAAAAATCCGATACAACTGAATACCGAACGATCCTGGAGTGAAACTTTTTGACCCGATAGTCTACGTAATATAAAAACATAGGGACCTTTCTTATATCCTTAAGACCATGTGTACCAATTTTCAAAACGATCGCACGTTTCTAAACAAGTTATCATGCACAGTGCACACGGACAGACGGACGGACAAAAAGGATCTGTTTCAAAATCGCTAGAATTAATTTCAGAAAGGTGTAAGACAGTGTCATATGCACGACGTACGATCGCTTTGAAAACTGGTACACGTATTCTTAAGGATATAACTGATATAAGACAGGTCTTTGGTACCTCCTATATAATAATACGAGTATAATAACAATAGTACGCTTTTACTCCCCTTAAATTTGTTTATAACAATAGAAATATAAAAAAAAGGTAACCTCAGTTCAGGGAAAGGGACTACATTCAGTGCATAAAACGCTGTTCTTCCATGTTGCCCCAATACAAAGTATAACTTGACATTTTTTAAGTAGTATTAAGTCTTTTATCTATTTTATACTATTTTAAATTTTTAATGTATTTGAGTGACAAGTATTTGAATACTTTTTACTGTATTCGGATACTTTTCAAAGTAATCTAATGAAATACTTTTTAAAGTATTCGAATACTTTTGAAAGTATTCGAATACATTCTAAAGTATTTGAATACTTATTTTTGAAAGTATTTGAATGCTTTTCAAAGTATCCGTATTTAGTATTTGCTTGTGCTGGAGGTAAAAGTATTTAGTATTCAAATACTTTTGATCTGTCTAAAGTATTTACTATTAATTAGTATTCAAATACTTTTTGAAAGTAGGTATTCTGCGCAGTTCTGAATTCGCACTGTGTTTTTATCGATAGACTAAGCACTCTAAATCATAGTAAAACTCAAAAAGTATACAGGGTGTCAATCTAAAAACTTTTAGCGAGCCGTGGAGAAATCAAACAAAATCGTCTTCGGTGGTATGAACAGTATGAACAAGCCTAATGTTGGAGCAAACAGTAGGAGCTTCCTACCTTTACCACTTTTGCAGCATTTAATTACTAATACGTACAGCGATATACGTCACACACAAAAGAAAGCAAACACTGGAACTGTTGGTTTCAACAGGATTGTGCACCGGCACACAACACCCTAATCGTGAGAGAATACCTATCGAACATATTTTTTATTTTCCAGGTCATTTGTCCGTTAGATATTCCTTAGTGTAAAGAATAGAATACACTATGGATATTCTTACACGAATAGAGCGTTTCCAACTTTCCAACTTTCGTTGTACTCGTATTAGTAATAAAAAATGCTACTAAATACAGTATGTACCTACTTTGTGGAATTGTCTAGTTTTCTCAAAGCATGATAATAACTGTTTAATTGCGCAACTTTTCCAGAATTTCAACATCGTTGTATCTTCTAAGGTTTCGGAGGTCCCCATGATAGACACATGCTTATCTTGGTCACAGGGTATATGTGTTGGTTATATGAAATCTTTTTTTTAACTCTTAAACATCACAACCATTAAGTTTTGAAACCTTCTTGTTACCCTGTGTCTTAATGGACTTTCTTAATATTTCTGGATTTTTTTAATTTCTTGCGAATTCCTTTTTAGATTCTTCGCCCAGAGAATCGTCGTCTTCGGTGCCCCTGATAAGTTCTCCCTTCAAAGATCTCTTCCGGAATAATCGTCCCAGGAATACTAGGTCTCGGAGAATTGACGGTAATTTTGTCACCGCTGAAATACTTGCTCGCCAGGAACAAGAACTTTCTGTCACAACATTGACCACCGTAAATTTGCCTCTAAAAATATTTTCACAAGAAAACTCACCTCTAAGTTAATTCTCTACATGAATGAAGAAAAATGCACGTGCTGAAATCCTCGGCCCAAACAATCTGAAGGAAGCGAAAACTACCTTGGAATTGGTGTTATGTACCTACTGAATTCCACTTTTTTAACCAATTTCCATCAAGCAACAACTTTCAAAGTGTCAACCAAATTACAAAATCGCCATCTTGCAGCTCCAGAAAGATCACGAATCGTGCAAATTTCGAAAGCTCACAAAGACGAAGGGATCGAACTAGGAGGTCTGTTTTCTTGGTCAACAATTTACAAATGCCATTTACCAAGTCGAGTTTTATCACATCAATACAAGGGAACTTTAGACTTGAAGACGCAACAGTTATTTCATTAGAGGGTTTTGCGTAAGATTTAATTTTTAAGGGAGAAAATTTTCTGCAGTGGGCGAATTTTATTTTTCTGCGGGAATGAATCTTCGGGGGGTGAACGATCCAGTGGAAAGCTTCTCGGAGGGAGTTTGTATGAGTCGAATTTACTTGAAAAATGGGTTTTCTTTGTCAATAATTTGCGAACATTCTCGGGGGTAAATTTTTTGTTAATTTTATAGCGACGAACCAGAGGGGAGGGTCGAATTTACATGGTGGCGGGAATTTACCCGAGGGATTTTAGACTCCTATAGAAATACATTTTTGGTTAGTGAATTTTCCGGGGCATTAAATCTTTGAAGCGTAATTGTCCGGGGCGAATTTTCAAGGCGAAAATTTCCTTGCGAACCTTTTTTAGTGCAAATTTTCCGGACTAGAACCTACTAGAGACGAACTTTTGGTTGGTGAACCTTGCGGTAATGAATCTTCCGGGGGCGAATCTTACGAGAAAATAGTATATTGAAAGACAAGTGTTACAATGCGACCTATTGTAATACGACTATTTTGTGGCACGAGTGGCGTAGCGAAGCAGAGCCACGAGTGTCCACAAGATAGGATTATTACAATAAAGCATTGTAACACGTGTTTTTCATACTATTTTTTCTATTTCGGGGCTTCAATTTAATTAAATAGTATATTAAGATACAAGTGTATAATCAAGTCTTTAAAGCACGCGCAACGAGTTTAAGCGCACGACGCAAAGCGGAGTGCCTTTAACGTTGCAAGTGCTTTAAAGACCAATTATACACGTGTATCTTATAGTATTTTTTATTATACCTGCAGTATAATTTAAAAATAGGAAATACAATGAATGAAGTCATATTGACGTTATACTCGAATACATGTTTAATTAAGTGGGCTGGGTGTTCGAAATTTCACGATTGCCATGGAAATGTCACTTGACGTTTGCTTATAATCATCATCATCATCTTTGTAAATAAAACGATTTCCGTTGAAAAAGATAATACATCGTCCATTAAATCGCTTGTAAAATCTAAACAAACGTTGGTAGGTGTAAAATCCAACTCCAGTAAAGCCTATTATAAAGAATATGAAAAGTTGTTTCCATGGATGAATAGGAAGTTACTTACGAATACAGTCTTAAATGCATCCATAATGCTGGCATATATGAAGCAAATGTCAAAGGTATTTAAATCTTCTATATTTTGGTGCATTCATTCAAAACTTTAAAGCAATGCTGCGATTAAAAAGTGGAACAGATTTGGAAGCATACCCTAAATTACGCGCGTTTGTGAAAGCTTCAACCAAAGGATAGGTACAAAAGCAAAAGAAATGTTCTGCATTTACAGAAAGCGACCTAGAGGATTTTTTATTTCATCCAGATGACAGTTTCAAAAGTCATACTTGAAGTATCGTTACTTAGCAACTTTAAAGCACGTGTGTTTTAAAGGCCCTTTTTCGCACGCATTTGAGTGTTTAAAACGGAGATTGTGATTCAGGTATAATAAAAAAGTAATTATGAAAAACTACAGAAAACTAGAATTAATATGTTTTAAGTTGGCAACACCATTTACGTTGACAAATTTTAAGTTGGCAGCGTAGATAAACACAACACTGACATTTGGAAACTTTAAATTCCGTGAATGTGTAATTTTTTATTCGTAGATAAATTTATTTATGGTGGATGTGTAAACTGCTGATTTGAAATGTATTAAGTTCTTCGTGTACCAAAAATCAAGGAAAACACATAAATTTTACGTAATTTGATTTCACATGCATCTGATGATTTGACGTTGACGTCTTGGCGAACTGCCAACTTAGAGATGAAAAGTTACCAAAAACAATGTTACAATGGAACTCATTGAAACACTGTTTTTGCCGAAAACATTTGCACAAAATTCTCATTGTAACACCGAAATAGAAAAAAATTATTGTGAGAGAAAGTATAAGACGTATACAACTTACTTTGAATTGAACTACTTACAGCGTTTATTTTGATGTGGATCACCAAACGGCAGCTTAAAGTGGGTAGAAACATTATAAGAGTTCCCTTTTGATGAAGCGAATAAAGGATTTTATTAATGAATCAGCCCCAACAAACTTTTTGTTTCAAAATTCCCCCGTTTAAATTGGGCGAAAAAGGAGACAATGTATGACCGGCAGTGAATGGAAAGTTAGTTTTTAGAATTAAGTGAGGCATTAAAATTGGAACTGACGAGATCACGCTAATTAGAGCTCGGTCTATTCATTCCTTTGCTTTGAGAGTGTACGATAATGAAGCCGTTGTTTTTAGAGGTAAGTAAATAGGCGATGATACTAGGACTTATTGTGACACTCTGTGGTCGCAAGAGGGTCAAGTGCGACCTCGTTACCTTTTAGTGCATTCTTTTCGTAATCATGGATTTTCCTAAAAACTAGCCTAACCCCTTACTAGAAGTAGGTCACGTTGAATTTTTTTTATTTTTCGGTTTTATCACAGACATCTTAACGTATATCTCTCTAGGGAAATGAGTGTTAATAATCTAAAAACCTCCCGATTTAATCAGTTAGAGAAAACTCCCGTCCTTCGCAATTAGAAGACAAAGCTTGAAAATTATTCACTAAATCGACCGTGAAGATAAACTCCGAGAAAAATCGCTTCAGTTCTCATGTTCAGTTGTCAGTCAAAGCTAGTTATCGATATACTCCAACGTTTCACGGAATGAACGTTAAAATAATTACCAAGCGTACTAACAAAAAAAGGATTTTGTGCATATTTAAAATTATTACGTTATTTAACTACGGTAATTTAGTTTAGTTTGTGTAATCAAATTTAACATGTGCCCGTAATTAGTTTTGGCCCTGGTTTTGGCATTTTCCAACTGTTTGGAGAAAAAATGCAGGTTTTATTTATTTATTCTTGTTTAATTAATGTTCCTCGACTACTAGTGACCATTGGCATGTAGTTTTGTAGATTTATTTACAATCCAAGACCTTTTATAGCATATGTTAAATTTACATTTTAATAATTTCGAACCTGATTTCGAATGAATCCTTCTTTAACCGTGAGGATAGATAAACTGATCACTTTAACCCTAAGGATAGATAAAGTGAAAGAGATGATTTTGTGCATTCTAATGACATCTGTCATTCTTATTTCAAATGGGACGCGAAGCACGATATTAAATGACGTTCAGAACTTATGGCAATGCTGTTTCTATGGAAATGACTGAGAGAGCAGAACCTACGTGTGCTATTTTTTACGTCTAAATTAAATTCAGAATTGTCAGAAGCTTTACAATGATTTATATGGCTTCTGCTATAAAATAAAGTTTTGTATTATACACGACGATAAAGGGAAACTAACCATATCGTGAAAGTTTTTTCCCTCAATGATAGTTGAGTACTTTGTTGATACTTTTAGTACAAGTTTTTTTAAGGTCTATTCCGATTTCCGATCTCGTATTTCCGTCTGTTTTCTATATTATGTAGTGGACACTCTGAAAGGATGTGTAACTGTCAAAATTTCGTTGCATTCGCAGAGTGGTGGCTCATGGTTTTCAAAAACGTATCCGTGAGTTGATTCAGTGTGGCCAATCACCAACCTGGGAATTGTCTTCTCCATGTATGTAGCTGTATTTGCTCAGTAGGTAGCTCCAATTTAGGGCTCCTTTAGCGCCTACGTAGGAAGGCGTCCAAATAATATGTACTCTTAACGTTTCTGGTAGCAAGCTGTTGGTAGCGTCGTTAAATTTTGTGCTAAGAAGTTTTGCGTGTGAATGTTCTCTATGAAATGGATTGAAGAAAAGGGAATCGGAGCATAATATAACTATTTTTCCAGTTTTAGCAGCGTTAAGGGCATTATAAACGGGATTTTTGTAAAGATTAGCAAATATACCTTTGTGAAATAAGTAAAAAGAAGTTGTTCGCATTGAAGGTTGTAACAGTTTAGTTTATTCATATTCAAATTTCAAAAATTACCGCTTGCTAGGTTAGGTAGGATATAGGTGAGATGGCGTCACTTGTACGCGTGTTTCTTTCCTCGCGCAGAATCGCGTTATTTTTTTCATTTCCGTTTTAAAAGCCAACGAGGTTGTACTTGTTGTAGAGCGTGGCATTGTGAATTCTTCTTAAACCAGTGGGTAATATTTGCCATCATTCACGTGAAATCTCTGGCAATTTTACCTTTTCATTGGCGTTGTCGAGAAGTGTAACTCAGAAGCCGTTTTCTCCATTGCGAGGCTATATCTGGTTGAAGTTCATCGCCCTACCTACATGTAAGTGAAATGGCGTTGGCTTTCTTTTACGTTATGTTATCTAAAATTCTTTCAGATTCACAATTTGAGGTTGGATAATTTCCATATTTCATTGATTTAAGTATTTTTTATTACCCTCCTGACGATTTCAGGTATGTTATTAAAAATCTCGTTAAGGGAGTGTTACATCTTCATTACTTTTAGGGGGTCCATGTAGTAGATGAATTCTTGTACCGGTCAATCCTTGTACAGACGAATCCTTGTATGGTATAGTTTATAGTATATCCTTGCACATTCTTGTGTGCGGAGGACATTGACCTGGCATAATTTTGGAATAGTAAATGAATTTGCATCTTGCGAATATTCCGGAGTACGAACACCTGTTGATTGCCGGCAGCTATCCGGCGTACCACCGAGTAGATAAGCGCTAACACCTAAACGATACCGGGAGCGACCAGCTGATGGTGGAATTTTCGGAAGATACGATCTTTTACACAACCTTTTTTTTATTTGCTTCAATACCGTTAATCTAGTGTAACCTTCCGACGATTTATGATTGGAGCTTTGTATTTTGTTCGCGTCTAGTGTTTGAGGTCGTGGCTCTCTTCACGAGCAACGCACCTGTATTTAACGTATGGGTAAACGAGCCGGCTACGAGTAAGCTATTTTTGGCCCTTCCGGCTCATATAATCGTTCCGAGCGTTGTAGCTTGGGGTTTGTTTTTGTGTTACAGAACTGGAACTTCGAAGGAGAGCTCTTTTTCGGAGAAGACAGCGTATGTGTTATTCAAGGTAAGATTTTTAATTTACTTGTACCCAGTGTTGCCTATATGAGTTGTTATTCGGGTTAACTTAATTCAATCTTTGAATCCATTGAAATCTTAACTACATTTTTGCTCGATCATTGTTGTAGGGGTCTGGTAACGTAATTATTAGGGAAGTGTTCATGAATTTATTTGGGGATTATTTTTGTCATTTAAAGTATTTGTTATTGTCGTATTGAAGATACATTTTATTTGCCGATCCTGCACCGTTTTGTCAGGATTAATAAAATCAGAATTGCTCGTAGTGAATTTATTATTTGGCTCTCTTGTGTTTTCCCAATTTCTATACAGGAGAGGTCAGAATTTGTGCAAAATTGGGTGGCGCTCAACTAATCCTTTCTAGTAACTACCAAAGATCAGAACTTATGTTATATGCCCAAACGAACAAACCGCTGTGGAATATTCTCATCTCGAGCCCTTCTTTTAATTAAGAATCTGAGCTAGCTGGCCGTTTATGCGGCGGGGTTTGAGTTTTACAGCGCCGAACTAACCTCACGTTATAAGTTAAAGGGGATGTTCGTAATGATGATACCATAGTCAGTATTGAACGAACCTTACGCAGCTCCCCAATGGCGGTGTGCAAGTGTTCTGAGGATATTCGTTCCTTTCATGCGGTGGGCTTTGGTTTCTTCGACGTTCTTTCCAAGTGAGCTTATTACTATCAAAAGTTAGGCATTTTCTGATCCTCTACAACTATTAAAGTTACATGCAGGATGTGATTTTCTTCTAGTAAATTCAACGCGCTTAGATTTTTGGGCAGAAAAGATAAATCCTGTTGTTCTAGACCAGTAGTAAATTGCATCTCTCGCAAGATATTCCTCGATACGTTTAATTCTGTAAGTTTCTTATAGATTATTATAGGTTTTCAGGTGGTATCGATCGCACTTTCGATGTCAAATATTACAACCGCGACTTGTTGGTGTATTTGCAAAAGCATGGACAATTTAGTTCTGCAGCAGTACTAGATTAGATCCACGAGGTCCTTTTTGGCCTGTAGCTTTTTGACCCGATAGTCTACGTGTAGCTCAAATACGACACCTACCTTTCTTATAACCTTAAGGACATGTGTTTCAAAGCTATCGGACATTTATAAATAAACTTATCGTGCATACGGGTAGACAGACTGATAGCAATACAAAATTATAAACGATCTCGAGGATCGTTAAAAACTTTATTCAAAGGTTAGTGTAACGGTGAAGCCTAAAACCTGACAGGTTCGGATTTAATAGTACAATAGGTTATTAAGCGGCAGAGTAAAGCGATCCAAGCTTTATAGGGGAGTCGATGGTGTCCGTCTGTCCGTCCGTCAACACGATAACTGTTGAACGCTTGGAACTACTTGTAGTTGTTGAACTTGCAAAAGTAAAACATGTTGTTCGCAAATGATGACAGTCTTGCTGACGAAACGCGTTCGAGGTTTTAATATATTATTATGGTTTATTGGTGTTTTTGTTTTACAGTTGCAAAATCAATGCAACTACCACGTTCGATCACGCATCGGTAGTAATTACAGAAAAGCATTCACCAAATTATGTTAACAATGACAACTAAAAAAAAATTATTCCTATAAGAGGTAGTTAACGATACCTACCCTTTATAACACAGAACTCAGAAGTATCCCCTAGCTGCTTGAATGTCTCGGTTAAATCCAGTTGTTGAGACACTTATCTAATTGTCCAAGTGTTCAGATGGTCGGTACAATCAGTCCATTGCCAATCATATATATTTAAATCTGGTACAATCAAGAAAATGGCGTTAAGGTGGCCGTTATCTCTCTGATAAAATCGAAATAGGTATTGCGCCCAATTAAATTGATATCGATAGTGGATATGTGTGGAAATCTACAAATCCTCCCATCAAAAGATAAGGGCTTCAGACGGCGCCAACTACAATAGTACCTATTTCACTTGTAGTGGTTTCGCTCCTTTTACTTTTAGGATAGAATTTTGCCCAGAAGTGCCCTCTTGTTATTATTATTTGGTGGGAATACTCCCGGCTAGCCCTCTTGGTCAATTCTTACTTACCGTCCTAAAACTTCTCCTTCTCTCGTAAACTGTAACGTGGTTCCACCTCGAACGTGTGGTGGCTTGTCTAAGTAAACACCTAGTTATCAGATAACATTGAATATATTATTGACAGTTGAAAGCAACAACAAAATTTGCGACGTGGTCTTTCCGAATCACAATTGCCCCTTTTACAACTACTCCTCTTTATCCTTCTATACTAACTCTGATCCAAACGTTATTCACTAACACGAGTTTGCAAATTAACTAAAACAACCGTGATCACGTGTTTTCCTGTTTGTATTACTCGTTATTTTAACAATAAAAATGCCCTATTTTACCTAAACCTAATTATCCCTTAAGTGACTAACTATAATTAAGAAGGACTTATTTATTGAATAATTGAGTTCACAACAAAGGAACACACTGTAACGTTACTATATACAGGGTGGTGACTTGCGTAACGCATCATAGGGATTTCAATGTAAAATTCATAACATGCGATTATTGGCTCCCCAAGTTATTTTAGAGCAAAAATGTATTAAAGTTTTTTGTAGAAAAAATTTTTTTACGCCAATCAACCGTATTAGTTTTCAATATTTTTCATATAAAGACGGAAAATTGGAAAAATAAAACCCGCATCTTTTTCAATAATCTGCGATGCCAAGGAATTTTCTAAAACAAACAGATATCCAGTTATCATTTTACAGCAGTTTGAAATTGATTTTATGATCGACTTGGTTACTGTCTTGCAGTTAATGGTGACTTATTCGAACATTCATTGTAAATTGTTATATTAGGAAACCGTTTAGTCTTTCTTTATGTTGAATTCGCTGTTCTAAATATAATACTCTTTGAAAGAATTTGATTTCTTTTATAGCAGACATTCCATGGCATGACGGATATTGGCGTAGTTTTTGTATTATAAAATTCCATGGCATCAAAGATTATTGAAAAAGATGGGGGTTTATTTTTCCAATTTTCCGTCTTTATTATGCAAAAAATTGAAAACTAATACGGTTGATTGACGTAAAAAATTTTTTTCTACAAAAAACCTTAATACATTTTTGCTCTAAAATAACTGGGGGAGCCAATAATCGCATGCGATGAATTTTACATTGAAATCCCTATGATGCGTTACGCGTCACCACCCTGTATATACAATCTTAACATTCGTTATTAATCCCTATTCTCATGAGTCTCTTCGAATAACAAAAATACAAACAACCGAAACAGATCTAGCTCTTGAAGAATTTTCTAAATGAACTTGTGCTCAAATCTATAGATGTACATGCTGATGGAATTAGCTGGTACGTAGAGGATCCAAAAGTAGCTCGGGTTGACAACTCCAACTAGCTGGGACACCCCCTCTTTGTATGAGGGGTAAGGAGACTGCAATTCGGACCCCTTTTTTAGGCAAAATGTTTCAATATCGACACTCTTTAACTGGGCAATTTCTGCACGATTCACATCACCCACTCGCAATTGCAATTATAATATGACGGCGTAAGAAAAAGGAGAAGTTTATTTGGCGTTACATTTATTTTGGGTATCCGTCGCGATAAGTCCGCACAAACCCCGTGAGTACGCCCCGGCCGTAATCTTGGCACAATTAATCCGACCGCCCGATTTTTTCACAGTTCTAAAATTAATTACTAACACGAATGAGTTTTGCCCCGACCCCTTTTTTTATGCTTCCAAAGGTAATCTCTTCGGCCGCTACACCACCAGAAGATCTCTCTTCCGGGTGCCGAACTCCTTTACCGCGGTCGCGATTCTCCCTTATCCACTTTTCAAATTATCCCTTCACGACTTTGTCCCCATGAACACAAATTTTAAACCGTATACAAAATGCCCAATGAGATTACCATTCTCGGAGCGGAACCCGCCACTATTGGTTGGGAATATGCATGTGGTTTAAATTTACTTGATTCTTTCTCCAGCAAATATTTATTGTCCTGACACTATACTTAAATCATTAGTTTCTTATTTAGTTTGTTTTTAATTGCTAAAAATGTTAATTCAAAAGTGCAAAATAAGCGAACGAAATTCAAATTTTCGAAACGCTTCACTATTGGACGAATGAAAGTGACGTCAAATGCCACGCGATCGCATTTGTTGTGTCAATATTCATAAGTACTTAGTGCAGTCAAATTACAGTTTGCGCAGATTGAGCTGGGTGTTGTCATTTCACTCAACGAAATCAAGTGTCTTCTATGTAAAAAGATCCGCTGAATCCGAAAACCATAGTCCCCCTAGCCGAAAACTTCCGGAATATATTGTTATGTATAAACAAAAAACGATGAAAAAATGCAAGATGTTTCTTTTCGTATTTGACTTCAATTATCTCGTTAACTATTACTCTAAGGGAAAAAATGAAGAGAAATGAATTGGTTTAAAATTGAATTTTCCATAAGATACAATGGGCATGAAACGTTCATTTTCAAATGTTATTGTTTTTTATGGAAAAATACAAAAAAGCAATCCCAAAGATGATCAATTGGTTATTACTAAGTAAAATTCATCCGATCTTTTTGAAAATCCGTATTTGGTCACTTCTCTTGATAACAAAACAATATGACAAACCCGATCACCGTAGATTTGATAGTTATGGCATAATTAAATAAACAAATTTACAAAACGATACTTGGTCTTTTAAACTGGGTGACTCCCAGAACGTTCTACATTTGTTTACAGATGGTGGAATCCTAAGACAACCATTTCCAAAATTTGTCCCGATGATTCTTGCAAATTGATGAACTGTGGAATTTTTTTTAGTTAACTAACAAATTTAATAACTCCCGAAATATAACAAGGAAGGTAACTCTATAATAGGCCCTTGGCGTTCTGATTAATAAAAATCATACATTTTGGTAAAATTGAAGCATTAAAAAGCTCACCCTTTAATGAATCGTTCGATGCGACCCGATTTGCAAAATCATTTTTTTGTTGTGTCGAAAACAAGTCCGAAGTCAAAAGCTGATTTCTCGTGAACTCGGATTTGGACGTATATTTTTAATGTAGGTCTTTCCGAGAGCTTTCCATTCGCCTACTATACATTTACATTTCATAGCAAAAATTTTGTACCTACCTAAAAATGAAAGCTTATTAAATTTGCTATAACTTTGAGTGGATACATAATTAGGAAAAAACGGAAAAAAACGCATCGTTTTTATGTTATTGACTATCCAAGGTTGAATATTTTCATATGTGGATACATATCAATGTAGTATATGACCAACACCTACATCATGATTTCCTTTGGTTTTTTCCCTCCAAGAAACCTCATCGTAACTGCATAAAGGAGGGGTAGTAATTCGAAAGTGGATCGTGCTTTATGCAAATGCAAATGCAAATTACATTTATATTTAAAAAAATTTCGTCCAGCAAGCATCACAGACTAATATATTAATATATATAACACACAATATCACAATGACATTACTTTATACAAACTCCATGTACTCTTGGATTGAATGGAATGCGTTTTTTTTTATTAATAACTGTCTGACGGCATTTTTAAATCTTTTGTTTTGTTTTAAAGCCTTTACCTGTGGATCTAATTTACTATAGAGTACTGCCCCCATATAAAATGGGTTTGATTTATAGAATTCTGACTATGAAGTTTATACTGCAGGTTAGCGCCATGTCTCGTGGTATAATTGTGAGTTTCATTGAGCTTAGGACATTTCTCAATGTTTTGTTTTACAAAGCATAATGTGGTAAGTATGTAGATACATGGCAACGTCAATATATGATTACACAAAAACAACTTTCTACATAATTCGCGGTAGTCAGCTTTGAACATATTTCGAATCGCCCGTTTCTGTAGCATAAAAATTCGTTTTGAGGCAACGCTGTTTCCCCAACATATGATACCGTACCTGATGATGGATTCAAAGCAGGCATAATAATAGCTTTTTGTGATGCTAATAGGCGCGAGACAACTCAACCTCTTCAGTGCAAAAACACACACCAGCGCACTTTTTATGAATATAGCTTACATGATCTTCAAATGACAGTGAAACATCTAAGTATAAACCTAGAGATTTAATACTCGAAACTTGTTGTATCGAAGGTATATATTGGCTACAGACGTATCTCGAACTCTGTGTAAAAAATTGCATTAAAAGCTTTTCTGCTAATTAAGAACTAGGTTGCTTTCTTCCAAATAATGAGAGAGGTTGCACAATGAACCTTTAACTTTAGTAGCTGCCTTCGATTCCGTTTCTTCAGCAAATAATAAGGTTATATCATCGGCAAATGCAACATGGCGACTTGGCACCACTTGATCCATATTATTCATATATAGTATGAACAATAATGGACCAAGAACACTCCCTTGAGGAACTCCCTTATTACTAACAAGCAAGGAGGAGTTTTTACCATCGAAATGAACAAACTGTCTCCTTTGCTCCAAATAGGACTTCACTAGTTTGTATTTATACCGTTGTGCTCAATTCTTTCCAACAAGATTGCGTGCTCTACATTGTCAAACGCTTTCGACAAATCTGCAAACACAGCCATAACTTTTTTACCTTTATCTAAGTGTGTGTAGATAAAGTCGCAAATTGTGACGAACGCATTAGAGGTAGATGCATTTTTCTTGAAGCCGTATTGATTTTTCGCTAATACGGAGTGTTTATAAAGAAAATCAATAATTCACTTTGAAATGCACTTTTCAATTATTTTTGAAAAAATCGATAGTAGTGCTATTGAGCGATAGTTTTTTTATCGATTTATGGTCCCCAGATTTGTAAAGACATACTATTTTGGCAATCTTTAGAGGGTCGGGAAACGTAGCGGTACAGAAGCATGTATTTATTATTATTCACATTATTAACAAACACGGAACACCTGTTAGATACGAGAGCGTACAGGGGCCACAGAACATAGGTATGTTTTTAATTTGCAAGTTGCAATTCGTAATTTCTAACTCGTCATTTTGGTATTGCAATTCGAAATTCAGTCACAGCCCAGAGTATGAATCTCTTAATTCTGATGTTTTGAAAAAGCGCTCAAAACATTTACCCCTAATAATCAGTCGTGCGTCGGACGCGGTTATAGGGAACGTACCTACCTTAAGGGGGTGAGGCTATTAGTGCATTTACACCTCCTAAAGTGTCGGACGATGTCTTGGATTGTATAGAAAACACCCTTAAAAAAATATCTTAAACCAAAAAAATAAAATAATAAAAAACAGGACTGTTGCGTAAGTACACGTGTTTACAGTGCTCTTAATATATTTAAAAGTTACAACATTTCCTTTTTATTGTATCTATTTATTCCTGATGATAGTAGATAGAAACTACTTAAAATCTTTTCCACGTGTAGGTGATAACATTCAATTCAAGAACTACGACGCTATTTCTAACAAACAACTTCGCTATGAATATGAATATACTTTACCAATTGCTACAATAAGCACAAAATGGTCCAATCGTAGTGACTAAGAAAATTGTGAGTCGAACAGAGTAATTTATAAGTGAATAGGAGGTTTTTGCATAAGTGACAAAACAGAACAATAAAATCGTTGGGTATTTTCAAGTGGCTGATGTAAACACTTTTATTACAATTTACGATGAAAAGCAATATTGAGAACTTGGAAAACTGGTAGCTATTGAACCAAATAAAAACTGTCGCAATGGAAAAGGGCAACCGATTACCTCCTCGAGTGACGACCAGGAAGCAGCGGTTTGCAAAAAAACATTTCGCTTCCCAAAAAGTTATTCTTTGCTGTTATCGGGAACGAAAATTATAAGTGGTTTTGAACTCGATCTCCAAATTATCATTTAAGTAGGTATACCGATCAGTTCACTGATATCTAATGGATTAACGGGTAGGTAGGTATATAAGGAGAGACTAACTCGAATAAATCATGATTGGACGTCTAACATTCTCTTCAAACATGCTCATAATAGTGTTATTGGTTTCATTAGCGGTAGTACAAGCAGATACGACTCAAGTCACTGATGATGGCGACTTGTGGCAAGAAAGCGGTAAATTAGAAGGCGACATGGTGTTGGCCGACGGTCTACAAAATGGAGTTATTGATGCCAATTTGAGATGGAAAGACAGAAATATTCCTTACGAACTATCGGACGACTTCGGTAAGTCGTCTATTTAACAGTAGCGTTTTTTTTTCTAAATTTTCGATTCTAGACGAAAAGCAAAAGGCACAAATTAATGAAGTACTCGAACGAGAGTTTGCCAAAACTTGCATATCAGTGAAGCCACGCGTTGATGAATCAGATTATGTTTACGTTACTGTAAGTTGCCAACCCTTGTGACGATAAGGTTTCATTTTTTTACTGGCAGGGCAACAATTCTGGCTGTTGGTCCCAGGTTGGTAGGATCGGAGGAAAACAGAATTTGAATTTGCAAGTTATAGGGTGTGTTTGGAACCACACGATCGTTCACGAGTTTTTGCACGCTGCCGGTTTTTACCACCAGCAAAGTTCCACAGACAGGGACGATTTCGTGGATATATTTTGGGAGAATATTAAACCAGGTACCTCGAACTTTTAAAGAAATACCCTTCGTAACTGCTAATATTGTCTTAGGACGTGAGCATAATTTCAACAAGCACAATGGTGACAAGGTAACGAGCTTCAATGAAGCTTACGACTACAACAGCATCATGCACTACACAAAAAACGCATTTACCAAGAATGGTAAAGCGACAATACTACCCAAGGTATTGTATATCGATTGCTATGTTAGGTATTTTAAGTAATATTTCATTCTAGGGTGACCCCACTATTCCTATTGGAGTAGCGAAGGTAATGAGTGAAATTGATATTCGAAAAGTTAAGAAAATGTATGAATGTGAATGAAATGTGACTAAATAAAATAGTATATTGAGAAACAAATGTATAATCAAGTCTTTAAGCACACACACCGTTGCAAGTGCTTTAAAGGCCGATTATACAGGTATTTTTTTATCGTATTTTTTATTATATCTGCAATATAATTTAAAAATAAGGGAAATAAAATAAAATCATATTGACGTTATGCTCGAATACATATCTATTTATGTAGGCCGTTTATTAAGTGGCAGAGCAAAGCGATGAAAGATTTATAGGGGAGTCAATGGTGTCCGTCTGTCCGCCTGTCCGTTCGTCCGTGAACACGATAACTGTCGAACGCTTGGATCCATTTTGTTCGAACTTTGCACAGTTAACCTATATGCCACATGTAATAAGCCTATTAAAAATGGGTCAAATCCAATGACCCCGTGGGGTCACGCTTCTCTGTCCCTGCCAAACGCTTGAACCTATTCAGTTGAAACTTTGCACAGTAGACTTATATGCCACATGTAACAAACCAATTGAAAATGGGTCAAATCCAATGATTCCGTGGGGTCACACTGAGGTACTCTGCCGCTTTTTTAAACGTTCTTTATGGGTTTATTCACAATTTCATGATTGCCATGGAAATGTCAAGTTTGCTTATAAAAACACTATCTTTGCAAATAAAATGATCCACCGTTCATTCAGTGGCTTGCTGTAAAAGCAGAAGAAACGTTGGGACTGTAAGTTTTTGTTTTATTTAATTCAATGAACGAAACAAAATGGATTCGATCAACTACAACTCGGAAAATAGTTGCCGAAAATTTTTTACGAAGTATGCGGAACTATTCTGGTAGCGAAGGGGTTAAAATGAACACTTGGACAAATATTTCAAGACATTTGGAAAGGAAATGGGGATGAACTTTAGGGAACTTGAAGTTACGGTGAAAGAAACCTGAGAATAATGGGGTGGAAACGTGGAGGAACCTTAAAACGAATTTGAAAACCAATAGGAGCGGTCTATGAGGAAATTGGGGGAAAGCGTATGGGAAGAATGAGAGGAATTTGAGTAGAACTTGTGCGGGAGCTTGAAAGGAACTTACGAGTTAATTGCCAATATTGATGGAGAACGTGCAATAAATTAAGAACATGAGAAAAACTGTTTTATAGTTAAATGAACGCGGACTCACAGCGCGCTAAAAGACAGAATTTTCAAAATTGTGCTTCCATCTGATCATGGCTCGGAACCTAAAGTCTTATTTGGGTTCCGTTTGCAGTCCTACAAACCAACTCGATTTATTCGAGTGACAGTAACTGTACTATTCAGAATTTTAGAGTTTTTATAAAGAGAGGGTTTTCAGAGTAAATTTTGAAAAACGCTCTGATGTCAATTATCTTGATTCGAAAGAGACGTTATAATAAAACTAATTTCTTCATCTGTTAGTATCATAAACACACTTAATATTTGTATAACAAGGGAGGAAACTTAAAGATTTCCTCCTGCGTGTGAAGGTTAAGTAATCACACAAGATATTTCTTGGTTGTGGCACATGAAAATGGGTAGAGAAGTATCAAGAAGATAGTGCTGTTTCTACATCTTTTTCACTTTGTATAATATATTCAACTTTGGAGAAATAAAAACAAAATTGTACCTTCACTTCGATCGGATTAACTGATTACAACAAAAAGAATAGCTGATGTTGGTGGTTAGATCCTTCTCAAGTGCTTAGTTGCGAGTTGTAAAATTCGTTAACTTTACATTGATTTTTTAAATTATTTCTTCACCACGTCATCTAAATTTGGGTTTTTAAAGGAAACTTATGACTTTAAAAGAATAAAATGATGTTGATATCTGGAATTATATAGAGCGGATCGTTGAAAGGCCTGAACAATGTACCTACATCTGTATAGGAGTAAAAATGATATTTTGTGGTTGACGTTCAGCTATAAGGGATACAAAGTGCTATTTTTTACTCGAAATCTACTACCTACTGTCCTCAGTGTTCCGGGTAATGTTTACAAAAGCAATTTTACCTACGAAAGCAATTTCGATGATGATCCGTTATCCTTTTCAACGCCCAAATTTACACATATATAGACGCAAAGCTGCTAAATAAAACATTTTAGGATGAGAGAACTCCGAGGACAGTAATAGAAAATTATTGTAAAAACATCACTGGGGAAGAGAGGCTAGGAAAATATAAAAGGAAACTCGGAAGAGAAACTCAGAAATAATCGTTAAACTCGTTATAGTACCTCGAGCGTGTATAAAAGCAAACATTTGTTAAGAAATACTAAACAAGGCCACCTAAATAACATTGTATCTGGAGTACGTTTAGGGCATTCGCACTTTCTGTTAAGGCAGGCTCTTGCTTAAAATTTCGCCTACCTTTATTTTGTTTCTGAATTAAACCGTTTAGGAACAAAAGTCAATTCTTTAGACTGTTAGAACTTTCTTCCATTCAAATTCGTACAAACAAGTTGGGGGTGCTTAAACTTTTACAAACGCGTTTTATGTACTAGTCACGCAAATCGGCGATTAACGTTAGAAGTTGTTAGGGATTATTAAGTCTGTAAACAATCCAGATTGTAAATAGCAATTAATTTTCTTAGCGAAACTTTACCAAAAGTAATATTTGCCAACAAGACGATGTCATTAGGATTTGTAAACATAGTGAAGAGGCTCACCACTGAAGGTTCATTGCTATTTTCAATTTTCCAAAGGCGACGAGGTGTCTAGACTAGCCGTTGGCACCAGAAAATAGTTGACTGGGAAAAAACCGAACGCGACCTATCTGATTTATAATATTCCGCCCCTTACATAAATTTGGTGATCTTTGGTACGTTTTGAAAAATTAATTTCGCTCCACTACTTTCCACACCTGCTTACCGCGTCTAGCTTTTCACTTGAATAATTTGAGAAACTTTTCCAGTACACTGTTAAGGGAAGTTTTTTAACTTTGAACGTTGCACTTCAAAAGTATGCTCAAGTAAGATCTGGATGCCTGCCAGAAGTAATTTCGAAGTAAACTAGGAAAATTTCGGTTATTTATTATTCAATATTATCGAACATTTCTTTTTGTTTTACTGCATCGATATCAACCTCTGCTTCTTTAGGACGTCCTTGAGTTATACGTAACGGAAAAAGTCATTAACTTACCTCATCTACATTTCATTCAAGATTCTTATTTAGTAAAAACTTCGCAGAGCTTCCGAAGTTCTTGAAACTTTGAGCAGTGCAAATAAACAAACAGGACTTCTAGATATTTATTTTAAATATCTACGCTAAACTTAGAAGAGCGCCTTCTTTGCTAAACGTAATGGTAAAATAAACGAGATTTTTTGACATGCGGAAAGCAATTTGTAAGTGAATTTACGGCAGTCACGCAAACACATTTGCAATATCTCCGGTGCAACTGTAACGTGCGCAATAATTGAATCGTATTGAACACGCTTAACTGCATAACAGATGTTTCAATTTGAAAGCATCTTTTCCGTATTACATGCTGGATGATATAGATTTGTCCTTAATCAATAGAAATGAATTTAATGGCTCGTGCTACTTTTAGAATATCTAGAAGCGAGTACCCTCCTAAAAAACTTCACATCTACATAAATGATAAACCTATCAATAGATTTTGGAAAATGCGACTTTTGCTGTTGATCTTCTATTCAGAAACTATTACACCCCTACGAATTTTTCTAAACATTAGAGTTTTTGTGCGTTATTGTTTTTTGTCCTGACCAGATTGATGCACATTTACAAAACTGGACAATTCCGGTAATGACCTAAGTAGGTAATATAATAAGTAAATCTTAACAATTTTTAAACAACTTTATCACTAAAGCAAATTAAAACTTAAGAAATTACATTTATAATATTTTTGTAATCCTATGTGCCTTATTTCCATCTAAACACCAAAAATAATTACGGGGGACATCCTGTATATGAGATTATTTCAATTTATTAAGTAAATCTTGCTTACGAAATAAGCACAGATTTCTTTGTATTACTTGAATTTGTATTTAAGTGTTTGTTTTTCCTTCTGCAATTGTTTGTAATTGCGTAGTTTTCGTTTTAACTTTGTCGCTTTGGTTTTGGTCAAATTTGCGTGTTTTATAAAAGGTTGCATGTGGTCGTCTGGGATGGGAAATTTTAACGTGAAGCCAAATTTAATTAACGCACTTGTTCCTGTGCTGATAACGAAGAACCATTGACGAATTACGCGGAGAAGTTTGGCGCGTTCCGACGTGATTGGCGATTTATTTGAAAATGGTGGAAGTGGTATTTCCTTAAATACTGGAGACAACAAGAAAACCAAGCTGGTAGTTTCGCGATGATTTAAGAGCGTGTACATTTCTATACGCGAATTTTTGTACGGACAGTCAGCCCAATTTGTTTATATGAAGACGCAGTTCGTCGTTAATTAACCAAAATGGCGCAAGTTTAAGGCGTGTTGTCCGATTACGGTAACAGTTTTGTCGAGTTCTGTGTTATAAAACAAGGTGAAGACCAGAAACTGTCAGTATTGTATATTCCTAAGGTTTACGAACATTCCGTTTCGGAGCAGAAATGTAGACTGTTGGCTTAAGTGCAATTTAGCAATGCGTTCCTCTTTTTTGGAGCAACTGAAAACGTAAGTCGTAACTATATACTCTATTTATGCAATAGCATCCGAATGTAAACAGCTGAAAACCATAGACGGCGCAAAAAGGGGCCATTTTCCTATTAAATTACGAAGTACATATTTTGTAACTTACCCATGGAATGAAATCGCACTTTCTGTACTACTACGTTTACCATAGAACTTTAAATATTATAATGCCCTCGTTTTTTCTACTGTAATAACACCTTTTATGTTCTGCGAACATAGCACGCCACTGAAATGCCGGGAATGTTAAATGTACGGACAACTCAGTGCGCATGATCGGTATTCTGCTGCTCACATATTATATTGGTACAGATCTAGTGGCTGTAGGCTATAATCATGGAATATTTCTCTCATATCTCCTTTATATAGGCATCCTTTTGCATTTTCTATTTCTGGTTAGTTTCTGATAGGGAACCATAGTCATTGTCCTCTTCGCTGCTTCGGTTTGGGACGGCTTTCGCTTACTGTTCTGCCCTTCAAACCTAATATTTTAAAATTTGACACGCACTTTTCAATGGCACTGCTTGGGCGTTACAACATAGAAATTGTGACGATTGATGACTTTCTAAAGCACAGAACACATTTGATAAAAAAATTAGTACACTCTAATATTAGATGTACATTTGGCTTTTCGCACTCTCTGGCAGTTCCGTGTGAGGGAGCGCATATTCGATTACCCTTGGGCGATTCCGATAATGACCCAATGTCCATATAACTTTGGCAAGAAGTCATCACGTTTTATTTTGTTTTTAAGTACCTACACAAAGAGCACCCTCATACCCTTCACAGATCAAAATGCTGACTGGCCAAGAGTTGCCACTGAATTTACTTTTCCGAACCTCGCCCGTCAAGGGGTCTGTGTTTTAAATCGAAGTTTGTGGATTGTTCTGATCGTTCCGCACTGAGTTAGGGACAGAGGTACGGTAGGAGTGAAGAGAGCGAATTGAGGAGAGAAGAAGAGAAAAACACGGAAAAAATAATGGAGACAAGAATGGAAGGAGTGGAAGAGCTACTATGAAACAAAATAGTCCAGGAAATGAAGGTTTTGCCCTCGCAATTTTTTCAAAATGTACCGATTAACTTGACATTTTGACAGAAGATAGGAAATATCCTAAGGATCAAAATCTATATCATGCCAAAGGGCGCTTTCACCCTGGACGTGGTTGTTACCCCATCTTGGGTGTTAATTTTTTATTGTAATTTTAACACAGGAATAGATGGAAACATTAATTCTAAGCAAAAAGTGTTCCATACATTTTTTTCAGAAAGTTAATACCTACTTCTTCGGTTATTCGCGACCGAAAGTATGAGTTTTTGATAGAAAAGGTCAATGTTTTTAAATTGGTTATTCGTGAAAAACTCGAAAAGTATGCATTTTATAAAAAATCTATGTAGGACAAAATCGTAGCTTTTAAAAAAACAAAGAAAGTGGTTTTTTAATACTTGCTGTATGACCAATACGAACCGAGTTGTGGCTTGTTAAAAGTTAGCACTTGTTCGTCAAACGCTAAATTAAAGGGCTTCACAGTCAAATCACGGCAAAACTATGCATTTTTCGAGAAAAACTTTTAGAATATTTGTTATAGTAGGTACTTAAAAAAACCTTTCTTCTTTTGTTTTTAAAGTAAACTTTGGCATAAAAATTAAGTGAGTTACAATGAAAATAAGGTAGATCCGTACTTTTTTCAGCGAAAAAATCAGCATAAGCAACCCCTAATTACCAGCCTAATTAAAATTAGACCTTCCCCTTTTCCAGTTTTCTCTAACTACGTATTATTAGTACATTCTAGAAGTGTGACCAGTCTAGAAGACTTCATTTTGAAATAATTCAAGCTAAAAGTGAAAAACGAATTTTTGCAATTTTGTGAAAAACGTCCTTCTCTTCAAAATAACTAGAAAACAACTGGAGATACGTAAAAATTGCTAAACATCCAATTGTAGCATTTTTAATTGCAAACATTTTCCTCACCGGGAATTTTCTGTACGACAAAAATTAAGTGAGATATAGACGTTTAACGCGTGTGTTTATATGGGAGCACTACCTTGTTTTAGCCCTTTATGCTCACTTCATTTTAAAACTAAGAGTTTTAAAGGGATTTGATGTAAACAGCCTTGTAGCTTTTGCAAAAACCTACAAAATGGCTTTTTTAATACACTTTCTATCATAAAAAAGAAAGGAGTTATGAGTAAAAAACGAATCATAATTTTTTTCGAAATATTCCGAAAGCCCAAATCGGAGCATGATTATCCACATGACCGGTCTACATTTCGTATACTACACATAGAAACTTTTATACACACTTACACCCATTCCATGCACCTCTACACTTTGTAATGTATATACAGGGCGCCCATCGGCACAATATAGATTTTGAAGTAGAGGGTAAATTGAACTTAACCCATATTTTCGTGCAAATCAATGCATTTTGAAAAAATTGCCAGGTTTTATACTATTTTAAGTTTCGTTTCCTGGACTAAAAGGGAAAATAGATAAAATCAGCGAGAAGATGCTGGAGCAAATATGATGAGTAAGGGAAGAAATGAAGAGAATGGAAGAGCAGAGATAACGAAAAAAAAAGAACTTACAGAAAGGATAACTAAACTCGAAGAACAAAATAAGAGAAAAGAAAGGGAAAAAGGTAGAGGTAACAAATAGGGAAGAGAGAAAGGACGGAAGAATAGCTAACAGAAAACCTACACGTAGAGCCGAATATAAAAGAGACGAGAACGTTTGAAGCAAGGGGGAATAAGGTAGATATCGTGGAACTAACATGAGAAAAGAAGAGTGGGGTTATGAGGGGAAAGGGAAATTCGGTGGGATATTCATAGATGAAGAATTAATATATGAAGAAAGCGCACAATGAGAAATGAGGGAGGTTGCGGAAAGGGAAAGAGGAAAGGGCAAGAACTGGAGATGGAGATGTGGTAAACTAATGGTAGAAGATGGTGCAATCATGGATAGAAGAAAAGAATTGGGAGAAATGATCCTAAATGAATACATGGAAGAACCAATTTGCGAATAGGGATAATTTAAAGCGAAGAGCAAAAGGAGGTATATTAACAGGGGCAAAAAAAGATAAATGAATGGAGAGAGGAATGGAGAGGGGAGCAAGGAATACAAGTCAAACGAGTAGAAGTGGAGAGGAAGAAAATGAGAGTGACAATGCCGTAACGATATACAACAGAGAAGGTATGAAGGAAGTAGAAAATATGGTAGATCAATTGAAACTTGGAAGGAAGAGGCTAATATTGATGGGGGGGGGGGGGAGTCATTAATGCCAGTACAGGAACAGGTCGAGATGGATAGAGGAACTCCAGATATAAAGGGTGCAACAAAGAGGGAATTACTGGAATTATCAGAAAAGAGAGGTTGGAGAATTTTAAACGGAAATATGGAGGGATATATGGACGGGAATTTAACATACATGGAAGGAATAGACTTTTGAAACGTGATAAATAACAGGGAGAGACGAGATAGGTAATAAGACTTAGATTTTTGCCACAGATATAGTCAAGGAAAGGATGAGAATTCTAGTAAACACGATATAGAAAAGAAGGAGTTTACCCAAAGAATGGAAGGAAGGGGTACTAGTGCCGGTCTTCAAAAAAGAGAACAAAGATTGTGTGGGAATAGGAGAATTACTATAATGACTACGGAGGCGTATAGATACTGAACGAAAGACCATAGAGACACGGAAAAGAAGAGGATGTTAGTGAAAACACAAATTGGGTTCTGGAAAGGGAGGGGAACGATCGGCTGTATATATATATTAAACAGATTGACGGACAAGTAATTAAAAAAAGAAGGGCGGAAAAGTGTTTGCGTTTTTCATGTACTTTTGGGCAGTGGCAAGCGACACAGTGGAAAGGGAAAAGTATGGAAGTTTGGAAAATTGACAAGCAGTTAAAGGACAGAATCAAGGAAGTATATGGAGAGACACGATTGAACGTAGGAATAGAAGGGAAGAAGTCTGATGTGTCTTAGACAGGGATGCCTAAAATTATTTAATCCCTACTTAGGAGACAAGGAAAAAGTATTAAGACAAGGAAAATGTGGAGGGATAGTGGTGGAAAGAAGAAAGATGTGGTCTCTGGCATACACGGACGGCTCAGTGATCCCGGTAACAGGTGGAACAGATGAAGGAAATGTTGGGAAGAATGGAAATGTATTGGGAAAGGAAAGGAATGGAACTAAATGTAGAAAAATCGAAGATGATGAAATTTGGTGATAAGGGGGTGGAAAGAAAAGGGAAATAGGATGGAAATGGAGGCAGGAAAGACTAGAAAGCGAAAATGGAAAAAATAAAGATGCCGTTGGGGCGCAAGGCGGTAAGACTCGAGGAAAGTGGAGATAGAGAAAACAAATTGCTGAAGGAATGCTTGATAACGGGGATGACTGCAAAAGGAATATGGGAAGTAATGAGGGGGAAATATTACGAATGAAATGAGGATACGGATATCGAAAAGATGAGAGGAGTAGGAGAAAGATGGAAGGTGAGCTGGTAAAAAGGGATCTGTAGTTACAACAATATGTGTGGGAAGGAAGAAAAAGTATTAAAACCCTGGCGATAGATTCAGATGTTGAAATGAACAGAGAGGAAAGAGGAATGGAGACAAGAAGAAGAAAGAAAGTCTAGAATATACGGAGAGGACATAGAACACGACATGCCATCGAACTGTACGGAGGTGGAAATGACGGTAGAAGTGTGATGCTGGATAAGGGGGGAGTTTAATTGGAAAAAGTTTTGCAAAGCTAGCGTGTAGTAAGGATTGATTGATATTATGTTCAGATATCAAGGTGTAGTTTTCTTAATTCGATTATGTATTAACCAACTTTGTAACTATCAAAGGGCTGGGTAGGGTGCAAATTATGGTAGAGATACTAAACCTTAGTTCTTAGCTTTCAGTTGTAATGAAACAATTTAACAGTACATGTACGTAAAATGTCTAATTGGCAGCAATACCCAGCATTAAACTATTTCTATTTTGCTAAATGCTTCACTGCAGTTTAGGAACGTGGTGAATATCTCTACCTTCCACTGGACTAACAAACCCTGCCCTGATTTCGGGGTTAAAGCTTCTTAATGCGTGGTCACCAATCTGCTTTATGCGGATAGGAAACAGTAAGACTGAAAAGGAACGTTATCAGAACTTGCAGAGTTAGAAATTACATAATCAGTTATTATGTATCCAGGCCTTTGGGACTGAAGAGTTAAATAACTGAATAAGTTAAAAAATTAAAAATAACAAACGCTTTTGAAGATAGGTATCTTAATTGTCCCAACATTATACAATTTAAACTAGGGGGGGTGGTGAATTTATAATTATGTTCAACAAAACTCGTCCCTCAGAGATTTAAAATTTTTCTCGCTCATTTAAAATAACCGCAACAATATTTTTAACTTTTCCCTCGAAAAAGTTAAATTTTACATAATTTATCAACAAAAGCAAAAGAATTCGAGGAAAATAGAAAACGAAATTCTTTTTATACCACCTTTAAGCATTTTTGTCCGCATTCCTTATTGCTTAGAAATGTTTTACTACAGAAATATTTTTCTACGAAGGGAATCAAGGGATTTCTCTTTGCAGGAACAGGCGAGTATAACAAGGAAACCGTGAGCCGCAGTCAGCACGCCTTGGTACGCACCCTCGATGCCTGTGAAATGTTCGCGCCCGAGCTTTACCCATACCAGGTTAGTATCATTATTAAAATTTAGATCTGGCGTGAATTTGCGCGCGCGTGAATTATGTAAATTTTCCAAATCTTCGCTTTACACTTTTCACTAATATGCACACCTTTATTACATGTTTAATTAAATGCGTAGGTTATAGGGGTGGGAGATGAGAACTTTTTTTTCTGATAAAGCTATTGCCCCAAGCATCAGGCTTACCACATTATGTGGAAAGTAATCTTTGGCGAAGTCTACACGGCCGTCGGATTATTTTTTGTTTGAAAAGCTCACGTAGCTTATTCAGATGGAAGACTGGCGTTTTTATTACATGGAACCTTTTATGCAAACCAATCAAAGAGATGCGCCGTTCGCTGTTGTGCCCGTCAGTTTCCGCGTGATGATTATTTTACAAACACTTCTGTGGTTGGACATGGCCGTTAGCGGAACGCTAAAAATGTTAACAAGTGTTTTCGTATTAAATTGAGGTAAACATGCTTCGGTAAATTGCTGATTATTGTAGTGGAACTAATGACAGACCCACCATACAACAGCTGTCGTAATAAACGGATCTAATAAAATATGCGATCGCACTCGCCCTTTTCATTTACATTAAAAATAATGCGTATGGTCCGCTGTTTGTCCTTCTTTCTTTACTCTATAGCATGCTCTTCAACGACTGTACAAGTCATATAAATTCCAAACGGAAGGTTGTACCTTTACGACCTTGTAGGATTCATAGTAACTCCTCAAGAGTTGGAGACAAAACTACTGCTAAAGTTTTCAAGGTATTGACTTCTTTCTTTAAAAGGTTCATTACTGTAACACACAAACTACCATCTATCTTTCTTGGTTAATTTGATATCGGTTAAGTTGGTGAAACATTTTGGAACTTGATGACTTCTTGTTGTGGTTTGTTGATGGCTGTGGTTCTTGTCTTGTGTTGCTTCTAATGTTAAGGTCTATCTATCTATCTTTCTTGCTTTTAAGCGGAATTAGGAGATGCCATTGTCCTTACTGATGAATTCTAATTAGGTCTCAATGCCGGACAAGTAGGCTTGTTCCATTTTTGTTAACTGCATGAATTTTGAATCAAAAGGTGTCAAAATGGTAGTTTAGGCACTGATTACGTTCGGAAAACGTGGAAATCCTTTATGATGTGCAAAGTGAATTTTTTTAAAAGCCCAGAGGAGGAGGAGGAGACAGACCGTTTCGTTATAATTGCAGTTACAATTCCGGAACAAATATCGAAATCTCCAGATATAAACCTCGATGTAAGTGGAGTTCATTTCACCAGATTCTGTCGATAAGGTCTACTCATCTATTGCGTGTTTGACCCGTTAAGATGGCGGTGGATCTTCGCAAATGAGTCTTCCTTGTGCAATATTGAGAAAATCCAAAATTCAGCGGTTTCCACTCAGGAATGTTAAAAATGTAAAAAGCACAATCAGATAAGTAATAAATAATGAAGAAAGAGTAAACCAGAAGTAGAAGCCTAAAAATGATTATTTCAAAGTCAAAAGGTAAATGCGTAATTTTTGTTAACATACCGAAAACGGCCTTAGAACTTGTAAAATATATCCGTAAATGCATCAGCAAAGAGTCGAAAGCAAAATAACAAGAGAAAACTTTGCTAAAGTTATACAACATCAAGAAGGCTGACAAGAATCGTCGAGTAACCGTAAAGGCATGTATTCTTCTGAAAACTCTGCACGACCTCCGTCGGCGAAACAAGGAACATTCTAATGTAATGCTAATTTACTACAAGAATTAACTTACGTTTAAAACTAGTGGATTATAAACGAAACAACTAGGTGGCTCTACAAGAGCAAGAATACAAAATGTGAATTACGAGCGCAAAGAATGTAATACATTCATGGCCATTATTTTCGAATGGAGTTACGTTCAAATTTGTCTATAGAATCAAAAAGAGTAAAAACATACAGGGCGTGCCATTAAATTTCGAAATTTGGGGTTACTTCCCCCTGGAACTGATGGAAAACTACTATTGGCTTAAGTCGATCGTAATGCATCTTCTGAAATATTATGAATTCCATGAACCTTTTTCAAGTAAAATACTGATCCCTCGTCACACCGGATGTTGATTCACACATTGTTATTTGGAATGAGATGTTCTAGCTGTTCTTGACTTGATTTTTTTGGATTAAATTTGCTGTAAGACATACTCAATACTTTCTTTGCTTAAATAAGACCTCTTACCTAATTATGTAACGTAACTCAAAAAATGTGTACACAAGTTCATATGATATTTCGCAGTTTTGAAAATGCGTTCTGCACTATTTAGCAAATTCTGGGAATAGGGTCCTATGTCGTTTCCTTTATAAAAGACAATTTACACTGTAAAGGATTTTATTATTAAAAAAATAATTCCAAAAACAAATCAAGTTTACAGCAAGTTTTGCGAACAGCTAAATCAATATAAACTACGAGGTCGTATATAAAACTGAAAATATTTGAGCGAAAACAGACTCATTGAGTACAGCCGTCCTACATAATTTTTTCGACCAGGAACCCGGAAATTCCTACTACTGTAACCGTAATCCGAACCACAACTCTTTTGGATAAAATCTAAACAAGAAGATTACGCATAACAAAAATTTCTAAATGGAAAACCAAATACGGAAAAACAAATTCAAGCAAAATAAACCAATTTTGTCCTTATTCGTAAAAAAACACCAGATTTGCACCTAAAAATTAAAATTATACCACGTACAGGATGGCCCAACCATTTCGAAGGTGCTGACACCAAAATAACGTTTACGTGACTTTAATAACCTGTGATAAAATTCTGAAGAATGTTTGTACAATCGCTGAATTATTCCAATTCTGTGACCATAACATTTAAATTTTGAAGAACCTTGATATAGGATCTGCTTTAAGGTGTACCGGAAGAGTCTGTACATATATCTATCAAGAATTTCCAAAGAAACATTTGAGAATCTATCCTTTTCTTTTTGTACTTACTAGTAGCTACTTACAAAATGTGCACATTCGTACATGGCTATAATTGAGCTTTTAATCCACTACACCAAGGTTTCCTGCAGATCTTTATTTATTTATTTATTTATATTATTATTACAAAGACGGTCTTTATAGAAAATTGACTGAGATGGAGTTCGGTAAGAAAATTGAAGAAAAGAATATAATTGTGCAAAAGAAGTTTGTTGACATGTAGGAAGTTGTGACTGAAGATATTTAAATAAAATTGAAAGAAAATAATGTGGAATTGGTGAAGAAGTTGTATAAAGTGAGCAAAACATGGGGAAGTTCAGGAAGAGGACTGATAGAAAAATTAAAAAATGATCTAAATCTCTGCGAAAGTAATCGCTATCACATCCTCAGGAAATTCAATTAATTATTACTTATTTTATCAATTATACACGTATATTAATAAGATAATGCGGCTATTCGGTAGCCATTCCCACAACTTGATTGTAACCCTATACTTCAGCCCTAAAATTACTCACATGTTCTACCCCGCGTACCATACCATCATAGATTGATACATCAAAAATATATCCTCCAAACCAGAGATAAGTGCTTAATCTCGCTACCAAATGATACTGAATCTATGCACAAGAATAGGCAATGATTCATGCAATTAGACCCACATGAATTATTAATTCTGCACTCTGCTTCAACGTGCCCCGTGACTTTACTGTAAAGGAATGCTTCCTGAAAAGGAAATTGAAAAGCACAGGTGACACCAGTGAACGCAATGACGGTTACAATTTAAGTATTACAGCAAATCTCAATCAATTAACTACAGTGACAGTGAACCAAAAGCGAAAATAAACCATTACATGTGGAAATCCTGTTTCTTTTAGAAGTGTCCTGAAAATTCATCCTAGCAAATGAATTGTAACACCAAGGATATTGCCGGTTTCAAAAGAGAGCTCATGACTAGTTGTCATGAGCCAGGTGTTCTAAGAAAAGACTGTTCACTTTTAAAAGGAATTAAAATTTAATTGAGTGTACCATTCTGGAATAAAGTGGTGGTTGGCTTGCTTTATTAAACTGAAGCATTTAAAATCAAACTGCCGACTACGAGTCCCATTGAAACTTCAATGATACTATTATTATTATTGCCGGTTTCCCAAACAATGATTAGGGTTACTGATTAAAAAAAAAATATTAGAATGGGAAACATCTCTTACATTTCAAATCAATTAGCCTAACAGTACGATTACATCCCATACATAAAATTCCATCCTTTCTTTGCCTCATAATTACTTATTCTCTTTTTACATTAAAGATCTGACCTTAGCTTTCTTATTGCTGGCCCAGTTTACTTCAGACATTCGTGAAAAAGAAAGCAAAACATTCTCATACACACTTTGCAGCCAACAATTGCCCAGTTTATTGTACATCAGGGCCGGATGGATGGGGGGGGTATGGGGGGGGGTCACACCCCCCCTAACGCGTGACCATAGTCGGCAAAACTTCAGTTAGTCGGCACTCGGCAAATCGCTATTCAAATGAAATTAATTAAATTAATATTGGAAAAAAATTGCGTAAAATACGCCGGTAAGCCGGAAAACCGTTTTCCGCCCCTTCCACGCAAAATGAAGAAATATTGGTTGTTACTCTCATTGATATTACGAGGATGTAGATCCATTACCTTTCATGGTTAAAGGTCGCTTAAAAATGTTCCGCAAATTTTTCTAGCCGTTATGTTTGCATGGGTTTAAAAGTTGCGATAGGAATAGATGGTAGATAAGTATACAGGGTGGTCATTTTTAGCGCCTGACGATGGGATCTCTTATGTTGAAAACTAATGGTCAAATTGGGGTAAAGTTAAATTTACAATGCGAATCAATAATTGAAGCCACTTGTAGGATAACTCTTTTAGGTTCAATAATTAAAAAGAACTGAATTCTGCGTTTTAATAATTCTGTCTTAAAAAAACGAGTATACCTACTTGAGAAATGGGCGGTTTAGACTATGACATTATTTTTTTAATTTGTTTTGAACGTAGTGATCACATTGAATTTTTAGATTTTTTTAATAAAGAATTTACTATGGATTTCTATATTACATTTTAAGCAATAACACTTAATTATTCAATTGTCACGAGAGTGTCTTTTAGGCAAAAATCGGTTTCGGATAGATTACTACTTTTAACTTAATAATAATATATAATAAAATCTTGCCAAAAGAACGCTTTACTACATTTAAAACGACATTTTTTAATTATTTTGATTATAAATGTAAACTACCAAAGCAAAACAGCAAATGAGTTTGACTGCAATTTCTAAAGCACTACTGTCGTGAAAATTGAATAATAAGGTATTTTGGTAAAACAAAGTAGTAAATTAAAAGCTATGGCACGTCAGAGAAAAATAACTCTGATGAAAGGTCATAAGATGAAATTTGGCGACCCTAAATAAAAAAAAAAGTTCTATGCCATTCTGGCCATATTTATCAAATTCCTCTGTAAAAGTCTTATAAACACTTATAAAAACTTCGACTCGGTTTTCGTGCAAATAGAAACAAAATAGAATAAATATCCATGACCGCCGCGAAAAAAGAGCACACTGTATAATGCCAAATCATAAAATAATAATTATCATTATTACTTTGGTATTTATTATATAGTTTAATTAAAAATCATTTACGTTCCTCTATGGCGGATAATTGGCTAACTGCCTTATTGGTTCTAAGTAATCAGAAAAAGGATTGTAGGATGATTCGCCCCCGAAAATTCGCTCCGGTAAATTCGCCCCTGAAAATTCGCCCCCGGAATATTCGCCCCCGGACTATTCGCCTCCGTAAGATTCGCCCCAGAAAATTCGCCCCGGAAAATTCGCCCCCAAGAAAACTCGCCCCCGGACTATTCGCCTCCGTAAGATTCGCCCCAGAAAATTCACCCCCGGCAATTTCGCTCCCGACAAATTCGCTCCTGGAAGATTTGCCCCCGGCGATTCCGCTCCCGTAGGATTCGCCCCATAAGATTTATTAATCCTCGGAGGTAACAGGGCTAGCAGTTCATAAAATGAATTTTGTTTAATTTTAATTTTTTTTGTAATAACTGTGTATACCTACATAAAGGGGGTAGAATAATGGCACTCAAATACCTGTTAACTAAAATATGAATAGGTAATTAACATAAGGTTGAATAAAGTAAGGGTGATTTGCAAAGGATTTGACATCCAAAGGAAATAAATCCTATATTCACAATGACTTCTATAATTTCAGACATGACATATGGAAAATCCACCTTAACTCTTGTATTACAAAAGAAGGTAATATATAATCTAATTTAAATGACATTTTTGATTGACTGAGTTGTTAGCTTCATTTCTTCCTAACAGAACGTTTGATGGCTCGTTTGGTCATTGGTGGTGTAATTGTTTTGAAACTTTTTATGTTCCTACTTGTTAGATTTTGGAGCGAATACGAACTTTGATTTTTGGTTAACGATTCTATGGCTTTTTTTTAACTTTCGGATCAATACTTGGCTTGAACACGGATTTTGAGTTTGGTGTAAACCCGTGTGAAAAAATAGTTTTGAGTATTGAAGAAGATCGGTTTCACGTGGTGCTGGTAAGTTTTGTATTATTTTTTAATTAGGTAGTTAGATTTACTTAAAAAAAAGAATTTTGTGCACGATTTTCTAAGATTTTAAATATTACAATCCTAATAGACGAAGAGTTTATTTTATTGTAAATCAAACACAATATTTCACCTTTCGTAAATACAAAAATCTGAAAATCAAACTGACAACAGCAAAAAAGGAAAGCATCAGTAATAAAAACGTGTCTGTATTGTCATTTTTATACATAATAGTAGGACACAAAGTATATACTAAATTTATTGTCTTTTTAAGGTCTAAATTTTTGGTAAATGGTCAACGTTCAACATTTTTTGATCTCAAGTGGATACTTTGGACATTTTAAAACTTTTATGGCATTTGCACATTTTTTACAAAAATTCTCAAATTTAAGGCTGATCCGACGGGCTGAATTTGGAACGAGTACAAGAGTACCGTAGCAGACTAATTGCTACTTAACTAATAAATATATAAGCAAACTTTTTTTTATATTTTAAAGAAATGGGATGTTTCGAATTAGATTTTTTTAGATTATTTTAATTATGATTTGATACTTCAGCAAACTTCATCAATGTTGGTGTTTTTCAACACAAATTTACATCAAATCTGGACCAATTTTCAAATGTAAGTCTAAAGAAAGAATCATTCTTTGTTTGTACATTGATGCCAAAAACTTTTCAATACATCCATAAATGGCCGAGTAATTAGACTCCTTTGTAAACGCAATTTGTTGTAAAATGTATTGTAAACATACGGTTGACGTTGAACCGTTGAATCAGCCTTTAACAGGAGAGAGACGATTGAATATGAACAATTTCGAGTTGTCAGTCTCGCCGTATTGAGTTCCAAATATCGTAATTTTTGCAAATATTTATTTAATTTTTTTAAACCAACCTATTACTTCCGAGTGTTAATAAATGTTATGGGGCGAATGCTACGGGGGCGAATTTGTCGGGGCGAATATTCCGGGGGCGAATTTGTTGGGGGCGAATTTACTTGGGGCGAATATTCCGGGGGCGAATTTACTTGGGGGCGAATATTCCGGGGGCGAATTTACTTGGGGGCGAATATTCCGGGGGCGAATTTTCGGGAGCGAATTTACCGGGGCGAGTCTTCCGGGTCGAATTTACCGCACACTCAGAAAAAGATATAGCAGACAGTACATATTTGGAAAAAATAGTGTCAAAATGGCCAGCGTTAAAAAGCCGTCGTTTAATGTTGTACGGTGTATTATTTTGAATTTTTATTGAAGTCTGCATTTTTTTATTGCATACACCCCCCTCACTCGGAGCCTCTGATTACGGCCCTGATTGTACTTTCATACTTTTTGTGTTGCTGGCTTAACTACCCTAATTATATAAATGCCATTGGAGTTTTTCATTGATGAGCAAATAATTAGATAAGTTGGTGCGAAAGGTTAATCATGTTTTATGGCTGCAGTTCACTAATGAATGAAAAGAGCTTAATCAACCGTATCGAATGTCAATTAAAAACTAATTATTGGACGGAGTTATTCGCTGGAAAGCGCAACCAGTAATTTATAATTAAATTTAATAATTACCAAATCAAGTAATGCACCCGGTTAGCTGCACTCTCTACTCCAATTACGTTTATACATTTTGCATGACCGTTTTTTCCGCTGTCGAGGACACAGAACTTTTTTACTGATAGATTTTCCTGACAGGCCGCGGCGTATGTAATTTCCGTTCGCAAACCTTTGACGCGTTGGTCAACGTAACAACACCAACTTTGTCATGTATTTGACATTTGACAATTCTCAACAGGTAATGGAATTCTCAATAACAGTATTTCAAGATGGATATTTTGCGGACGTGTTTCAAATTTCCATCCACCGATGCAGCGAGCGCAGGATTTTACAAGTACACGTAAAATAAATGGGCAAAAATCGGAGACCTTCCATTTCACAAACGATAAAAATTTAGCGGACCGTTTGGTTCAAAGCATCAAGGACGAGAAAGCTTTATATTCATTCGGCAAGGCGCACGGATTTCGTCATTCACTAAAACATTGCTTTGAATGGCGGGAATATGTGGAGATGACGTGTGTTTATCATGGAAGTGACAATAAAAGAAGTATGCAGTGCATTTCGTAAATAAATCACAAAATCAATAGAGACTGGCCGGGAGAGCACTGCGGATAAAGTATGTGATATTGTGAGTTGGTCGAATTTATTGTAGTTTGAAATTGAAAGCAACTTTTCCGAATAACAATGAAAATAATTTCCACAGTGACGTTAATATAATTTTCACATGCATTTATTCGTTTTAAATAAAATTTATTACTCAATATGTCGTCTAGCTACATTGAACGCTTGGGGAGGCACTGAAAGCTCTTTGTGTATACAATGTGGAGTGATTTTATTTACAGAAATTGCAGTACTTACTACACAAGTAACGGTCTAACGGAGTAGATTTATTAACATCATCTCCGAAGAACTAGATTACACTAAATTCGAAGCGAACAGTTCTTTTTATTCCGTTCCTGAAATAGATAGTCGAAGCTTTACAGGTGCCTGAATTTCGTGCTTGGCTTAACGTTATACCTTTAACTGAACCTCGGAGCTCTTATAGATAACACCTCATTCTGAGTTTGTGTAACACTGGGATTAGCAAGTCCAATATGTCGACTTCACCAACGTGCCGTTGGAGTAACTGTGAATTTGAAATTGCTGAATACATATTATTAGGTGGTCATTATCCACCTCACTACTAATTGAACAAAAAAATTAAATTTTTGGCACAATTGGCCCCTCCCTCGACATGAATACAGGTAAAAAGTGCTTATCATGGATTTTTATGCTAAAATTAATCTTTTGTAGTAGGTAAATGTCGGATGCACTGGGTACGATAGTTGTTTCTAGATGCTAACTTCGGAATATTTTCTTTTTCTTATTAATTAGCTTCGTAGATTCCAAAACGTCTCGTATTTTGTCGATTGGACCTCAAAATTGGAATCCGTTATAGGCAAAATTCAACTTTCGGGCTGTAATTTTTGATCTAGTAGCTCAATCTTCAAACTGTTTGAAGCCTGATTTGAAGTTATGGATTCTATAGGCCAAAATCTATAAGAAAATGTTTTTTCCCTCGTTTTTCCCGGTCTATGACCCCTATTCTCGAAAGTGTGACTTCCGTGTGAGTGAGTATGATGTTATGACAACAACTAACTAAAGTTATAATAATTAAATGACTATCCAACCAAATAGAAATAGTTATTACAGTTAGATACCAACAAAACACAAAACCTTCCACATACTAATTTAGTTATTTATATATTATATTACTAATATAGTTATTAGAGCTTGGCCGGTATGTACAAACGGTATCTGACGGGGTTTCCACGAAATTTGAATCTTACCTCTGTACCCTGGCCGCAGCCGTTTGAATTCAGAAGGGTGCTGTCTGCCAATAGTCTACAATCAGATACCTAAATCACAAAAACAAAGAGCGATAGAGAGAGAGAGAGAGTGTGTGTAATCAGCACGGCATATAAATGGCAAAAATAAACGTTTGACACGGCGAATAACTCCAATACTAGGCATTGTAACTAATAGTTAACGACAAACAATAATTCAAGTTACGATGGAAAGAAATTTTGATCGACATTAGTTAATTTGCAATTAAAACAGGTACAGTAATTCTGGTCTTCAAGATAAATAATAGTCAGGAGTAAAATGTCACGAGACTGGCTTCCATCAAAATGGCGGTTAAGTAATTTTCCAAAAGTGCAGCGTATGTAACAAGGACGTCGATGTCGCTGGTAATATTCTAATGCTCAATGTAGAAAACCACGAGAACAAGTAGAAAACCAAAAAATTAAACGATGTTAATTGAAGTATTGCGCAAATTTTATCACCCTAAAATTGGGCTTAAACGATTGTAAATATATTAGCCGCAATAAGCTTCTATGAAGCAACCCAAATACGAAAGACTCCACACAAGAGTAACACATGACCAATAAATCCCTTGATAAGGCAGATAAAAATGTCAAGTAAAAATATAGCGTGTATTTACAAGTCACGACCAACGAAGCAACAATGAATCTTGTCCAGATACAGGTGTACGCAAACGCAAGCGTTAAGAAGAGAAGGGAACACATTTGATCGATTTGATAGAAAATTTGCATGACCTCTAGCGGCAGAATACGAAACCATAAAGTAACATCGATAAACTTAATATAACTTACACAAAAAACATCTTAAATGTTAAATGGAAAGATAAGATTAACAATAAAAATTACCACATGTGTTTGGACTAAAACATATCGCTTAGGATATCCTTTTCACTTGGTATTTATCGCTCGCTCCGATGTATTTGGAACGGTTACGTAACTTTCATATTGGCTTGTCTTTGAACAAAGGACTTGTTACTACTATTTTATAGAAGCAATAACTTTCATGACAATTCCAAAAGGTTATTTTAAATAGAATACTACAACTGAAATGAAAATTGTTCTTACATTCCTAAAAAAAATTAACAATAAAGCCTGATTTCTACGAAACTCAAGTAAAAAAATCAATTCGAACTTCACCCAACACAAAACACAGGCAAATAGAAAACAATACAGGTCAATGCAATCAATCGGAGCTTATTAGTGAGTGCCTTCACCTTAGTAGCCAGTCGACGAATGTCTTTTTGTTTACCACGCGCTTCACGCTAGATATTTGTGTACTTACACACCTTATATTATAACATCCCATGACAAAAGTAGAACAATACACAATGAATTTTTATTTAAATCAGCTTTTAAATTAGAAGCAAAAACGTAATCAAATTGATATTACAGTAGCCTGATACACCTCATCATCATGGCGGAGTAACCTGTTTCGGTTTCAAGTCGTCTATTCAACTTACTCATTTCATACATCAGGATAAACAATGTTAGCAAGCTCATATTCTGCATTTAAAAAAGAAAATTGAAATTGAAAGCGGAAGTAGGGGGAATTTGCATATTTTCTTTAAATGAAGAATAATTCCGGTAGTTCCCAATATAAAAAAAAGCAATTCAGATAAATGAAAATTAAACCTTACAGCAATATTAAATGAAAAAGGGAACCACAAAGATTGTGGGATAGTGACATAAATTGAAAAAGAGAATCCAAAAACAAGTAATTATTGAATAAATTAACAACAATCTGTCAATGGCAACCTATTCAACCTGTCTTTATTAAAATTTCGTTGAAATCCCAAAAAAAAACTCATAATATCTCCTACACGAAATGAGTTTGGAAAATTAAGGAAGCAAATTTAATTTAAATTCTCAATAAGCGTTTACTAGTAAACAGCACCTTCGTAGTCGTCGAATGAAATAAGACGGCACGTATTTATCCACCCCTTCTCGGTGGAAAGAAGTTTAAAAAGAAACGTAAAATCTGTTTAAGTATACATCTGATTTGATCTGGAAGCCTAACTAATCTAATTCGAAATAAAAATGTATACATTGGAGGGGTTCAGAGAATTTCTTCGGGTGCGAAATCCCGTATGTATAAGGTTTTCAATTTTTCTGGTCGAGACGTTCCATCTCAACGCAGGATATCGATAAAACCTAAATCTTCTGCATAAAACATATCTATATAAATGGAAATACATTTGTCAGTTGCACATCTTTTCTATTTGCGTAAATAAAATTATCGTTCTAATGTATAATAAAAGAAATGCGAGCGGACATCTTCCGATCTCGATTTTCGCTTGACGGAGATTTGGATGGTACGCGTTTATCTTGAAGTTTTAAATAAAGGACGGATAATCGGGAATTTCTTTGGTGGAAATTGTGATAGGTACCTCTACGTGTCTATATCGAGGACCTCCATTACCACCTACCGATATTTCATCTCGCTCATAGAGATTTATTACCACCTCTGATTTTTTTACCTCGCTATCTTTACGCTTTCGAGCAATTTTTCAATCAGAAAATTTGGATAAGCGTATTATTCATATAAATTACGATTAAACAATTCCCGAAGGTGCAATTGAGGTAGACATTGTGGGTTTTTAGTTTATAATATAGGCTCTACTCGGTTAATTGCTCATTTGTACAGAAATTAATAACCTGGTTAACTGTTCTAAAATAAAGGCGTCGAATGCAAGGAAGTGTTTTAATTAATCCTAACCCGAGCTTTTATTCAACAGTTTCTCTGGGTACCGAGGACTACAGTGGTGGGTCAGTACCGGTACTTTATTAAAGCCTATCGTTTTAATAAATTCATATTAGGGCTCCATCCCACCTTCTTAATTACTGTTGGTAATTATAGAGTGTGAAGTAAAGGAGAATTAAGTACAATCAGGTCGTCAGAAAATATCTTTATACAAAATTCACATTTGCTAAACAAAAATTTAGTGCACCGGTGGGTCTCTGATTATTGACTGATAATTATTACTCGTGAAAATATAAAAATGTCAAATAGTTTTTCCGTAAACGCATATTGAATATTAAAAGGAATGGGTGCGGTGATGTGATTACCATTTAATAAATCTGTCCCATGGATGCGAATCATACTTCCTTCCTGATTCTCTAGCAAACCAGTGAAACCGTTGAATTTGCTAGGAAATGGGCGTTTTCAAATTAGTGAAAGCCAAAAGGCTGAAATAAAAAAAAAACACAATACCGAATTCTATCAGAATCGAAATAGATCTAAAAAATAACAAGATACGAAGAATCGCATACAATTTTCAGTAGGAGAATTTTTTACCGCACAGCTCGCATTCAGAAACCAGGCCTTTAATCCGACTCATATTCAATAGCACTGATCGATTGGCGAAAGTTAAACATCGCTATCTCTTTTCGTTCCCGAATTAGACGAGGAACAGACGCACAGACGGACAACACCATCACATAAGGGAATTTATTTTCTTTCGAAAAATTCCCCTAAAAACACATTTTAGTCCTTCACACTGGATGCCTCCAGCCTCTGTGAGCGACAGTATGCAGATATAAAAGATAAAGGGTTGACGTGGCCCTTTTACGTCGGTCGAATTTTACGCCCTCTTATGCTGCGAGTGCGGGTTCGAGACTCTGCAGCACATAGCGAAGATTTGTTACCCCTACTTCTTTCCCGTAGAAATGGATTCAGGCAGATGGCATCAGAAGCTGGCGAGGAAAAACTCTTGGTATATTTTGGCCAGATTTGATACGCCTGGGTTTGAGTTGGAACAGGAAGCGGAGTACTCTCACTACGATTGTGGGGAACATTCGTCCCTTGGGTTCTATCAAGTCTTGCTCAAGACCACGAGTTAGCACTAATTTTTTTGCACTACGAACCGTTTATTCCGGTTCCGAAATCCCAGGCGCAAGGTTTAAGATTGGGACCGCAGTCCTTTTCAAAAATGCACTGCGCGCTAACCAGCAATTCTCACAATTATGTTCTCCTGTCCCTTTACAAGATCATATGATCAGGACACGACACCCGGATCGATTTTACACGGCCTTCTCCTACACAGAGGGGCATCAACAGCATCTGACTGCAGACTCGGCCTTCAGATAGGTGCTGATGATCTTCTGCAGTACACCTGTGGACGGAGGTTTATCGAACAAAGAAGAAAAGCTTCCAATGACTATCTGCGCTTTCGATGGCGTTGCCTAAAGGGCTTTGCACCCGTATATGGAGCCGCCAAAGGTATACTATATACTAATTCGATCCCTTTTGTCATGAAGCCATCCTTTGTTCCGTTGTATCGACCATCACAACCAACCATGTCCTGATGGAAGAAGAGATACAATTGATGGTCAATCAAGGGCGTCCAATATGGCGATTTTTGGACCACCCTAGTAAATTTTCCGTCGACAATGCCCAATTTTTTTAGTTCAAGGGTTTTTGGGGCCCAGGATCACGACGGAAGTGTCAAAAATGAATGAAAGTGAACAGCGATTTCTCGTATTTGGGCGTGTGACGATCCAATGCACATGGGCAGATTCCAACTGTTAAGGACTTAAATCAAGGTGGCGGTCAAAATGGAAGTGGAAAATATTATTATGGTCTTTATGTACACATACGTTTTTCCACTCTTTGATGCCAACAAAATTTCAGATGGAGGCTGAAATGGCGCTCCAATATCCGCATTTTGTGGTATTCTTGATTTATTTTTCCTTAAGTGAGCAAAAGAATCATAATTGGTTTGCAAAGGATTAAATGGAAAAGAAATCCCAAAACTTTATTTATACGTTTTCAAGACAATTGATAACGTTTTATGTGACTGTATATAGATCCTCTCCAAATAATCAATCAAATCAATCAAATCAATTTTATTCTCCATTGTAAAAAAGCTTGTAAAGAATGTATACTTAACTTACTCTAGGAGAAAATGGTGGGAAAAATTACTCCACCACCGACTTACAAATACTACTTCATAAAGAACAGGTATGTGCCGCTTTCTGCAGTGCATAATTTGAATTCATTAGATACGGTATCAATTAATCGAGAAACCAAAAAGGAAAAAAAAAATTGGTAAATATCGCTCGATATTTTCATCATAACGTTGCTAGGATACTATCATATATGGTGTTGTTGTTATATAACCATTTCTTTAATTGCTTTACATTGCTACACAATTCCGGACAATGATCAACTATGTAATTATAAATTATGGGACCGGCATAAAGAAAAGTTTTTCGAAAGGTCGTAAAATTAGGTTTGAGCGGTTTTACTTTATCCTTGTCTTTACCTCGCGTATGTCTTTCATATTTTTTAGTTCTAAAACACTCGGACCTTTCGAAGAACTCTTTCAGTACTTTGTAGATAAATACCACCACCAATACACCATTTAAAACCGCAAAGATAACCAAACCATTTGCTCCGTGGCTAACAGAAAATATAAAATTTATGATTAGTCTTCGCGACAAGGCATATACTAGGTTCAAAATATCTAAAAATGTCGCTCACTGGGATTACTATGAAACATTGCGTAATTTCACGACACTTGCTATAAAAAGAGAAAAAAAGGCTTATATCGAGCATCGACTAAAGTCCAGTAATAATATTTGGCATGATTTAAAAACAATGAATATATATAGCAAATCTTCGCGTACCGAAATCCCAGTATTTTTGAGTGATGTCCATACCTAAGATTAGTGATTTCTTTGCTACACCTACAACGCAAGTAAATGGAGGGGAGCTAACTCAATATTACAATAATAATCTTATAAAAGACCTAAGCTCACAATTCGAATTCCAGGAAGTAACAGATTTTGATGTGGTCAAGTATGTCAACAAAATTTCTACTAAATCTGTAGGGCTTGATGGCATCAGTGTCAAAATGTTAATTATGTGTATTCCCTGTATTACACCTTATTTAACGTATCTGATAAATTACTGTTTAAGACATAACGAATTTCCAAAAATTTGGAAGAAGGCCAAGATGATCCCATTACTAAAGACAACTGTTCCGAAAAGCTATAAAGACTTGCGTCCAATAAGTATATTGCCGGTGCTGTCAAAGGTCTTGGAGAAAATTATGACTGACCAGATTAAGCAATATTTAACTTGCTTTGATATCTTACCACCTACTCAATCTGGATTTCGACAGGGTTACAGCTGTGCCACGTCGCTACTTAATATTACAGACAACATACTGACTGCCCTAGACTCAGGAAAACTATCATCTCTAGTTCAACTCGATTTCTCCAAGGCCTTTGACACTATCAATCATGAGATTTTAATTAGCCTCTTAAATTACATCGGGTTCAGCGAAAATGCTCGTTTATTAATAAAACAATTTTTACATCAAAGAACCCAACGAGTGGTTTTAAATGATCAGGAATCGGCGCCAGCTAATCTTCTTTCAGGGGTACCCCAGGGTTCCGTACTCGGACCGCTGTTATTTATTATTTACACTTTTAATTTTGGTAAATCACTGAAATACACTACATTTCATCAATATGCTGATGACACACAAATACATTTTGATTTCTTTGACTATGAAACAAAACTTGCCAATAAATATATAAATGAGGACATTCAAACTCTTGTGAATTTATCTGAAGAACATGGGCTGCAAATCAATCCTGTAAAATCTTCTACGATTTTATTTGGCAAGATAAATGCCCGAAATATTGCAAAACATGAGATTTGTGTGAAAGTCAAAGACAATCAATTGTCAAACGTAGATTGTGTTAAAAGTCTGGGTTTATATATTGATTCCGGATTACGATTTAAACGCCATATAACCTCTATTATATCTAACGCGTTTACCAACCTAAAACTGATATATAATAACAGACACATACTCAATAAAAAAGTAAAAAAGTATATTATGTGACTCAATAGTGCTGTCTCATTTTAACTACTGCGATTCGGTGTATGGTGCATGCTTTGAAAGTACCGATGTTAGACGTATACAACGAATGCAAAATTCTTGTATGCGTCTGATATTCGGAATAAGAAAATATGATCGCATTTCCCATAGATTATCTGATCTGAAATGGTTAAATATGGCGAACAGAAGGAAATACCATTCTCTAGTTTTATTTCACAAAATAATCTGGAGCAAAACACCAAGGTATTTGTATAGTAAGATCCATTTTAGCTCGAACCCTAGATTCAATCTCTTGATTACACCTCCCTTCCACAAAACAGCACTATTTGAAAGGTCCTTTACCTATAATATTGCGAAGCTGTATAATGATTTGCCGAGTAATCTAAAAAAGTTATCTGTTAGGTCTTTTAAAATTCAGTTACACAGTTTCTTAATCAATTCTCAAAATCATTCGTAATAAATTGAAATCATATTAATCTTTAGTACCAATTTTGTTACAGAATATGCTTCTTGTTTTGCTTTGTTTTTGTTTTTTTTTTTCTCTTTTTCCTCTTTCAATAGAAATTTCTTTATCATTTTATGATTTTATCTTTCAACAATGATTAATGTATGTATTCGATCCAAATACGATATTACGTTTATTTTTTGTTTTTTTTTGCACTCGTACAAGATAAATGGTTTTAATTATAATTTTTCAGTCATTTCACGTTCATTTATAGTTATAAGATGTAAAATTATAGTAAGGGTTAAGTGGTAGAGCAGGGCTTGTGGGCGAATTTCGTCACTAGCATCTGAACTTCGCCCTTTTAGTTGCGTAGACAGTGTATGTATAGTAAACAATGTTTTATTGTAAAAATAACTGTACGTGATTAATAAATGGCATTATTATTATTATTATTATTATTATTATAAATTGTTGATTGTTAAAATTTGTAAATTTCGAAAAGTGCGAAAAGAGGGAGCTAATTTATTTTGAAAAGTAATAATTCTTACCGCGTGTTTTTGTATAGGTACTAATTAATGGGCGTAGTGAGGCATCATAAGCAGCACCCCAACATAAGCAATTCTGTACTATATTCGTGAATGAATAATTGCATAATACACGGTCTTTAGTGCATCTAGGGTCAAAAAGTTTCTTAAATAATATAAATTCGTAAAACGTCCGAATTACCTACCTGCATCTTCCCACATTTGACCAATTTTAAATGTAAATTCAAAAAACAATAGCAAAACAAGCAAAGAACTTTTATCTTCACTTTCACCCATAAATCGGTTGCTATTGATATTCTTAAACCATTTATACATATTTTAATAAGAACTTCTACACACGCTTCCTTCGCGTGACGAGTGACGACATCCGAACGTCTCTTCCAATTACCTGTACAGCTCTATTCAAGTTAAGGTTTCGAAGTTTTTCTCACTTAACCTTTTTATAATAAATGCCGAGCATGGACGTCTGAAATCAATTTTAGCACTTTTGGTGGCCTGGTTTGCAACCCCTTAACTTAATCACACCACTGAGATGTATTTTTTTTACAGTCGAACAACAGAACCAAGCTTTGAACTTTAAACTATGCTTGAGCTCGAGGAAAATACAAAAGTCGAGACGTAATAAGCTCTATTATGGCGAGGTAAAATACTGTTAAGGCCTTCTTTCTTGCCAAAATAAGTCCTACTACTACGATTATACTTTTCAAACCACCTTGTGTATGGTTTGTCCACTCCGTAAAAGGTGCCTCCGATATTAATGGCCGAGAAACATTAATAATCATCGGCGACTATTAGATTATACACCATTTTATTGCTAATCCAATAAAACCTTCGCTAACTCCTGTATTCGGAAACGCACATAACCTGGAAGCTGCCAAGCATACGTGCTCGAGGGGGACTATAAGCACAAGTTGTACATAATTTAGTTAAGCTTTTAGTAAGCTTTGTAATTCAATTTACGAACCATCTGTTTTATCTTTCAGTAATGTAGTAGAATATACATAAAGCGCGAAAACTTATTTTTTAGTTATACGAAATTGTGTGAAACATCAGAAGACGGTGATTATTTATTAATCAAAGTTCCTCGAAATTTACGGAAACGATTCATCAGTATGGGCTCCGCTACAAAAACTTGAGCGAGAAACGATGGAGAGGGCTGTCCGCAAAAAGTGGAAACTCACTAATTGTTTTATACTCCACAGCTATATCTGTGCGTAGGTCCTCCATTCAAAGTCCATAGTAATCGACGTCATTTATTAACAAGTCTATTTGGCTGTATTTCGCATTCCCGCGAACAAGGGAAGAGCCGAGGCGCAGTGATTTCGCTCCAACATTATTTTTGTTTGTCCCTTCATTTTAAATGTAGATACAAGCGGTCAGTTTCGCGTGATTTAATGCCTGTAGATCATGAAACATCTATTCATTCCCATTATCTCGACGTAGCATCCTTCGAACTCTAACATGCCTCGTGAATAATTATGCAAATTAATACTGTCGGAGTGAACTATATAAATTGAATGTCTTTTATTTTTATTATGATGGCGGTGGTGGTGCGGTGAGCTTAGCTGACTATTTAATTAAAATTCATTTGCAACTTTATTTCCCTTTCAATCCCTTTACGAAGAGGACTTTACTTCTTCGTCCAACTAGGTAATATTAAATAAATGGCACATTTGCATTCATAGTTATTAATAGAACTTTATTGTGGTGGAATGTAGGTTTCGAATTTATAAGCACTTTGTGCTCACTTTTGGGTTTTTTTCCCAGAGGTGGGTAACATACATATTTTATTTAAAATAGAAAATGCAAAATGGACTGCTGTAGCTATAATCTAAAATGAGAAATGGTTTTTGTGCGATTATTTAAAATGTAAAATATGAAATAGATATTTTATATACAATTTTGCATACATATGGTTTAATTCTGAACGTAGCTTATAATTGTAAAAATTCTAATTCCTTGATGTTGGTAATTTTCTGACAGATAAGTCATATTCAAAGTTGTTTTTTTCGCATATTGTTTTTATCACTCGAAACAACGTTTATACACAATAATTGACAACTCGCACTTTGTCACACATCCGAATTTGTTTAAATGTTTCTCTGCGACGTAATCGAAATTTCGTAGATTTCGCCACTTAATACGTTTTTTTTTATTATACCTGCATCAGAATCTGTTTAAAACACGTCCAAGCGTTTGAAAAAGGCCGATTAAAGCACGTAGAGCTTTAAAGATTGCTATAAGTAGCACTACTTCAAATCGACATATAAAACTATATAAGCTGGGAGTGAAATCTCAGATCGCTTTCTGCAAATGTAAAATCTTTGGCTCGTTGAAAGCTTTAACAAACCTAAGTAGTTTAGAGTAGATACGCTGCCAAATCTGTTACACTTTTTAATCGTAGCATTGATTGATGTTTTGAATGAATGTACCAAAATGTAGTACCTTCCTTCACATATGCCAGCATTAACGATGCAATTAAGACTTCGTTGAAAGATGCTTCATATTCATCCATGAAGCTTTTGCATTTGGATTTTGCGGGTACTAACTTTTTCTGCATTTGCAACAAGGCGCGCTGATTAGACTCTTCAACAAAGGCGGCGATTATTATAAGAAACGAATTCGAGTATATCGTCAATATCATTTGATTTTAATTCCCTTATTTTTAAATTCTATTGCAAGTATAATAAAAAAAATACTATAAGAAACGCGTGTATAATTATAAGATCAAACGAACTTACCTTAAGTGATGTTCGATCTTGATTATATACGGTCCTCGTCGAAGTAAATAATATGTGTAGTACCCCCGTAGATGTACTATATGGTCACAAGTTTAAAGAATGTTGATTGTTGGCGTCGCTCTCACTCTGGGAACCTCAGTCGAGTTTTTTGCCTAGTTATTGCAATGATTGGGCGAAGAAAAAAAAATTGATAACTAAGGGTGGGATCTGGGACGTTATTTACTTCGACGAGGACCGTATATAATCAAGATCGAACATCACTTAAGGTAAGTTCGTTTGATCTTATAATTATATACGGTCCTCGTCTCGTAAATAATATGTGTAGATGTTTAAAGACGTTGCAATAACCTCATATCACACGACTTGCTAATTTATTCGTGTTATCAAAACCTAAATCAAAAAACAAAAGAAATTTCTCTTTCAAAAATAAAAATAGTAACTTAACTAGTTGATCGATATTCTAAATATTAATTATTAATCAATATCTAAATTTAATACAGAATTTGCAAAATTACTAATATTATTCAACGGCCTGTTATAAAACTTTGCAAAACAGCTAGATGTACCTGACCACCCTGCCGCGAGGCGAATGGTATCAAAGCTTACACCCGCCCGTGCCGCTTTTGAGGTTGACGCATGTCGCGTACTATGCGGTTTAAATTGTTTTGTATCAATTCCACTTTCACCTAATACTTTGGCTATCCACTTACCAATGGTTTGTGAAGAGGCTTGACGATAAGGCTTTTTACATGTTATAAAAAGGAACCGACCAGGCTTGCGTAATTCCTTAGTTCTTGTAAGATAAACCAAGAGTGTCGTTGCTACACATATTTTTGGTTCGGTTTCATAATGAGGCAATGTTAATAATGGTTGAGATTTGTGCAAGGAAGAGGTTTTTATTCTATTAGGAATTTTTATTTCCACTCTATCCGCGTGTGTGTAAATGTTTTCTTAGAATGTAAAGTCTGAATACGTTGTCCAGTAACCAATGCCAATAAAATAGCTAGTTTTCGAGTTAATAGTGGCAAGTTAATTTCCATATTGTCCAATGTTCTCATAATTTTTTTATCAAGTCACTAATAATACTTATTTCTGATGTAGATCGACGTGGCTCTAAAGGTACATAATTTTGTACTGGTTTTTTAATCAAGGGTATACGAAAACCCCTGATATGAGAAATTGATTTCTCATTAATGGACAAGTTCTTCTTAATATACTATTTTCACTCGTAGTTAAGCTGCGAATTTTATTACAGCTATCCGAATAAATTTCTCCCTCTAAATTCACTTTTTGGTTCTTGAATTTTAAGCGTGAACCTTCACAGATACGTATCTGAGGATATTTCTCGCAACTTAATTAAAAATGCCGACCGTGAATTAATTTTCACACACTAATATTTGTACAAGCTTACAGTTAAACAAGATATTTTCGTATGTACTCCACACAAGCTGCACCCAAAATGGTACTTGCCCGCTCGCGAAAATCACCTTAAAATAATCGCGGTTATGCGAACTAAAATTACCTCACACAAATAGTACGTTCTTAGTCTTTCAAGGTCTAGCCTTGTCTTAATTTTCACGCACCATGTTTTTACGTGATTGTTCTTGAAACTAAGACGATGGATAATTTTTAGCGTACCAAAAAGGTAACGTGATCCCTGATGGTCTCACGTTCAGTTCGCCGAACGGTTTTGTCCGGAAAGGCAACGGCCGGCCGGCCAGTTTTCACTGCACACGTATAGACGGCCTGCCTGCTAATTCCTCTCATTGATGAGTAAGGTGAAATCACATTGTAAGTATTGCTTGGCAGGACGATATACACAGGACGGAATAATTTGGAGTAACGATAATGCCGGCCGGCCAGGACTGACAGTTCACGGACGGCCGGCCAACTAATCGTCAGTATTGAGCTCAACTCAGACTACTTTAAAATACCCGCACACACTTCGCTATCGCTCTTATTGTCAGACATACTTTTGTTCACGTTCGCTATGAAGCGGTATATGTGTAAATTTCCGTATGTTGCACACAATAAAAATTCGAAAAATTACTGACACGGTTAAGCGAGCAACCGTTACAAACGGGTTTCCATTGCGTGATATGCCAATAAGGCTCTAAAAGCTATAAAACGCGCAGCAATAGCTAGATCAGACAAATTTTTGAAAGAACATAAACATATGCATCAATCTTTAGAAAACGTAACGTGTATTTCAGAGTTACTGTAAATGTGTTTAAATAACACCTCGTGTTATAGACTAGAAAGGACCAAGAAAGCAATGAACATGCTGAGAAACCTTTGAAAAGAGCTAGAAAGACCTAGAAAAGAAAAACAATTACTGGTATAGGCCTAAAATACTTTGGAACCACATGAAGTGCACTAGGAAAGTGAAAGATTTCAAGAAAAGGCGCTATAACTCTGGAAAGTATCTACAAAGCTACTCATACCTTATTACACAGCACATTATATTAGTATAAAGTACAGCCTTACAAAAGACCACGTCGTCTTTCCGTCGGCTATTTTAGTCTGAAAACGAGAATGAAACTTTGGGATGATGACAGAGTTGGGGCCAAGATGCTGCTGCTGTTATCAAAGAAGGATTTTTGTTCTAATTTTTGTTGGATTAACAAACTCAAAATCGGATTTAGCACTCTAAGAAAGGTGTAGATGCAAGAAATCAAAACTACACAAAAACTTTTCCAGGGGGATCCTTTTGAGTAGATCATCTGTAGGATTTTCGCATTTTTGGTTTATACAAATATTTGCATTAGAAAACTGCAATCATTTTGTTAACGAAAGTTTTACAAACGGTAAATTCTTTCAAATGTATTTTAAGGCGATTTCATGTTCAGTTTTCCACTCGCAAGTATTCTACAAGCCCAATGACTATTACATTAGACCTTATCTACAACCCGCGATGTATTTGCAAGCTCAAATCTGATGAAAACCATAATTTTCTCGACGCCATAATTACGTAAGTATAGTCCGCATACTCCTTAATTTCCATTTAATTATTTACATTACTATACCCACTCGCAATTTACTATTAAAATGCATTTGACCCAGAAAACCGATTGCATGCTTATCAACGTTAATATTACCTACATGTTTGCTATACTTCGAATTAATTGCTAGCTATAGTATGTTAAAGATTAAGCATAAACAGTGATTTACACATCAACGATGCAATGTTTCAAGATAAATATTTTACTCTGGGAACGGAACAGCCAGCGTGTCGTGAAAACTACATTTTATTAAGTTATTCATGAATAGAAATCCATAATTCAAAGAAAAGGCGGAACTTCATCAGGAAATAGTACAATAAATCTAACTTCTGTAGCTGATTTTTAAATTAGGAGCTGAAACTTCATGCTAGAAAAAATACAACTGGCCATTATTTAATTTTATTGGAAAAAAACTGATATTACAAGCGTAGATTTGTAAAGAATATACACAAAGAACTATAATTTTGAGCAAGTAATGGCTGCAATAATTTGATACGCGATCAATAGAACATAGTATGCAAGCAAAAGTAAAACCCCCAATTGCAACATTCCTGGTCATGATTGTCATTGATATCAAAAACCCCTTTATATTCAATAACTCAATCCATTACTTTTAAGGGTAGGTAATCTCCAGAGTATAGATGAATGCAGTGTAATGGTGTTAAAATCAAGCAACATCCTAAAGCCACACATATACCTTATTACAAAATAATGTAACTACGTCACAACGTAGATTGAAAGGAACTTCAAACGTACATTAATGGACAAAGGTTTCACGAACCTAAATTTATCCGTATATTAGTAATAGAGCATGTTATATTTTATCAAAGACTCTAAGCTAATTTTTTATTCCCTGAGGGATGGCACTAATAGTTCAAAGAAGATGAAAGCGGGATTGTGCCAGTTACAACACACAAAAAATATACGATTTAGAATATCGCTATTAGAAAAAAGTAGTAAAAATATCCTTCTCATATATCTGGGCTTCTATGGGAATTAAGTGTCGGATAAGCTTATCAGCTAACTTATGCTTGTTTTATGCTCAACTTTTCGCATTTTGTGATTTACACAATTGGCACATAATATTAATGCAGAGATATAACTTTACCCTTATGTAAAAGGCCCTACACACGTACAACTTATGGTACAACTTGGAACTATACTACGGTTTGAACAATAATAATCTTAAACGCCCTACACACGGTACGATTTGACGTACGACTTATCGGGTCCAGGAAAACACAGCATCTTTCGTCATGTCTTCATCCTCTTGTAGAAGAAACTCTTGCAGCAGCCTTGTTCTATATGAACTTGTAATCTTGCGGTCCGGCCCACCTTTTTTTTAACCTCTTTTCGGGAAGGTAGCGCGAATACAAACTAGATTCATTCAACTAATTATCTAAGCGTCTTCACGCGAATGGAGCGAGCTATAATCTTCTTTAGGTAATGTTATTTTCATTGAATTCCTCTTTGTTAACACGTTTCTTTTTAGGTTAATTTAATTACCTAATCCTTACTTTTATCTATATTGTAATCCGCAACCTATTTATTAATGTGTACGTTTAAACTAACTAGATTTAGGTCTGATTTTTGGCATTATCGGAGTAAAGAAGTATTGTGTTCTGGATGAAATGCAAATACCTACTCGCTTTTGAATTGGAAGATGCTAACTGTGGATTAGCTGGAACTGATCCATTACATTGTATCTAAGATAGAAGAATCGCTACGCAAATGTTTATCGCAAATACCGGGAATTGCAAACTTTGCAGGTAACCTGTTGATAATTGCCTTTGTCGTCTGCACTTCAATACAGAAATACGTAATTGTTTCTTCACGTACATATGATTTCTCGTTAAACGTAATTAAATGACACTCTGGTGGCAATATCACGCGTGCAAGTTTTTATTCATACAAATTTCCGCGAAGTGTATTCCTTATTTGTAAATTATATTGCAGGTATAATAAAAAATACTATAAGAAAGCGTTTTTAATTGGTCTTTAAAGCACTTGCAACGTTTAAAGGCACTCCGCTGCGCGTCATGCCTTTAAACTCGTTGCAAGTGCTTTAAAGACTTGATAAATACACTTGTTTCTGAATATACTATTACAGTATAACCACATATACTATTTATGCATCTATAGTAAAATATTCCACTCAGGTGACACATAAGGTAAGCCATTGTATGCTAAAATATATCACCAGCTCTACCTACGAGAAGTAAATCGGATGTGTTTTACACCATTCGCGATTGAAGACTAAAGTGTGCATTATGCCAATTGGTATACTAATCCTACGTAAAATATGAATCTGTTGTTGCCACGGAAATAAATCCAACTCAAGGGTAGTTTAAAAGCCGCATGGAAAGGAAATACATTAAGGTGGAGGATATACTCATATAGGGCTTTTATACACACTGCTACGCTCTACATTCATTAAAGAGAAGTACAAAGATATGCATTAAACTTGATTGCTTTCTACTGTATTTGAAGAGTTAGCAGCTACTTTTGTATAAAAAATTCTTACAAAAATGTTTCATAGATATAAACAAACACTTAAAATTAACCACGTGTTTGGTTAGGAAAAAAATTTAGGTTAATAGCATATTTTCATCCTACTTCGGAAATTATTTCAGTTCTCGATTTAGCCGACATTCTGCTAAAGTTTAGGGTTTCAAACTCTAAAGCTGACACCGTTGTCTAAAATAGTAACGCTACCCCGCTCATTTTCGATACATTAATCACACGTGAAGAGAACTCCAAAGTTAAGTGTACCAATTAAGTAGTGGAATAAGTTGACCTTATTTTCAATGGATGTTGTTGACAAAACGTACGATTATTATTACAATGGAACAGAATGAGCTCATTTATTTCCCTAATGAGACGTAATCGATGGCGAATTTAAATCAACTATTGCATGTCGGGTTGGAAATTACACTGACTGCCAGAAATGGCAGAATAGCACGTTAACATGACACAAGGTGTTAAATACGAAATGGCGAACCGCCAAATGTTAGTGAATTATTTACACAGGTTTATTTTCTCACAATGTTTTGATGTAGAGTATTACAGATGCAAGGAAATAAGAAAAACTAGTAACGGCTTTCAAAATATTGTTACGGACCCAAGTAGTATATAAATTCCGATTTGCAACACTTAAAAACGTGACCCATTCCCGATTGTTAGGTTTCTATTATGAAAAGTCAACCGTTTTTGTCTTTCATACGTCAAGAGCGTATTCCACCAATTTTGCGAGCCATCTTAGTGTAGGAATCTTAAAAAGTCTATTCATAAAAACCACTCAGTTAATTGTACCTTCAATTCATTTGTGAGCAAAATGCTTGTTTTTTTCAGAGATTGCCCAAACTTCCATACTTAATAGAAAATATAGGTAGGTAGAAATATGTCCGTATAGTTACTTAAGTGTGATCGTTACTTGCTATTTTGATGACGAAAAACCCACCTATTTTTGGCGAGAATTTTTCGTACCTCCGTTTAGAGTTGCATGGAATTTTAATTGCCATCATCCTTATAGGTGACCGGATTCATGATTGGGGGATTCCCAAATATTATTTGACGGATTCTATAGTGAAGATATAACTTGCGTTCTTCCTTTCTTATCGTAAGTACCGCCATTTGCATTTCGTGTTGTTAGAGTGTACCTTTCTTTAGGTTCGGTTAATATTTGTGTACCAAAATTTTCATCGAAAATTGCTGCTTCATCTACAATTAGCCCTCTTATTTAACTTACCTACTTAAAAATCACATTTAACAGCACATTAAACGAAATCTGTTCACCTACACGTTTTTTTTTCTAAAAATCAATAACACCTACACATACTTTACTTTAAATTTCATTTAGTATTGAGGGTTGATGAGACTTATCATTCACGAGTTCTTGCGAATATACTTATTCAATTTGGCCAAAATCTTAAACATATTTTTAATTAGAACAGTTATGAGGAGAAATACATACTAGTTTAGTTGGGTTTACAAATAACTGCATTACCTAAATCCAAAGCCTTTTAGTGACTCTTGAATACTGCTGCAGATTTGTTAAATAAGCGTAATGCAAACTCGCACAAATACGTATTGTTTGAAGGTATTAACTTTCTTGAAATTAAGCACAGCATCTCTAATCATAACAGATTTCGCTGCAGTTAATCGCAATTCATATGCAACTTCTCCTCAATCAGCGTATTATCATTGAATAACGAAATTTTTCACCCAATAGTATTTATCCCTTACTTCGGGAGCTAATTTTTTCTTACATTGCACAAATTTATTTTTTCAAGCAAAAAGGAAGCGCGTCTAAAATGGATTTTACAGTCTGGAAGTTTTCAAGACATCTTTTGATTATTTATTTGAGAATTTATTATGAAAGAAGACAGTATGTGTAATTCATTTAACTATAGGTATAATATTGCTCGAACTCTTGATTATTTAAGTGTAGGTGTATTATTCGGTAGTTTATTTTCGCTGTTTGTACAAGGGAGCCGCAAGCTCAATTGGCACTTTGACCTTTCTGATTGTACATAAATTTATTTGAAAAGGATTTTAATTTGGTTTTTATCGTATTTATCTTTAGCGCAGTAGTTATTTGGTTGAATAATTTTTGCTTTTATCTTTTTGATAAAGGTTAAAAAGACCAAATGACATTTTGTAAGCCTAAACATTTTCTTTATGATTATCGGGGATGCAGATGATATAGTGTTGAATAAAAAACTTTATTTTAAAGCTTCTAAAACTCCTTTTTTATTATACCTGAATCACAATCTCCGTTTTGAACACTCAAATGCGTGCAAAATTACGCCTTATAAACACTTGCGCTTTAAAGGTTAGAAGTAACGTTACTCGTAAGTCATAAGTAACGTTAACTTCTGAAACTGTCAACTGTGGCTGAAATAAAAAATTTTGTTCGCTTTCTGCAAGTGCAAAAGATTTCTTTGACTTGTACCTATCCTCTGTTTGAAGCTTTCACCAACTCGTGTAATTTAAGGAATGCTGACAAACCTGTTCTATTTCTTAATCGCAGCAGTTTTGAATGAATGTACCAAAGGGTAGAAGATTTAAATACCTTTGACATTGCCTTCACATATGCTAGCATTATCGATTGATTTAAGACTTTGTTCGTAAGATAGTTCCTAATTCATATTCGAAAACAAATTTGCGAATCTACAATAGGCAATTTTTCAATACGACCATACTACGAGTACATTGTTCCTTCGGATCTCATTCATTTGATGTAAAAATATGTGTCCCCTCCCCTATAAAAGGCAAAGTCATCCCGGTATAAAACGGTTTATTCCAACTGGAATTTGCTAGCGAACAGAAATTGAAAAAATGCCCTTAAACTTAAAAGAAATCTTGATAATAAACAGAAATCTCATCATGGCGTCTTTGCGAGTATACTCTGGAACTTATTATGTAAATTTACGCCAAGATTAAAACAAATTTTAAACTTTATTAGAAGTCCCTCACAGAATGTAAGGAAGTCCTTCACGGTTTCTTTGAATTGACCATCAACCCGACTCCAACTTGGATTGCCACACACGGTACCCGTCGCAAACCTCGATGCATACTAATCAAAATGTCTTTTTGACTTTTTCATACCTTCCATTTCTTGCCGTGCTTTCACAAGAAAAAAATCTCGCTCGAACGTAATTTCCAAAGTTTTCTCGAATTTCATTGCTCAACATTGACAATAATCGTATTACACAAACCTTAATGTGCATGTATAAAAGCACGGGGGGAGAAGTCGCGTAGGAGAACTTTCAAATGTCACAGGTTAGTCCTAATTAAAAATGTTCTTAAAATTCATCATTTTACGAAATTTTTTGTAGGTCAGCTGTTGCGCCCCACGCTATCCGAAGTTTAATTAAATAGAATTATGTGCGAGAGGAGCTACTTGGCGGTCGTTTTTAATACTTAGAAATTTAATTATGTTATTTACTGACACAAATAAATTGCGGATGTAGCTTTGGGGATGTTTGCGGTAAGTGACGGCAATTTTTTCTACCACTCCCAATGTGAACATAACGAAGTTAATTTATAAATGCGAACAACATTTTGGTAAGTATACAATTCCTCTTTACTTACACACAATAATCTCATCCCGCATTATCATCCTCTGCCTCTGGGCGAGCTCTATTTTTACAGAGTGGAAAGTAATCATTTGTGGGAAAATTAAATGCCAGTGTACTGATTGTAGTACAAAAAATATGACGCTTTCGACATCTTCCACATCACCTCCACCTCTTAGATTAAAATGGCAAAGATCGATGTATCTTCTCCAATTTATCTCAGCTCCTTTGACTTCTTTGCCTCTTCGATGTTTTGAATTTCTCCTTCACATATTTACGCTTCTTTACGCCTACTTAGTCCACTACTACTAGCAGGGAACTCTTTGCTACTAGTGGGTCATTGGTACACGAACTAATCCCTTTTATACCTACTTTGGTCACTTTATGTTTTAATTAACCTTCTTTTGGTTAAGACTTTTACTCTATTTGTTCTATATTTTCTGCATTTTTAGTCTAATCATTTAACCTCATTGGCCTCTTCTTAGTTTCATTTAACCTTTTTTACCCATTTTGGTATATGCTATACTTTATATCATTTTGTTATAATGTTCTGCTCCTAATGTTTTTTAACCAAATTAGTTTACATCCTTTTAATCTCTAGTCAGCCCAATGTTGACTGTTTCTTACTCCTTGGCCCTCTTTGTTTGGTTATATTTCTTATTCATTTTTATTTATTTATTAGTGTGCTAAGGGATAAAACCCTTTTAGCAGCTATGATTTGTCGCGTTAAATTCCCGTTTTGCGCTTTTAAAGTCATTTAAAATTTTTGCACCAATATAATACCTTTTATTTCATACTTAATACTATCTAGTAATCGCCGCTTGTATTTTACCAGACTGAACATTTTTACCAGACTGGAAATGTTGCCTAGCAACATCAACTGACATCCATATAAACCTATATAAACCTCTCGCCAGGAAAGATTGCCGGTCATAGAACACTTGATCCCGATCTACAATCTATGTTTTTCTAAACGTGTGAGGGACTTCCGGGGTAGTATCGTGTCAATGTTGAACAAAAAGACTTTTAGTTCAACATTAGCACGATCCTATTTCGGTAGTCACTCGCATCTTAAGAAAAACATAGATTGTAAATCGAAACAAGGTGTGCTGTGATCGGCAATCTTTCCTGGCGAGAGTTATATTAATACCCGTATGTTAAACTACTGTCAGATCAACCAAATCAAATGATCGACTTTTGCTTTCATTTGAAAGCGTACACATTCTAATCAAAAATTGTATGGCATTTTAATAAAAAAAAGAGCAGTATGAAATAAAATGTTTTACATTATTTGTATGTTAAATCAGTTAACGTTACTCGTTTCGAAATTCCTGCCTCAGCTACGCTTCGGCAGTAAATATCTCACTCGTTAACGTAAACCTTGATTTACCATACTCATATGTAAATAACTATTTTTATACATCAACTCTCCCTTTCTATTTCCTTTACTCTTTTTTTTAGCTTTCTATTGTTTGCGCCTAATCCACCTTTTTTCTTCGCATTTTGCTTTCAGTTCACATTAGTCAATTTCTCTTGATAATTTCCTTCATGCTTCTATTCGGTTTACTTTTGTCCAATTTTATCATTCTTCGTCTGATAAACTCGGTTTAGTTACTTGGTTTTGTGCAAACATTTTGAACAGAAAGACGGTCGGTAGCCATAGTCCATTATTAAGCGGCAAAGCAAAGCGATGTAAGCTTTATAGGGGAGTCGATTGTGTCCGTCTGTTCGCCTGTCCGTGAACACGATAACTGTCAAACGCTTGGACCGATTTGCTTCAAACTTTGCACGGTTGACCTATTCTGCTACATGTAACAAGCCTATTGAAAATGGGTCAAATCCAATGATCCCTTGGGGTCACGCCTCTCTGTTTCTGCCAAACGCTTGAACCTTCGTTCAAACTTCGCACATTTGACCTATATGTCACATGTAATAAGCCTATTGAAAATGGGTCAAATCCAATGACTCCGTGGGGTTACATCGAGGTGCTCTGCCGCTTTTTTAAACGCTCTTTATGGGTTTATTTATTATTGTGCTCGATGATCGTATTAAAAAAAATGGATTTTATCCGTAAGACGCAAGAAAATTCTTACGCATGCGGATATTTACATTTCTTATTTGTGGCATATAAAAGCAAGTCTTTCTGACTTCACTTGGTCACTTCTAACTTCTATGTATCCTGGTTTTGTTCCTGTTTCTATTTTTATCCGATTTGTTCCTTTTGTTCTCTTTTTTTCTCTGTTCCTAAAGATTGTTTCAAAAAGAACGCCGAATTTGGAAAGTGTAGGTGAAAGTTTGGTGTCGATTAGTTCTGCATCTTGTCCTTTTTAGTGCTTTTTGCAACTCATGTTATAAGGCACTATTATTATGGCCACTTCATCTGTCCGTCCGACCGTCCGAGGCCTTAACCACTCTTACGGTTTTCAAGATATTTGGTTCGTTCCTTTTGCATTCGGTAACTCATGGCTCTGACACCTGAACCAAATTTGACGATTAATGCGCGTATGCGCCAACTGCGCAATGTCAAGTTTCTTATTCTTATTCTTTTGCAGTTTTAAATAAAAATTCTAGTAGAGACAAACATATCGCATATTTTAAACTTCAGTTGTGTTCATACGCAGGCGCAGTTTTTTGTGTATAAGAATATCTATGCCATAACTTACTTTCCTTTTTGCTTTAAATTACGATCTTTTTATCACATGTAGAATGTAGTTCCGTTTTTAATTTGTTGCCTTTCTGTGTGTGTCTGTGCCTTTTTTCTTAATTCCCCCTACGATTCGCTGACATGTATTTCCCTTATTCTTATTTTTCCTGTTGTTCTTTTTTCACTTCTTTTGGCGTTTTTCGTTCACTTTTAGGCCTTTTAACTGTAAGACTATCGTTGTTTCTTGTCATCCACTTTAGCTACCTTTTAATGCATATTCCACCATTTTTTGTTTTCATTCATAGTTTTGAAGTACTGTAATGATATTAATCTTTAGCTTGCGCGTTTACACTCCATCATTAGTGATACCGATTGCGAAAGAGTATTCCGTGTATCAATTATGGGTTAAACGCTCTTACGCGTTGCAAATTTTTCGTTTGTATTTCTTTTTGGCCCTTCATTTACTCCTTGAGATCCTTCGGTTTTTTCCAGGTAGTACACAAATTCTCCAAAGCACACTTTTCGAACGAGTCAGTTTCTGAGAATTCAGGATAAAACTCGCTAACTGGAATGTGTTTCCTTAAGGTGGATTGTATATTAAATTAGAAGCTTTTCTATATTTGACGCTTCACTTGAATTTTTGTGATTCCGATGATTGGGTTATAATGATCTTGATTTACACTTATCTCTTGTGGAGGACATAATTGGGAAATGCAAACATAAAGGAGGCGGCTGACGTAAGGTAAACTGCTGGCAGTGATGGTAGAGCGCTGACAAAATAATCCCTCGTTTAGATATCTTTTTTGTTGTGTTCCGTGCAATAACGGAACTCAAACAGTCAGTATCGCCTATTTTCTGCAGTTGAAAGGCGGTAGAAAAAATTGTATTTCTTCACTAACGCCTGCGGCTGATCGTGATGGCGGTATAGTGACAAAGGACTGTTGTTTTGTATGGACCTACATATACATATCATATTTTTGTGGAATATTAATTTTTTGCAATGCTTATTATTTCGGCCCAGTGCCGTTTGCCATTGCTGGCCCATTAAATTTAGGGCAGGCAGTACGTTACATTGCCAGCAATGGCCCTTAAATAAATGTTTGCTGGGTAACCTGCCAATTCACGACGTTTTAGATTTCTGCAGTTTGACAGTTGAGCCGACGTAAATTAATTTATTTTTCATTTGCCTATTATATGTCAATTATATCTGTCATATGAGATATATAAAGCAGTCTATGACGCCCAAGGGCATAATGAGAGGGCATAATGAGATGACAATCCATTATGCCCTCTCATTATGCCCTCAAACTGCCTGTCAAATATATTGACGGAGTTATGTAATAAAAAAAGATGCTACTTGATTCGTATGAAGCACTAACAATAATCATTACATTTGTATATTGGAAATGCATTATTTGGAACGATGAAAAATAAAATGTTGTATGCACCTCAGGCATTACTCGATATTTAACCCTCGGGCGACTTACAATCCCTCGGGCCAGAGGCCCTCGGGCTCTGTCGCCCTCGGCATAAATATCGCCTTAATGCCCTTGATACATAAATAACTATTATTTGTCCCATCGTTGCTTGATATTGATATTAATTGTTTTCTACGCCCTCTCTTGGATTAGAGGTAGTGGGGTTTACAGATGAAAAATAGCAGTCTCAATTCGAGGGTGTACCAACTACAAGAGCTGTACAAACTACCCGCGTAATTAGCAGCTGTACCTGTTCGCTCTTATCACTTAGATAACGGCCATCTTGTAAGGTACCCTTTTAAGCTAACCTCGATTTAACTTTGTATTATGCGGCGGGTTTGAGTTAAAACAGCGCCAACCTAATCCTACTGTTGTACCTGGAAAGGTACCTTGAAAAGTAGGGAAGGTAAAGCTCAAAGGTCTCTCGCCTCCAAAGATCAATGGCCCCATTTTTAACGGGAATGCAAACCCATACGTGAGCGTAAATCCAAACGTCAACGCGAACCCAAATGTGAGGTTCAATTGACGCCTGGATCCGATTACGAACTGTCAATCTGTGAAATCAATGGTTTCTGATTTCTGCTAACGAGATCGGACAATGGCACGGATCAATGTCTGGGACCTAGAAAGTATTGGGAAAATGGACCTCTATAAGACCCCATTTCTGTGGTGTCACTTTTATTCATCAAGGTGGTATTGTGTACCTCTGACCTTGAATATAAAATATGGCACCACAAAAATGTGGTTATTGACCTTCGGAAGTGAGTGATTTTTGAGCTTTACCTTGACCTACTTTCCAAGGTCACATACTGCTACCAGAGAAGAACTGGGGGGAGTGCCCTTTGAGCTTAGTCTCCTCCAAGTGGGCAGCGACCGTGAACTGGTCCAGGTACGGCCACTGCATCACTGCTATTTAGATCGTGTTTGGGCGACGTAACGCCGCTTCTTGATAAAGACTATGAATTATTGTAAATATATACTAATTAGTATTCTTACAAGGATTCATTCATTTAAGATAATACATAGGTATGTCCTATTCCTTTAAGCACCCTGTGAAAAACCCCCCTTAGCAGCATTTGAGATTTAAAAATTTAAATCAAAGTATGGAATTTTATATTTTCATACTTATCTTTAGTCGCTAAATTAAACATGAACTCAGATGCACAATTAAAGATTATTTAACCCCTAAAACGAAAAAAAGGCACTCATCTATTTATAACGTTAATTATCGATGCGCCCATTTTCACAAATCGGCGGATTGTGCTAAAACAGGTTTATAAAAAAATTTAGTAAAAAAAATACTATGCTCATTTGTTAGAGTTGGATTTTATTTTTTTGTAAACACTACGTATGGTGTATTGCACTCGGAATGTCACATTTTAGTCAATTAATGCAATGTATAGTGCCGACATTCGCAAATGCTTTGATGCATAAGGAAAGTATATATGGATTCTCAAGAAGCGTTTCAACGATTTTACTCACATTCGGTTTATCTCAGTGAAATGAGAAATGAACGCCATTAGTGGCATTATTATGAAGCTTAAGATTCAAACAAGACCAGTGTTCCAGTTCTGCTTGGAATCCTCTACGGTCTCGTTGTCAAAAATTAGATTAGCGTTACGTAGGTCTCACAAGTGTTATCTTGTTTGACAGTCATTACTCTACAAAGGGAGCTTTACGATTATCTTTCGTATTTACCACTCATAAAAGGTTTCCCTTCAACATCATCGATGAACTTCCTCATTAATCTTAAACGAAAGACGCATCCTTATAACGACCGCAATAAAATTTATTTTCTCAGAATAATAAATTTATCTAATCGATCTTAACCGCTATCGGAGATAAAACGTTTACGTTATGATACTGTAATTGCAAAAGTTCCTAACTTTTACACCATCTTCACTGGAAAGTTCATTAAGTTGACTTCAAACTAAAAATAGCGAGTTATTTTACTGGGTTAAAAATTTCTATATAGCGCCCTGAGAGGGAATAACGCAAAGACCTGATTCACATAGAAATCTATGAAGAACTAGGTTAAGGGATTGAGTTTTCATAGTTGATCGCCATAATTTCGGTTGTATAAAAAGTTAATTTTATTTATATTCATGTCTGTTTTACTGCCAACAATAAAAAAGCGCCGATCTCTCCTTTATTTTCGACTTTTTCATTTCCTTTAGAATTCAGTGCGCCAAAAAGATATCAAATCAATAATAAATGTACTCGGCTGTATGGAAATTATCATATTTCTTCTATAAATAGATGTACATGAATGATATGAAAGCTTTTCATTGAAAGCGTTTCCTAAATGTGATTGAATGCATTGAGTACGTTCATAATGCATAACTGGAAATTGACGTTTTTTTGATGTCTGAGCGTAGACTATATAAAATTTGATTATACACTTATCCATAAATTGAGACCTCTTTTTTCGGAAAGACGGTATGATTAACATTTCACTATCAGAACATCAAGGCTCGAAATCCAGTTACTTTCGCTACATTGTATGTAACTACAACCACCTTTACGTATGCCAAGGGCTAAAATTAAGTATTCATTGATTCGAGCGAAGTCAGACTACACACTCAAATAAAATTTCTCTTCAATTGAGCGAAGTTTTGCTTTACTACAAAGTAAACACATCTGATGCGAACTAACAGATTTAATAAAGGGAAAGGAGTAGAGAAACCACGAATCGTTTGTACGATGAAAATTGGAATACGTCTCATTAAGTGTGGAACGTTCAATTGGCTTTGTTGTGCTTAAATTCCGCACCTATTCTGTTTGATAGTTTAGGATTTAATTTATTGTATATTGTAGTATTGTTACATTGTCGAGTGCCGATCTTCCTCCCCTAACTCTGACACCTCGTGCTTGGTGAAAACAAAAACACTTGTTAAATTATATATTTTGATGTATTAAATAAAATAGCAGTAGGTATTTCGTCATGAGGCGTATATTTATATTTTTTATTTTAGCAGATCTTAAATTGACATCTTAGTATTAGTTTGAATGAGTCGCTCTTTAACCTTGAGGGTAGTAAAAGCGATCACTTTAACCGCTGGGATAGATAAAGTGAAACTAGTGATTGTGACATCTGTCATTCTTATTTCAAATGTCACGCCGAGCATAATATAAAATGACGTTCATAAAATCATAACTATAAGCTTGATATTTTTGACGTCTAAATTAAATTCAGAATTGTCAAAAGCATTACAATTATTTATATGGATTCTGATTAAAAAAAATTGTATTATACTTACACGACAATAAAGGGAAACTAACCATCTCGTGAAAGTTAATTCCCTCAATGGTTAAAATATCACTACATACAACTGACTGATCGACATTTTTAACTATAACATTTATTTATTTATTAGCTGGGTCGGGTTCATAGTTTTGGACTTTGTGTCTGGCTGTTTTTTCTTCTGTACATAACTCGCCAGCGGTTTCGAATTTTCCAATATATGTTTCTAATAATAGGACTTTCTGTCCGTCTATGCGTGTATTCGTGATAACTCGCGAAGGGTGTTGTATTTTCCAAATCTGTCTTCAGTAATAGGGAGACAATGGTCAAAGGACCACCTGATTAAATTTTGTATTTAGACTTTCTGTCCGTCGGTCTATGTTTGCCGCTCGTTGTCTATATTGGTTTGAAACAGTTTATTTACCAACAAAACGGGGCTTTCCATTTTAGATTGTCAGTAATCAACGGTTAAGCTATAACAAATATTCTTAAAGAGCTAAAAAATCACATTTCTGATACTGGTTTATGTTGCTGGCACGAAACCGATTATAACTCCTTTCTTAAATAATTTCAGGTTTACATTAAAAATATTGACATTGGACCGGTCGGTGGTGATAACTGACATTATGATTGGCGAATTTAATTTGTAACCCGTTCGACACAGGTACTAAAATACAGTGTTTGTTCTATAATGATAGAAAATTGGAACAGTCAATTTTATTATTTATCAATTTGGGCAGGACACAAATATCTCTCCTATAGGTATTTTAACGGCACGAATTATGTTATTATTCTTCTCTTTAGGTAATCTCCTTAAAATGCAAATATAAAAAAAAGATATTTTGAACGTCTCTATTTTTGTATGGAGTTGCTGTTCGGAATTCCAAGCCGTACTTAACTTACCTCCATTCTTTAGTGCTAAATTGACAATGTTATTTATATGCTTGTCTCATTTTAACGTGCTATAAATCTCCTCTAAATCTCTAGTTAATTGAACTGTTTGCAGTCCATACAGTAATCCGCTTCGGTATATACCTTCTTTATTGATTGGGTCTTGCTATTGTGTTTCTTTATATTAAAGTAAAGTTTGTTTTTTTACTCCAATTGTCAACATCAGCTTGATGTTCCTAATTTCTTTAAACATCTTTAATTCCTCCACCAACGATAAACAATGCGAGATTTATTGGAAAGTTATTAGTGAAACGGAGAAACAGTAGCGGCCCCAAGTTGCTTCCTTGCGGAACTCCTGATATAGCATGAAACGAATCAGATACCTTAGCATGTATACGTATCTTGTAGCCTATTTTCTAGATACGACTTGTGGTGGGTTTATTTTATACAATGATTATTTTTAGTTCACTAAGCTTAGAATGGTTTCGTTGGTTCGCAACGCGCAATAAACCTTTGTTTCTATTGGCTACTTCTTAATGATTTTTGTGAACTAATGATAATGATTGTACACACCCACCATTGATTAAAGTTAATGAAAATCCACAATATTGTAATTTTTAAGTAACATTCTATGGTGAAATAGTTGTGTTGAAATTGGAACAAATTTACATGTATCACGGAAATGTTTGACATTTTAAATTAATTTAAAGTGATCAGAGCAAGATACTCCAACAGAAACACGTTTATCCAATGTCTATAGTACCTATTCGTTTAACTTTCGCTGTGCACGGACGTGTTCCGCCGCTCTCTGTACTGACAAGGCTTAAATACAGAAGCACATATGAGAAATCTTATCACGAGTACTATCTTGAATAAAATAAAAAGAGTGTGCTCACTTAATACGCCCGGATACGATGTCGGGAAATATTATACCGTGCACACCAAATGAGTATTGAAAGAAACAAAATGAAGCTTTTGTTTCAAGAAAACTATACGAGCAAAATCCAAAAATAAATAAACAGTTGGAAATTACAACTGCTGCACTCGAATGGCAAAACACCACAGAAATCAAAAGAAAACTGAAAGAAAAGGAAAAAGAAATTTTGGAATTGATAGCTCAAAAAAGAAAAGCAAGAAGAAAATGGCACCAGTTGAATAATCTCACGGCTCAATTGAGAAACGAAATTAAACAGATAAAAAACGACACCATCAGTGAATTTGTGCGACAACTTATGAATGATTATAGTGCGAATATTAAACAATATTCAAAACTTGAAAAGACCAATATGCAAACACTTCACAGATGGGAGTTGGGCTAAAAACAGTGAGCAAAGGGCCATAAGACGCAGAACGACTCGAAGAAATATTTCAGTCGAACCTATTAACTAATATTGACGCCATCAAACAAGAGGAAAGAGAAATCCCGTCCATTACTCTGGCTGAAGTTAAAGGAGAAATAAGAACTAACATTAATCCAAAAAAAGCTCTCGGATTTGACGTGATAACCGGACAGGTTGTAAAAGGGTTAGGTACCTAAAAAAACTTTAGTTAAAACTATAATATTAATGCTTCATTCAGCTTTCAAAATTCAAAGTTGTCGTAAAAAAAGCACCTCTTCCATTTTACTAGTACTTCTGTTACAAATACTTATTCCTTATTGTTTTTACTTGTCGAGAAAAGCAGCTGAGAGTTGATCTAGGCGAGATCTGTGGTAACTTACGTTGTTGTTAGTATTCTGGTTTCTTATATGACATTTATGACACTTTATAAAGAGGTGTACATTAATTCAACGCGGTTGTGGTCTCGAATACCAACTTTGTTGAGCACAAGGCAGTTGCACGAATTGCCACCAATTTTAAAGAGAAAGTGGCAATAAAAGGAAACACGGCCACGTATACATCTCAAAGGAAAACGAAACAAAAATAGGGAACACCCAAGTACAAGACCTGAATATGTTTTATTTACATAGAAACCGTCAAGTTTGTTTAATGAACCGCGACCTAAAAAAGGTGTACCTACAGAACTAATGATGTGATCGCAAAGAAATTTTCCGATGAATAATTCATTCACACAAACGTCTATCCCTAAAGGACTAGAAACAGTGTAACTCAATCAAGTAGAGAGTGTTCTAGAATACCAATTGTAGAAGTAGAAAAAATCGGTTAGGTGGTTATTCAAACAAACTCCGGTAAATACTGTCGCAAGATGCACACACGAGACGCGAGCAATTTACTTCCCTCGTTTGAGTGGTTTTGTTTACAGCAAGTTTTGTTAAGTTCTACGATGCGGAATTCAATACGCACATGGAAAACATAAGATAAAGTCAGAACTGTGCTAAGAACTCGGCTTTAATTTCACTCTAAAGGAGGTCAAAAACCATCACGTTATTTTTCCTAAATAGAGATTTATCTGAAGCCTTTTTGAGCAGTTGCACCATCTGTGAGAGTAAAATTGGGGGAAGTATGGTTGATTTAGCACTTTGGCAAAGCTTTGACACTAATTTTTAAGCATTTAAATTTCCAATTTGGCGTGAAAACCTATTTGTTATCTTTCGTATCTATTATACTTAAACATAAGCGCAATTTTCCATTCCACTTTAACAACGTTTAAAGAAAGATTGGATAAGAACATGACAAATATAAAAGCCGAACCTCAAAATTCATCTAAAGGGTGATTTTAATAATATAAAAAAAATGTCCTGGGAAAATGACGTTATTGGGTCCTGTACCAATGCGATCGCCTCCTCCTTCTGTTGCGAAATCCAACAAAATCAATTGCGGCCCAGCTCTCCATAGGAAACCCAGTTTGTGGGATGCGAGGTTTGGTTAAAACAGAATGACGACTCATCACACACCCCCCAGTGCTTGAGAAGGATCTCGGCGTCAGATTGATAAACACATGCCTTAGCATCGTTTCATGATTTAAAACAGAGAGAGGCAACGGGCTAGCGCCTGATAAGGGGGCGGTGAGGGGGGGGGGCGGTTCAATCGGTTAAATGTCTAATAGGATTTTACCACAACGGCACCCTGCGGATTCAACTTTACATTTCCATTTGAAAAAAAAAATAGTTATGCTACTTTGGAATTTTACACTCTGTATATGTAACGAGGAATGCAGTTTTAAAAACTATTTTATTCGAATAGGGAAATTTACACATATACGGTATACCGCTTCATAGCAAACGTGAACCAAAAGTTTGCTCGGAGATAAGGTCGATAAAGATGTGCATTTCGAATAACACGCAGGCTTTGTTTAGTAGATTGGTTCGAGCTCGATCGTGTTTCCAGTTCTAATAATCGCTGCAACGAAGAGGTAGAGGGTGGTTTGAAACAGAGAGCTCGACGATTTGACTAGGTTCCTTTTTCGGTTTTTCCAGCGGGCAAAATACAAATAGTCAACGAAACGAAAGAGCCGGCAGTGGTTGATTAAAATTTACGCGAATGAAACTTTCCGGGTCGTCGCAATGCTTTACACACAAAAACGTGATTAAATCAATTAATATAAAACATCGTTATAAATAAAGAACATTTTTCTGATCTCCGATTTAAAAGGCTAGTTAAGAAAGTAAGTTCACTGAAGTTTAGTGGCCTCATTCCGAAATGCACTGTTCTGTAAATAAAGCTCTGAGGATGGTATTACTTGTAACCGTTATCTCATCGATAATTTATTTACATTTTTTTATTTATATATTATAAAGTATTGGTCGATTATTTTTAGGAATTGTAAAGCAAGTTTGTTTAACGTAATCATAATATTCCTAAAGGAACCGACCTATAAATATGATTTGCGAGAAACGGATTTGTGGTTAATAATCGGATCCAAAGGAATTATTCGTAAAAAATTAATAAGATAGCAGCATTGGCAAAAAATGAAACTGAATAGGTTTCTACTCGGGTTTCTATGTGAAATGTCAAATAACATCGAAACAACTAAAAATATGCAGGGTTTTCTATTTAAAGGACCAGTTATTTATTTGCTCCGTAAAAATGGGACACGCTGTACATTCAACAATAACTTCCGCAGATGCACAACCATCTATATATAGTCCGACCAGGAGTTCGACACATGTTTGCTTGATGGAAAATGGAAAAACACACGTGTGCCTTGCATGGGTCTTTTATTAGTGGTTTTTAGTTAGTGGTTGAATTGAGTATTATTGTATTAATGGAAAAAGAAAATGTTAATAGCAGAAAATTATTAACTATGTTAGTGAAAACCAACTTTTGAATACGTTGAAAATGTTAGCTAAGAAATTAGGGCTTAATTATTAATTATATAACAATAGATACGTATAACAAAATAATCGAGAGGATTGATCATGTCCCTGTAGCAACGATTTTGAGGGGAAGTGAGTGTTACGATTAAGTAATTTCAATGCACCAATAGTGCCACATCGTAGATTTTTAAGAAATACAATCAGAAGCAGAACAGTGCCTACTTCCTAACCCAGAAATACATTTTCCACACAAACACTTTGTGTTTTTGTAAAGAACCACTCAATGCTTCAAAATATAAACCACGCGTAAATAATCGTTCAACATAACTTAATGCAGAAAATGTTGTTAGTCGACGTTACGTTAACGTTTCTACCCATCTTATGCTCGTTCATCTGTTAGTTACGACGACGTTTAGACCGCAAACACGGCACTTTATTTACATAATCACATTACGCGTTTCAGTTACTATTGGTAGAAGATATATGAAGTAAGTATATTTCAGAAGTTACGACTTTGTTGTCAAGTAACTAACCTCACTTTTATTTTTTTATGCCGAACAAGCTGCAAGATTTATAACGTAGGAAGTTTGGTAGAAAGAAATCTATTTCCTTTTCTTTGGGAACCTATTTTACGATCGTTCTAACTTCCACACTTTTCTATTTACTCGAGTGGTTTAGGCAATTATAAATGTAAGGGTTTGAACGTTTTTACGAGCAGTTTGAGCTTATGCAGTTTAAAACATCAGTACTGATTTCAGCCTTTGAATATAAAGGTATTCACAGTTTCAGCGTGACGTGATTATCTGCGGCTTGAATAAAGGTGACGCTCGGATGCACGTCGTTTGGTACATTTCATTTTGCCACAATGTCTGTAATACGCTGCATCTGCGACATTTTAGCATCGTTAGTTTGTTTAACCTGGATTAACCTGGGAGGGGTTACGTCAACCCTTACAGAAAAGAATCGCTATTATGTGGGTATTAATTCCAGTTTAAGAATTAAACGTGTTAAATAGAGTAAACGGAACAATCCTCTTTGTGAACACGGAAAGAGGCATTACTACGACGAGATGTGCAAAAGTGAAGTTAATGTGTACCACCAAGGATTCCTAAGTAACTATTGGTCCTTTGAGCAAAATAAATCTGAAATAATAATTTTTAGCAAGAAGAGGTTAGACTCCGTTAGTTTCCATGTAATTTCATTGTGTAGCAATTCTCTTGCAATTGGGGACTAAAACATGTAATCTTTTTTTGAACGCACATTTCCTAATGAACCATTTCCGCCAGTGTTAAAAAGTGAACTATAGTGTAAATTTTGTGAATTTTTTGAGAAATTGAAAGCAGCTGAGAAAGAGTATGATGTGTAACTGGGGAATGCCAGAAAAAAAACACAATTAGATTTGAATTCTACCACATGCAAAACTGGGATGCTCGGAAAAATATCCCGCAATTAATCCCTACCTATCTTTCATAAATAATTGACGCCACAAAATAGGTCTTTATTAATGAAATTGGCCATTTTTAGTCATTAACGCATTTGATTTCTTTAAAATTCACCAATTACGCTAGCCATATCTCACACTGTCACGCTTGTTCAAATTTTTAATGCGGACTTTTTCAGGTTTTTGGTAGTGACCTAACGCCAGGCAATCCTATATGGGCAGTTTTGGCCACGTAGACTTAATTAAGACAATATAATCGATTCTCAACGCCCGACAGAATTGCGCCGAAAGTCATTTTCCGGACAATTAAAATGATCGCCAATTCTACCAAGTGGATACCTACGGACCTAGATGCTTAGTAGGTTACTGGCATTACAGTTAAGTACTTTTGAACAAGTTTTGTCTTGCTCTTACAAACTCTACGTTGAATATCGTTTTCCATTTGCCAAAGCACCCAGGTATGGTAAAACAGTGTAATGGATTGCGTTTTTATGTTATAGGAGTATTATTAATTTTTTTGTAGCGATATCCATGCCTCAGAAAGGTCATGATCAATGCACTATTTCATTCATGCATATTAAACCTTGAACTCTACACGATAATTCCAAAACTATAAAATCTTAGATAATATTTACTCCTAGTCGTATAAGTGGTAATTAGATATGATTTAACTATTCTTACAATAAAGTACGACTATATAAAATGCAAAAGTAACTAATCTGTGATCTAGCCAATTTTTTGAAATATCATGAAGATAGGGAAATGTGTGGTGAATACGATTTGGTATTTGCTGTACTTGATCAACCATGACAAAGACATTTTTTTAGATTACTGACATCATCTGATGGTGCAAAAATCAAGCTCGTCTATTTTTATGTCTTAAAATATAACCTATAGGTAACACTTAAAAACCGCTCAAATTAGAGTTTATGGCTTTTCTGTACACTTACACAAATGACAAGTAGTAGAAATATAGTTATTATGTAGGCGATTTAGGTAAAAGACCAGAAACCTTATCAAATCCAAGGAAATTGTGTTTTTTTAGTTACAACACCCTGCACAAGAGGAAACTGGTGTAATGATTGATGTTGGTAAAAATAGTGGTTATGAGAACCGATAATCCCTTAAATTATATTCTTTTGGAAAAGCTACCATGTTGTGTGAACCTAAGAATGCATGGTATCGAACGCCCCAGTTTAGTTTTCTCATCTCATGGACAAAATTGCTCGTGAGCGAGAAATGCAGTAGAGTGGTTTCTTTAGGCTTAGAAAATTTTGGTTTTGAATTTTTCGTCAATCCTTCGAAGCGAAACTATATAAGTTGAGTGCGGCATTTTGAGATTGCGTAAAATTTCATTTTTCAATTAAAAGTTCGAACCGAAAGCCGTATAACCCCAGTATACGAAAGGATCGTCAATCGCACAACAGGAAAATTGTGCCGCCATTTCGACGAAATGATGGTCGTGGGTGCTTGATCAGTTCATTTTGAGTTGCCATTACGAACAAAACCCATGCTAAGCAGCGTTTTTATGCAAAAAGTATATTGGAATTTGCTGGCTGCAAGGATATAATTTATGTTCAACCGTAAATACAGTGCGAATACGAATACTTTGTTAATACGTACGCGAACATCTGCGTGTTATTCCATTAGCGGATTAGAGTACTCGCGGTTATATTTTATATAAAAGCGTTATGGTCCAAGGTGCGGAACGTTCATTGCGTTTATATTTGAAGTGGTCAGACTTTTCACGAATGTCGTTGCTGGTTTCTCTTTGACCGTTCTCCTTCATTTAGCATTTCCATAGAAGTTGGTTGGAAAAGGAAATAAGCATAGTTCGTCACGTTCTTGTGCATCAAGTTCGGGTTCATTTTCTTATTACCTTTCTTTGTATTAATCTTTCTTCTTTTTCCCTTTTTTTTTGTTTATGCTTGTTCGAATCTTTCCTTTAGGGATGTGCCTGTCAGTAATTCTGAATGGTGTTTAGAATGCAAAACTGCTTTTACTGTTGCTTTTTCTTGTTGCCTTGGAATAGAAGAACGAGTTATTTAATTTTGATGCAGATGGTAGCTGCTTTTGTCCAGAGGAAGGTGTATATGGTATATGACTTTGAAGAGGTAGATCATATAAGGTTGTCGCTTTGGCATACGAACTGTCTTAGACCGGGAGATGGTTACACTTTTTGTTGTGTGATTTGCTACAAGTATGGCGACCATTCAAAGGTTTAATTAAGTACTCCTCAAAACGAAAATGGTGCTAACTCTCTGGGAGTGGGGCCGTTATTGCGTGACGATTGTTTAAACATGTCGGAAAATTTAATGATTTTGGACAATTTGCTACACAAAATTCTTTGGATTTTCTGGTGGAAATGCCATACTTTTCCGGTGGGCCTTATAGCCCGCCATACTCATTTGAACGTGTCGATTGCTTGTTTTTTTTGGGTGATTAGCTACAAGCTCATTTTTTTATGAGCATCAAGTCTTCAATCAGTCATTCACGAAAATCAACCTGCCATACCGCAGCGACGGGCCCGCATAGCCGCCATACCGGCACAAAGATGTCATTTTTGTTAATAATTTTGGGTGATTTGGATGGGCGATTAAGACGCCGCACATCGTTCCCCCACTTTCCCCTAATAGGTTCCAAATAAAACGGTTACTGGTAATAAAGTCCAAGACAATTAATTCGCGCGTTTGTTGACTGTTAAAACCGAGGTTAAAACTCTGAATTATAATTTTGACATTTCCCTACTACGGAACTCCTGATTTGGAGTAGTCAATCATCTCTCCAAATTAATTTGCAACGATCAGCTAAATTTGTCAGGCAGTACCATTGGTCCGATTGCATTGCACGTTCCACTATCCAATTTTATGAATGTCGGCTACGTTTTAAAAGGAGAGAATCAACTGTAAATAATTGAAGAAAATTAATTACATGAAAAATGAACATCAAAAGAGCAACAACCTAGTGCAACAGCCACAGCTATTGACCCATAACGCTATATTAGCACCCCAAATTGACACTTGCAACAGGACTTACGAATGCTTGAAAATTGAAGCTCGGTAGTTGGTTTTGGCTAACTCGAGCTATATGGAAGGGCCCAACTAAGGATTTACTTTCAAATACTTTCTTGCGGGCAGGGACAAGCCGCCGTCGCCGAGTCGCCGTCGCCGACTGACCGTCGGCAACTCGCCGTCGGGCAATCTCACCATCGGTCAACATGCCGTCGGTTAACTCGCCGTCACCGGAAACAAAATAAAGATTTTTTTTTTAAATATTTAAATCTAACACTAGATGTTTAAACTGCAATCAGTTTAGTCATATAATATTATTTAGCAATCTCGTTTCATCATTGGAATGGTGTAGTTATTTGCAGTGTTGGGTAAGATCCTTTAATCTGGATCTAGATAGAGATCCAGATACATTTAAAAATCATGATCTAGATCCAGATCAAAGATCTACTTTTAAGAAAGGATCTAGATCAAGATCCAAGATCCCCCCAACACGATCTAGATCCTTTTATCGTATGCAAAATAGCAAGAAAAATTGTACGTAAACCCTTGTGAAAAAGACCTTCCTTGAAAATTATAATAACCGCCTACACCCTTTTAAGAATTCAGTGGTCGCTGGTAACCCTCCACCTCTAAAATTGAGAAAGTATCGAGACGCTGACGCACGCGTGTTATCAGTAGTCCAGAATTTTGGGAACGATAGTGATATTTCGGAATATCTTAGGGGGTTAGCCCATAATTATTATGAAATGTAAATGTATAATGTATAACCAAAAATATTTTTGTAATGTTAGATTGTTTTGTTTGATAAGAATAAACTGATTACACTTACAAACATTTATTAGTATTTAGTATTTTTTATTATTTATTCCGCTGACGGCGACTTGACCAACGGCGAGTTTGCCCGACGGCGAGTTGTCCTAGACCCACTTTCTTGGTGTGAAGAGCTCACGAAATTTGGTATAACCCTTGACGGAAGTAGCAGAGAACTGCTTGCGTATGGAATCGGAAACATACTGGTTGTCCGTTCGGAAATGAATTTTTGATTACATTGATGAGTATATTAGAAAAAGGTATACTTCCTGTATAATTCAAATAAGAGAATGTATGGAGACGCATTTCTTGTGCTCTATGTATTGTATAGCATGATGCGTAAAAGTATTTATAGGAAGGTACTTAATTTTCGTACCATAAAATTCGAAAATATCAATGATAGATAAAATTGGAATAATGTCCCGAGTTACATCTGCTTTACTAGATAAAGTTAAAATTTATTCGCTCACTAGAATTCCAGTAAAATTTAATGACCATAAATGTCTAATCAAGTTATTTTAGTGAGCAATAAGGCTAAGCTAAGCAATATCCCTATTTACAGTTGACGAGAAATAAATTTCTTAACTCAATTTACATGCTTAACGAATTTGTCTAATATTAATGTTTGTTACAGAATTCTCCGCTGAAGATGGACCAGACTATGGCGGAAAGCTTGTAGATTCTGACACCAGCTGGAAAAGCGCACGTTGCGGTGAATATAAAATATGATTGTCAAAAACGATTCATGGCGTAGCATTTTCAAGTTTCTTCATTATCATAAATGGAAGACGTCAAAAAGTGTTTTGTGTAACTGCAAGCCGCGTTTGTAGAATCAGAATGCGAATGCGGTGATGCGAAAAACGTTAAACGCGTCCGCGTGTGCGGCGCTATTGGAAGAAGTGAATTGGAGCGATCCAGGACTACTAACTTCGCTTTCGATCCTCGCTTTAATTAATGTTATGGTTATTGTCGGTAACTGTCTTGTGATTGCCGCGGTCTTCTGTTCGTCGAAATTAAGATCTGTGACAAACTTATTTATTGTGTCGCTTGCCGTCGCTGATCTCCTAGTTGGATTAGCAGTGCTTCCCTTTTCTGCAACTTGGGAGATATTTAAGGTAAGCGAAAAACTACATTATCAGTCTGGTTATAAGTTTCCGCAATTTTCGCATTTTGACGCGATAGCACATTGGGTTTGAACGGAAACGGAAAATTTCATAAAACGTACATAAAAATAAAATATTATTTTAGAAAATTCTATGTAACTTGTCAAAAGGAAAATAAATTATATACAATGCCTTTTTTAGGTTTTAGAGAAATTGAAAACTGTCAAAGGCAACACAACGTACATTTAAGTGCTCAATCTTTTTCAATCAGCACTTGTACAACAATTTTGCCGCTTAATAAGAGACACGTGTCATGGGTTTATTCATTTCCAAACGATTCATCTTAAGTAGTTATTTACGGATTTACTTCAATCTATTTTTTCGTCAGCAAAGCCAACTTGTCACCAAGATGGATATATGTGTACATCTTAAAACGTATACCTCCGCAGTGTACGTAATCCTGCTGAAATACGCAATATTACACGAAGATCATTTATTTGAATGCCCCATAAATTGCTATTTAAATTAGTAGGGCCTTCAAACTAAGCGGAGTGCAAAACCGAAATCCTTTGGACAGTGCAGAATGTTAATATGTTTAGTGTGGATTCAGGTGTACACGACTGATCGGAGTTTACTGATAAACTCGTCTTTATACCACACACTGACACACAACAAGAGAGTCCAGTTGTTCGGATGTTTATTTAATTGCCCAAGTGTCCAGAAGGTCTATACAATCAACACAATGGCTTCAATGTGGCCGTTATCTCCTTGATAAGATCGATACAGGTATTGCGCCCAATTAAATTGATATATTCGCACGGCAACGCCCTGATAGTTTTAACACAATCGAGCTGGGCTGGTATTGTTCAGCGGGAGGAAGGACAAATCGTTTAAAAATAGTTAATACAACGGCCGTCTTAAAATCCCAAACGCACATGCCTCTAAGTTAATGAGAGGGCGTAGAAACCAATTAATACGAATGAAGATGATAACAATTAGATTACGTTGGCCCAACCGTCAGATATTGGATGTCTAAAAAGAAAATGCACCAAGATAAAGAAGCGTTAGAAAAATGGCGTATCATTTACGTGTAAAAATTCCCATCAACATCTTCAATTATGAGATATGTGCAAATCGAAACAAACCCAATTTAGAAGTCACAAATAAGCGGTAAATCATCCTCAAAGATAGAGCACTTCTATGTAAAGTTCTATTCACCTTAAGGGAATAAACACGCCATTTGACAAAAGAAGGTCTCAAAGAATTGATGGGGGTCCCAATTTTTCCAAAAATATCTGCTTTAGCGACGAATGTTTGAAGTCCTTGAGGGGTGTCTAAACTAAATCTCTTGAAATTCTTGCCGCTTTTGTACCCCAAAAAATCTAAATGATCCATCTTGAACCTTATGTTTATTTAGTTAGAATTTTTGATTTGGTTCCATTTGCAACTCATTTTTTTCCATTGTTTATTTTTCTACCCTGCATATTGGACGGAGATTGGCAGTTTTAGTTAATAAGCACTTTATGAGTACGCATATTCAGTTTCCTTGCAATTTTTCAGAGCGAATAAAGGTTTGGCAATTGTATCATCTTATTTATGTATTGTTGTTTCTCACATCAATTCTAAAAAATATACAACGTTAGTACAAACTCCCTAATCGGTCGATTATCTCCGTTAATTGCGATATTTTTTAAATATATTTTTTGTTTTCAAATGCAACACCCTGTATAATTTTTATATTGGACGCAGAATAACAAGCTCCATAAGATAGGTTATTTATATTTGGTTTTTGTTTTATTCGAAAAGTGACAACAAAATACTTGTAGTGAAAATCGGAAGTCGCAAAAAAGAAACATTATTAATATTTGTTATTGTATAACCGCTTGAGTCACAACGGAACTTCATTGAAAACAGTTTACGTTGTGCGTTTGTTTATGAATTCCAATATTCCGTCTTGTTATGAAGATAATGAAACATAAATAGATTTTGAAACCAGTGACCCGTCTCAAAATTATTTTAAGGACCCAAACACAACGGTTTTCAATGAATTTATAATTTAATAGGGAGATGGAACGACCGAATCTAAAAACCGAATCCGTTCCGTACAAACATTTAATAAATGCAAACAATGATGAATTGAGTTTGGAGAAAGCGAATAATTTTGTTCGCTCTTCCTTACTGTAAGTTGTGTGGGAATTTTAAAAGATTGATTTCTTCTACCTAACTTATTGGGATTAGTGAGTGACCAAAGCACCTACATGTCCTGTCAAATATTGCAGGACATCATTTCGTTCATTATTAAATTAACAGTCACCTACTCTAAGAAACCGAAACGTGACGAATATATTTGATTTCCCCATTTCTCAGACGCAGCGAGTTTGTTATTTACGCCCCCTTTCTATTACACGTTAGCGGTTTCAATGTATCAAAAGGGACATTGTGTTAGTAGCCTGTTAAAAGCGTGTATTCGGTTTAGGTAATAGATTAATACTGTTGAAGCAAACCTCCCTTGTCGGTTCATTTAGTTAGCATTGTCGCCCTCGCGATGCGGTAAATTATCCTCATTATATATACACGTGAGGCAACATTTGAAAAACATTCCAAATTAACGCCGATGCGTTTTGGGAAAGCCAACTTCTTTCTTTCACTCCTAAAGTGTTGCAATTTTACTTGTTTGTCTAACTGACCGCTACAGATAGTTTGAAAAATGTAGAGTTTAAGAACTTGATCGCACCTTTGATTGTTACTTTGTTTTGTGGTCATACTTACATATCAACGTAATATTCCATTAAAGCCTAATGTTCGAAGGTTATTTTATTAGGTACATTTTAATCAAATGCAGAAGCAAATAATGGAAAAAATCTTTAAATCAGACAAATTTTTCTACTGCTTAACGAGAATTGCTTCATTGGATTCGATTATTCGACAAATTAACTGAAAAATCCGAATATTTAGAGAAAGATGAAGATCAATATGGTTTATTAGTTTGTCACTCGGTAATTGAGGTGGTACGAGTACGACTCACTCGGTATCTGTCTATATACAGTGTGTCCAATTAACATATACACTGTATATGGTCAGATAACCGCAACAAGTCGGATGATGTTGATATCATACAACAATTTACAAACAATTTTCCAGAATACCTTATTCAAGATGGTAGGTAAATTAAAATACGACGTTTAAGAGTAAATAAATAATGAGGATCCTTAAGAATGCGCCCCGTTATAAATAAAGGTTGAAGTGTTTAGGGTAAATTTTTCATTACTACTCCCACTTTTACTGCTTCTTTATACACTAACCGATCCTATCGTTTACTTGATCATAATTTACCTCGTAATTTACTATATCTACTAATAGGTATTAACGATAAAGGATAGTAAAGCAATTCCCTTATACAATTATGACATTGGAATGAACAGTGTCTTAAAGATAAATAAAACTTGATTAGTTTCGTGCAAATTCAAAATTGCTAGTTACATTTACTTTTAGATGCGAATTGACTACTACCAGAGTTCATGTACTTGTTTTTAGTTGGAGTTGCTTTGCCAGAAAAATGAATTGACTGCTTTATGACTGTTGATATCAACACGTTTCAAACTCCAGTTTAAATAACGTTCGGAATTATATTATATTGTGATTATGGAGAGTAAGCGTTGCTGGAAGCTGGAGGCAAGGAAAACTATGGTCAATTGGTTAAGAATCACAAGTTTAGTTTTCTTTATGAAGAATTCAGTAGAAACGCAGGGGTAGTTTGAGTATTTTTAATAAAATGATGTTAATTAAAAACCATTCAGAAGCACAAACAATTTATATACCCTAAATTTACACTGATAACGCTAATATTGGTTGACGGGTTCACTCTGCTCTGAACTTTGGTTTCGTTTTGCCGCTAATCATGTTCAAAAGGAAAATGTTAAAAACCAGCAAAGTGCTCTTGTAAGTAATCTATCAGAAATAGCCCCGAAGCATTGAAGTAAATAAATATAGCAATCTACTCAGCCGATCAAAGCTGTCTGAAATTTAAGTTTCTAACTTTAACAAATCAACAAGTTTGGAATTTTGGTTTTAGCGAAAATACACGAAACTTTCTAAATAATTACGAAAGTTAGTGTAACCGTAAGAAAAATTACAAAGCCGTTGATGTTTTAATTTATGTAATTCGGTTCATACGAAGCGTTTGTGGAAAATTAGCGCCTAAATGAGACGTTGAGGCAATTATTGTTCGCACTTAGATCATTAAGCTTTTCAGCTTTCGGTGATTTTACTTAGGCATCCCCTTGAATTCCGTTACTGTCACACCATACAGAAGTTTGTATAGGATTACAACTTTTGAAGTTCCTTGTAAATTGCAAAACGGTTTGAGAGTCGCTCCCCCATCGCTTGTAGGTAGTGAGTATTAATGTCTTGGCGGAAATATCTAGCCTGGAAGTAAATTTAATTCTGTCTTGTAAAACACAAATCTCTTGCGAGACTCTCATGTGAACAACCTGCTCAGCCGATATCGATGGGAAATGCTCAGGTATTTACTTGCAATGCGTCCTGGCATCGAGGGCCTTGCAATATTGGATGGATTCATTCTAAAATAGATTAAGGAACTTAGGTGTTTCTATTCGCCTCAATCAAAGAATCCCCTTTAGTACGTTTTTCACTAAATTTCTGTCTCAGATTTTCCATTTACTAAATTAAATTGCAGTTATGCCCCTCAGGAAATGGCTGGGCAAATTCCGTAACCTTAATATCTTTGCCATCATTTTTCTCGAGATGGGATTGAAAAATAAGTTGAAGAGATGAGATTTCTGGATCCTTTTAAATGATTAAGAGATGTTACTAATATTTTATTGGTGTATCAAAAGAGAACTTTGGAAATACGTCGTGTGGAAGTTTTGCTCTTACAGCATGTGGAGATTTTTTCCATTCCTTTTTATTGGAAAATTTAAAAGTCAAAACTAGTAACATACTTCATTGAATTTGATTTCAATTTGTTAATCATTTTCTCCTATATTATTGTGTTTCTCCAAAATGGTAACAAAGTACGTTAAATTACGTGCCTCACACAGGAGGATAGCTACTTAAAAAGCAATGACACTAAGATCCTAATATTTATATTAAAGGTCGCATCCACACAAACGAAACGAGAATGCTGGAAATTAGGAAGGCATTTAGAGGAAGTAAATCACCGTAATGAAGGCCCGCAATGTCTGTGTCATGAAAATCTAGTGTCTATTGAGACATTCAAAACGAAGCTCTTTATTTTCCCTCTGTATATTAGCTTATTAGTTTGAATTTATGTTTCAGCGTAATGAAATTTATGATTTATGTTTTCTTGCGCAATGTAAGCCAAGAAGAATTTAATTACATTTGCCAGTAGCACCTTTTCTATTCGCATTTTACACTTGTGGGGATGATTTATGTATGTCTTTAAGATAAATAATATATTATTTTATATAAATGATGTCATTGAGAGATGTATTCGTATTGAAAATTGTTATGTACGAAGCGAAAGCCTTTAGGCTCAAAAGCTTCCTATGGAATTGGGATTGTTAAGTTGATAACTTGAGACCAAAGAAAGTTTTTTAATTCTGTTTTCTGAAATAAGTAGCTTAGGTCGGCTGCTGATGGGATCAGTTTTAGATGAACAAAATTGGTTTGACCAAACATTTCCGAAACCACTGCAATAAAAACGGCGAAACGTATTATCTAGGTGCGCAAGACGTCAATTTGGGTTACTAAAGAGATCGACATCGTATTTATGATATAAATTATTTTAAAAGTACGTCCAAATGAATTTACTATGTCCGCAGGATCTCAAAATTGGAGCGTAAACTTAATTGGGACAAGCTCGAGGTCCGTGAAGTTAGCACGGTCATTAAAAGCACTACCGACCTTAGATCATGCTACCGACAGTACACGATCACATCGTTAGTGCTTCGGTAGTGCTTCGTTAGTGCTTATTAGTGCTTTATAACTTGCAGCAGCACGATCCTTCGGCTCGCTCGACTTAAATCGTTATGTGTTTGTTATTTGGGACATTTTCAACTAATTACTTGCGAAATTAGATCACTCACGGAGGACACTTTGTAACCCGAAGGCCCAATCTTCAAATAAGAATAACTTTTGTTTGAATAGTTATTTTAAATAACTGTTCGACAATTTTGTTCCTTAACTCATCAAAAACTAATATTCCAGATTCGTCATTTTCATGTTCAAAAACCCCCAGATACCAAATTTCGTCGAAATCAGAATTTTTTCTCGCACTTTCAAGTAGGGGTGCGCCCTTTCGTGGTAAGAATTTTTGAAAAATTTTTTCAAAATCGGGTAGGGCATACCCGAAAACCTATTCAAAGACGTGTCACCCCTCTTTGTAACTCTTATGGTTGCTGAGAAGACTAATGAAAAAGAAATCCAAATTTCACCACTCCTTTGGGGGTGGCTCCCAAACGAAACACGTTGGACCCTCGGTATATTTGGAAAGAGTGCTTGTCTTGATCCCTTCTATCACCCAATTTTTTTACATGCGATCATGTAACACCCTGTATGCCATAGTTTTGAAGCAAGCATTTTTGCCTAGAATAGATATCAGTTTCGGGGATGATTTATTGGACTTTTGCTGCATAACGAGACGATTTGGAGTGTAGTCGAGGGCGTAGCGGTCATCTCTTTTCTAAGCTGCGACTAGCAATTCCGTAATCTCATTTTTCAGTCAATTTTACTGAATTAATTTATATACAAGGCGTTCCATATATCTTGAGACAGTCGATTATTGCAGAAACTAGCGGGGTTATCAAAAAAATGATTTTATATAAAATCTTTTTATTATGGAGGAGCCCATTTAATGATGCTATGCACATTTTCACATAACTGTCCCTTAAGGGGTAGCGCAACCAATTTTTTAATTATAAGCATATACCTTTTTATTGAATATTTTTATTCTACGAACACATGGCATGGTTTGAGCTAGCTGCTAGAAAGCTGTTCTGTCAAAAACTTCCCACATTTTTTTAATAGGAAGACTGAGTTGCACTATATAACTTTCAATCTGGAAACTGTGCAACATCCTACGGCTTACACATTCCCACAATTGAAATACTTTACTCATTGAGAGCTTACGGAATAGTCCGTTATCGCTGTGTAAAAGCTAAAGTTGAAAAAATACAGGTGTTCGCCGTTAGTAAACACAGGTGTTCAGTTTATAAAAGACACTCCGAAATTTGATACGAGAGGGAGAGTTGGTCGATTGGCTAATGTTGAGAAAATGATAATAAAGCAGCATCAGAAAGTAATAGAAGGGAACAGTCATTAAAAAGGCGTAGCAAACGTCACACCAAAAGTGTCTCTTTGGTCTTTGGCAGTCACCCTTAATGAATGTTTTCTTTTTTGCTAAAAGACATTCAGTCTTGGTGGTTGTAAAGTGGAAGCTTAAGGGTCGTCTTACGTATACGGAGAAGTTGTTCGAATGTTGTTAGAGCAGTTATATGTGAATCATTTAGTTAAAGTGGATTTATCCACCACCAAAAAGCCACTTTCACATTCGTAAATACAATAAAGCCATTTCGTTCAAATTAAATGAAGTAACAACTAAACATTTCAATATCCGTTGGTGTTTGTGTTTTGTTTGTGTCAGTAAAGGAAAGTTATGACCGGATGTTAAGAATTAAGGTGATTAAAACTTTATTTAACGAATTTGTTTCAATCGATCGCAAGTGCGTGGTACATAGCCTGTGGGCTGTGAGTGATTTTCTTTTCTACAGCTTTATTGATTGATTTATGTCGAATAAATTTATTTCGTATGTAAATGACTAGCTTTGTGCCTAACCGTCGATCCAAGATAAAAGAGTTCTCAAGCTAAAATTTTCTATTTGTACCCAGGATTACGTTAGGTATTAATCAAAAATTTGTTAAATAATTCTTTGGGATTGTTGGGAATTGATCAAAGCTGAGTTTCCCAAATCAATATAATATCGAGATTTGCATCGAGGTGGAGGCTAGACGTGCCCTAGATAAATTATAATTTAATTAAATTTGGTATAAAAATGTTGTCAGCAACTTTGTTTATTTGAGCTAACTGGACAAGCACATAGCAATATTGTTGATTAAATTACGTCATGCAGACGTATTACTTGGCTCCGGCACTTGCAATAACGATGGGACACCTCTTGATTTAAATTTTTTACGTTTCATGTTGGTTGATTGGATACAAGACTCGATCATATTTGGTTAAATTCGAGGTCAATGTTGATTTTGTACCAGAACTATTTAATGTTAAGTTTGTTTAAATCGTCGCTTGTATTTTGTTTAATTGTAAAACATCACGTGTTAAGGTATAAGCTTATTTTTATTGTAAAAGTTACCTCCGATCGTTTGTGATAAAAGTTTATCGCTACGTTAGCTAATCAATTTCAAGATAAGCAAGTGTTATCGCTGAAGTAAGCAATATTAATTCTTGAGAGGACGCAGAATTCCATTACTGTTACCTGTTCTTGGCTTATTACTTCCAACCGCCTACGAACAACGTGTGTGTAGCCAATAGAAGTTTACTTCGTTTAATAATATTAGGTTTTGCCGAGCTGTCCTACTTCCAACCACCGCGAACACTTCAAATAGTGTAGCATAAAATACAGTCTGTTTCCCACATACTATTTTCCATACATGGAGGGGAGCGATTTATTTTACAGAGGCATGCTCGTTAGAATATTTCTACATTTAGGAATAAATACGTACGTCTTGTTATTTCACTGACGAAATCAATACGAATGTTGGTTCACAAGTATTCGCGCTAAAGTCTTGGCCAAGAAATGTAAACCCATTAATGCTGGACATTTACTGGAGCAATCTTAGTTTATCAGAGCGGTTGGCATTATATTGCAAATTTATGTGTATATATTAGAGAGACTGAAACTATCTGTGTTTCTCCAGGAATATACCTAATGTAATAATGCTTTATTTAAGTGTTATCGTTGTTACTTCGCTTCCTTTTATTACAGACAATTTCTCAAACAAATAAAATGTGTCGTTTACCTGCAACCCTAACCCAAATAATAACAACTAAAATGCAATGAAAAAAAAGAAGATGTTTGTCCATGATGACGAGAAGTCCTCAACGTATTGTTCCCAGCTCCTACTCATCAAGACAGTAGTGCAGTGTTTCTGGGGAAATTTTGTTTTCCAACTTCACCTAAAAGATACAAAAACCGAAAAAGTACCTACTCTCAATGTATAAAATCTCTTCCCTCACACGGATGGATGAATGGACTGACGCACGAATGGATTAGTGGCCAAAGCGCTAGTAACAGCTCATTTTAATTTTTGAAAACTGCATTAAAATACCATAACCTGATGGTTACCTAAATATGTTTGTGTATTTATTTGTTGTATATTTAGACGTATAAACGTAATAAACATTATTATTAAAGACATTGGAGATACGAGGGTCGTTTGATAAGTATCCTGCTTCGTAATGTCCACATGATCAGAACGATACTTAGTGGCGCCAGGTTAAAACTAAATTTTTGCAATATTATTTTTGTACGCCATTTGTTGAGAAATGAATGTAAAGCATTAGATTTTGAAACTTTTCTTGTAACGTTTGTGAAAGTATAGAGTGTGGACGTATCAGTATTTTTCCTTTTTTGTCTTTGTTCCGTATGCCGCCATGTATGACGCTGAATTTTTTGAATCGCTCTTTATTATCCACTAGTTACTATGGATGGATACATGTATTGAACATAGCATGTGCCAAGTATCTAATCGTAAACATGTCTCTTGACTCCTATAGATCTACACCCCGCTTCTTTAGCTACTTTTGACTGGGAGTACCTGCTGTTGAAATTAAATATTTGGAATAGCTTAATGATTTCACAGATATGTCAATACATGGGAATTACATAGGTAAACTGTGCCTATTGCCACTTTTTTTTCACTTTTTTGGTAATGAGATCCCGGGAAATTGTTCAATATCAAGACGACCTAGGATCCAGGTCGTCTTTTTTAGGATAAGGGATGTCAAGACTTCCAGTAGTGCTAAGGATCCCAAAAAGCAATCATTAATACCTACCGTTATTTGAATACCTCTACTGATGGACCCCCCCTCCCTCCCTCCATGAAGAAGGAGCTGGAAAATTGCAACATTTAATGGAATAAAAACTACGTTTTGAAAATAAAGCGACTAATCGTATCTATTGAAAAATGTATAAAAGCTATCTTAATTTGATCCTAAAATGCACTTCTACAAAATGGATATAAATAAAAGGAATGAACTCGTTTTTAGTTTTCGTTGAATTTTCATTTCGTCGATGATGTTTTCTAATCGAAAAGGAACTGACTTATGGTGTACACAGTTAATGTTTTTATCCCTCGGAATAAATCTGGATTACCGCAATACCCTAATCGATTTAGACACCCTCGAACCTTTAAAAGCCACGAATCTTGGCAATAACGTGCTTGAGTTGAGTTCGTGAATAATATGGGAATACGTGGAGAGGTGTTCACGCGATTTGACTATCCGCTTTCACGGGTTTGCACTCATGTTACTATATCCTTAATCGCTCCAGCTCATTAGTATTAATTGCATGCCATTTGCCATACGATGTCATTTTCCAAATTGCGACATTTTCGCATAAACCAATTACGGAAAAATTGGATTAATCGAAAATAAAACTAATAAAAAGTCTTTGAGGGAAATGAAGTAACACGTCGGGAAATTGCACAAATGAGATTTTTTACTGAACGACACTTGAAGTCGAGTGTAAAATCGCAAATGTATAAAATGGACTGTATAAAATAAAGAGAAAATCCTCTTTCTTTTCAGGTCTGGATATTTGGAGATACTTGGTGCAGTATTTGGTTAGCTCTCGACGTTTGGATGTGTACCGCATCAATTTTAAATCTCTGTGCGATTTCCCTTGACCGTTACGTCGCCGTTACCAGACCCATCACCTACCCGAGCATAATGTCTCACTCGAGAGCGAAGCTTTTGATTGCCGGATTGTGGGTTCTCAGTTTTGTTATATGCTTCCCGCCGTTAGTTGGATGGAAAGATAAACAGGTAATTACGCTGGAGTTAAATTAAAAAGTATTTTTAATTGCGGCGTAAAGCCGCATTTTATGTTTTCGTGTAAGTGAATTTTTGTGTTGCTGACGGTAATTCGTTCGAAATTTAATTTCGGAATCTTTCGTTTCAATTTTCACGATAAATTAAGTAGCATTTTTTTTCAGAGTGAGGACGAAAGTGGCAACGTAACGCTTCCGGAAGATCCTCCTTGTCCATGGAAATGCGAGTTGACAAACGAAGCAGGTTACGTTGTCTATTCGGCGTTAGGCTCGTTTTACATACCAATGTTCGTTATGCTGTTTTTCTACTGGCGAATTTATCGTGCGGCAGTAAGGACGACTCGTGCTATTAATCAAGGATTTAGGACTACCAAAGGTTAGTGTTCAGTGTTGTTGACGAGATAACTGTTGCGTAAGGCTATAAAAATCGAAATAACACAATTTCTACTGGTATGGCAATAAAACCTTTTAATTAAAAATCCTTACGTGTAACCTTCCAATAGTGAATTGAGACGACTTAAGTAATTGAATTGACACGAATTCCCACTTAAGTAGTTAACCATCATCCTCTCCCCAAGTTGTAATAAAGAAACCGTAGTTTATTGACTTCTGAGGGTTATTTTCCTATAGCCAAGCCTCTTGGCTATATCCAATTACAATTTAACGGAAAAATAAACTCGATCAAGTACCGAAGTGCGGGCGACTTTAAATAATTACGTTTAAATGAACAGCAAAATTATTCCCATTACATATTTCCTCGAAGAGGAGACCAAACTATGATTATATAAAGAAAAATGTAGGTAAATAATTAATGAATGACACAAAATAGAGATGCTGTTAAAAGAATGCGTTTTCCACTAACTCTAGTTATCTATGAAAGTACATGGCGATCTGATTGATAACATTGACGGATACCGACGATATCATTGACATTGCATATGGTTCGTTATTTGACCTGGTTCTTAAACTTGTACTTAACCCAAAAACTAGGACAAATTAGGACAACACTAGAACCCTAAAAAAATTACATTTAAATTCTATTCGATCACAGAATTTAACCTACCTCCAATGACTAAGAGGGTTATTAAATAATTATAATAATACGGCAACGGTTTAGAAGTAAATGGGTTCAAACTCCAGATAAAGCGAATAGGAATCCGAAAAAGAACCTAACAGATGATTAATAAAATGGCGGCCATACATATTTAAAAATCCAAATTTTTATCCTCCAAGATGCGTCTTCAGTCTCGACCCAAACCACTGCGAGAAGTACACAACATCCGGTTAATCGCCAGAAGCTAATAACACTATATAACTTTGCAATTAAACCGATTTTGAATTTATTAATACAACTACGCTTAAGGTGACCACCACCAAATGTGTTTGCAAGGAAAACGAAACGAAAAACGACTTTAAAGATGCCCCAATAATAATTCGCCACGAATTAAAAGAGATCATTGAAAACTACAGTGACTCTCAAACCAACATATAAATCAAAACATCCATGAAAAAATCAAAATGTTACATATTGTATTTCCTTGCAACACGAACAAATCGTGTATTAGGACCATACGAACGCCGACAAACTTTAATAGGAGAATATTAATTGAACAACATAATCTTAAATCATAATCATAATCTGAAAATATGCAATACGAAGAAATATCTTTTAACACGTTTTCCTCTTTTTGAAAAATTGGTGCAGAAGAATCGTAAAAACGTCATAGCTGAGTTGCAATTATGTGGGGGATTCAGGTCCGTATGTAATGGCACTATGGCGGAAAGGATTTTAGGGAGGATGAAGTATTTCCCGGCGCTCCCTCTTCCGAAACATTTTAAACTTTAAGGGCAAATTTCATGGTTGCCTATTAGGTTTACGCCACAGTAGATCTGAACTGAACCTTCAGTTCTTCTTAGCCATTCTAGAATGCGGATTACAAGAAGCTGCAGCACCTCCTATGGCTGCCCCAAAAAAAACAATCAAATTCAAATTAAAATCAGGGTTGTCCTCTCCTATCACACGAGAATAGCTCTAGGGACTTCATTGAAGGAAAAAAGAGCTATTGAAAAACTTTTAGGATATGTACTCACACATTTTCTCACAAAATGTATTCAGCCTATTTTTTATTAATGTTTTTTGTCGAATGCGGAGGTTTAGCGCAGTTTTACCATTACGAATTCTAACAGGTTCAACCTCTTTTGTTTCTTCGCGGCGAAATAACTTGCCACTAACGGTTAAGGAATACAAGGTGCGGGAGAATAACTTCCTTTTCGAACATGTGCTCCATTCAGTCGGGTGACGTCGTAGCAGAGAGCGTTGGTGGACTCGTTTCAGTGGGAAAACTAGAAAGTTTTGTCACTGAATAGTTCAGTTGCACCATGCGTTCGAACAGTGAGCAGTGTGCTTCTACCGTTAAATCCTACTTTTCGGGCGGATATTCAGTAATTAATTTTTCCCACGTTTAGATGAGTTGGACTGAGGGGACATTTGGTTCCAACAGGATGATGTGACGGTACACATTTCAAGAGCATCGATGACTGTTTAACACCAGAATACGCGAATCTATTTAAGATAGGAATTATCTACTGTTATTTCCGAGAAGTTGGAGCCGATGATTTTCTAAAGCCATGAAAAGATCAACATGCTATAGAATTTAAATGACGCATAAAAAAGATCGTTAAACTTTAATTGAAAACTTCGACCTTTCCTACAATTGCACATAATCGCAATGCGCACTCATAAAAATTTCCGACATTTCAACTTCATAAAAATTCGGACGAATTTCGTCCAAATTAAAACCTACCGTTACATAACCAAGGCCACGGCATTTCAAAATGTGCACAACCATACTACAGTGCTTTTTTAAAAATTGATTCATAATTAAAATCTGGAAGGTTAGTGAAATACTTTGTCTATATATTGATAAGTTCGACTTCCACATCCAGCCAACGTATCAGTGTCGCGGGCACGTTTATGTTAGGCTTAGAAGGCATCGCATTATTCTAAAAGATCTTTCTCTCAAGGGTGCATGGACAAATAATGTAAAAAACAGCACTAGGGAATACGTAACGGTAAAAAGCTTTCTGGAATGCCTATTTCGTCGTTTGATTTCATTAGGGCTAATCACGCACCTTGACAATGAAAGGAACGTATCGACAACGTAGTGGTTGTCAGTAAATTACTGCTACTGACATTTGAAGGCAATTTATTCGTGGTGTAGTTTTAGTATCTTCTGTGATTGTTTCTGCATAGGAAAACATAAAAGGAAATTAAAAAAGTGACACGATTTGGTACTGCAATATAAATTTTTATCTTTTATGCATCCCGAAGGTAGTAAATTACAAGACCGCCAGATTTCTGTTGTAAAACGGCGTGTAATTTAATTAAAATTGATTAATCTTTTTGGACTCGGCAGTACCTCCATATGAAATATTTGCTCGTCTCGTCGAATCTTTCTTTGTAAACCGAGTGCTTCTTTCGAATTTTGTAAACCATCTGGAAAAAAACCACTAAAGTGGTAATTTTACTTCTCATTGAACTACGATTAGATGTTTTAATGTGAAAAAAAGGGAAACGAATGATAAATAAATCGAATTTAATTAGAATGTAGTCCGGATTGTAACTCCTACCTTACCTTTCAAATAATTTCCCTATTTGGTATGCGGGAATACGACGCTCAATCTCACTACCGAAGCTTTCGTTGAATTTGTCAAATAAGCCAGATATACGCTGAATAAACATTCAGAGGGAGAAGTAGGATTTTTAGGTCTTCAACGCGGCCTTTGAGGACGTATTTCGTCTGCATTCACTTGAAAGCTGATACAGTAAGTGCTTTTATCAGTATCCATGCAAACGATCTCCCTCATTTCAAAACATGTTTACAATTTGTTTTCGGATTTCTTTTTGCGCCGATGCTATGCGAATTAGAGGCAGGGTTAGTATTGTGAGGTTGGGAGCCCATGTTTAATTCAATGTTGGTGTTGAATAAAAATTCCAACCCAAAGTAAGTTTGTCATTTAACTTTTGTGGTTCCATACGTACCTACAAAATTCTATACCTGTATCGCTCGGTAACTTTGTAGAAGTTCTTTTTACTTTTGAATATTATCGTTAGAATGTTGATAGTCTTTGATATCTTCCACATATATTACTACTACTAAAACACTACCAAGACACAATTTAACAAAGTGAAGTCCAGATGTTGAGTTACTCACAGTGACCCAACCCTGCTCTTAAACTTAATCCAGAAATGTACCCCGGGTCAATTACCGAAATACCTCAGGCCAACTACCGAAATATGATTCAGCACACCTGGTATTTACTGCAATATGATCCCGCACCCCGGACCAATTGCCAAAATTTGACAAAAAATTCTCACGCCATCTAATATTAGCTTCACGTAATCTTCTGCGCCCAGGACTATGTCTAGTCGGATAATGATTGGTTTTTCCATTGATCAACGGCTGTGAGTTTAGAAAGGCGCGTTCTTCAAATCTGTAACAAACCACGGCACAAACAGTGGTAGTGAATCGCGCTGCACATAAAATATTGTGTACCTAATAGCAATGCTAACGTCTGACACGAAAGCAATCAGATATTAAAACTGTAATTAATACTCAACACGAACCAATAGTTCTAAGCTTTATTACAGTAGCAAAAGCAAAATTTTGATCGACCTCGGATTATCCTTACAATCTCGGGGTATAAAAGAACAAACGTGAAGTTCAATTCAAGAACAATACTTTACGATGCACAAATAACTAAATTTGTATTGGTCCAATCAATTCAAAACATAACTAAGATAATATGCGCCAATATTTCGAAACAAAACAAATAATGTAACCAATACTTGTAGATATCGGCTTCAAACAAAGCAACGGTACTAATATCGATGTAACACAGCTAATCTGCAATGTCATACACGTACTGTGTGGATAGTAGTAATATCAAGGTAGGTAAAAACGTATAATCAAAAAAAATAACGATAAGAACTTAAATTATGAGCAAACTTGAAGGTTGAGTTTTGAGTGAATGTAAAAGTCCTAAAAAAATATGCGTAATGAGAAAAATGTTGCATAATCACGTAACATAGCTCGTAATGGCGTACCAAGAGAACATTTGCATGTAACCAATGGGAAAGCAGAAGCTTTACTGAAGAGGAAGAATTAAAACTGCGCGAGCAAGGTAAACTTTAAGAAGGGATATAGGTGCAGAAAGGTATAAAGCGTGCACTCTAACAACAACACAAAGAAGTATCGTATAAGAAACCACTAGGATAGCCTCAAACAAAGTTGAAAGAGAGAAATAGACAATAAAATAACAAATTCCGATAAAATAAACCAATTCCGTGCTTATTTGTAATCAAATCCTCGAGATTTAAACTCAATTAAAACATTCATACATACCGGATGGCCCGCTCTTATCTTCAACCTTAAAAACGTCCCACTGACGTTTACACAGGAGATAGCACGTATGTGGACAGTAAATTAAATGGTGACATATCTCTCATTGATGGTAGAATCAACCAGCTACTAATGAGACAAAGCTCACAATAAAACTAATGTTAGAAGCAACTGTAAACCGGGCGATTATATTAGCTCGGCATCATTTTGACAGAGGATAAATACCCATTAATCGCGGTTTTAACTTTCCAAATTATAAGCAAAGTCGCCTTAATGATATATATTGTGGAGTGATAAATAGCATGGTTTATAAGATGGAGGTTTAACGGCGCGCTTTTTGTTAATTAAGGGTTGGATGTTTTATCTTATTACATTTGGGGACATTGTGTGACTTGTGTTGAGAACTATTAATTTTGTACTACAAACTTGGAAAGTTATAAAGGTCAGACGGCTTTATCACGCACTGCTGAGACACGAAATTAAAATCCCTACCGAAAGGCATTTTTCACACAGTTTTCGTTTAAAATGAAATGTAGGCGGGTTAGGGCGACGAGACGCTTTTAACATTCTGTGAAGAGGGCAACGCAAATATTTGTGTCGGCCTGAAAATTAACCATTATATGCTACAATTTAGATCTTTAAATACGGAGAAGTAGTTTTCTAAAAAGTTACCCGTTGGACCTTTTAAAACGTTTGAGGGAAATTCTGTGTGTGCAGACTGATAGAGGGTCTATTTTTAGAACGTCCACCACCTTTTTCATTGACGAAAACGTGAGAAAATTAATATTTACGCTTGATCAGCCTCACATACCTTCATCCCTTTTGTATTCGGATAAGAATGGCGGTTTGTAATTACTGAAATTACTACAGTTGCAATTATTGTGCTTCGAAAGACATCATTTGAAACATTTGTAGGTCAAACCTCATGCAACAGGAATATTAATCAGAAAGAGCCAGTTCATGTAAAAGACGAGTATAATTATAGAATTCTTTTGTCAAAGAGATTCAATATTTTACTATTAACATTTTATACGAGCTCGCAAATCCATTGCCATACCTTAATCCTTAGATAATGCTATACTCACTCGCGACTCCTTTAGTATTTTCGTTTACACAGAAATGCACCTGCGAATAACATTATGCACAAAATTTGAATTACCACCGAGTAAAATGATAGGGTTAAAAGCATTCGCTCGCATTACAAGTTTTCCTATACTTATAATATACAAAAAGTGAAACAAACAATATAGTGCAGATATTTCAAATAAAGTCGAAAGATACAAAGAGCCTGTACCTACTTTGCGTTTGTGCGCAAGAAAGGTATGAATAGTGTTATTGTGTTTCTCACTAAAAGACGTTATCCCCCTCTTACCCTCTAGGATTTCAATTTTTCACAATAACTTTTTTAGTTCTTCTGTTTTTTTTCTAATAAGGTGCATGCGATTTGTCTTCACTTTTAACTTACTATAGCGCGATTGCCATGTTAGTAACTACTGAACCTCAGTAGTTTACTCTATACCTAATTCTATCGCGAAATCCGTTTCTGCCTTTTATACAATACCCTAAGTACAAAGCAGCTATGGTATTATACCTGATAAATAATAAATGTTAGGTATCTGCTAAATCACTCCTTTCGGAAGTGGCAGTACTCAGAATCGATTGACCACGGAAACGCGAAATGGTCTCGGGGATTGAAATGGCTTGCGGTTTACAGAACCAAAATTTAAGGTTTATTCCAAATTACGTGTACATCAACCTTTTTGAAATTATCGAAGCTCCATAGTAAAACTGTACTTAAATAATACTTGAATCAATAATTAGCATTATACTTTCAGGTACACGAGGATTGGGCAACCGATTCGATGAGCAACGGCTTACACTGCGGATACACCGTGGTAGAGGGTCCTCCACCAAGCACCTCCACGGATCGCCCCACAGCACCGGTAGCAACAGCACCACAACAACAACAGGAAGTGCATCCCCTAGTCCTCGTGGAAAGCACGAACGTGTAAAAATTAGTGTTAGTTATCCATCGACCGAGAACGTATCATCTAATTCGGCGCCCCACTTACTCGCCGTCAGTCCAACGTCTCCAATCGCCCAAGCGAGCTACGCCGTGCACTACACGACCAATGGAAAGGATATCACATCAACCAATTTGTATCGTAGAGAGAACCACTTACGGGTACAAAATCGTTTGGGTTCGCAAAACCACAAACCTATCAGACGGTCGAGCTTTGGGGGGCACATGGAAAGGGTCCGCGATCCCAGTCCTAGCCCGAGTGCGTTCGAGGACGGCTTTCACAAACCGAAAGTGATGTCGAAACGCATGGGAAAACGTAACATTAAAGCTCAAGTGAAACGTTTTCGAATGGAGACTAAGGCCGCAAAGACGTTGGGTATAATCGTGGGTGGTTTCATTTTCTGCTGGCTCCCGTTCTTTACGATGTACCTGATACGGGCGTTTTGCGGGGGATGCATTCATCCGCTACTATTTTCTATACTGTTCTGGTTAGGCTACTGCAATAGTGCAATTAATCCGTTGATTTACGCCTTATTTTCGAAAGACTTTAGGTTCGCGTTTAAGAGAATTATATGCAAATGCTTCTGTAAAGGGGACGGATCGCAGAGTTCCCGGAGAGGTTCGGATGGATCTCAACTTGCCGGAAGGCATTTCCGTTCGCCTAGTTATAACACGACACAACACGCGAATTCGCTAGGAGAAGAAAGTGATCCAGGGGGAGATCCTTCGGACTCGAGGTGACCAAACAAGAAAAATCGGTCCGTTGCTCAAATGTATCTCGACAACAATTCGCCGTTTAAAATGGCGATGTACTTGTACGGATGACAGGAGCATGAGTGTTAATGACTGTAGCTAGATTTATTACGTGTTTTTAATATATTTATGCATTTACGGAGAGGGAAAAACTAACGACTTATTAAACCTGTAATTATAAAGCAATTGCTATAGAAACAACCTCACCTGCTGATTCGTACCGCACAAACCATAAGTTCATTTAATTAAGGCACCACTTAGTTTTCGAAACCGACTGAAATTTTTAGATTTGTATGCAACGACAACCTAATACGCCCATCGTTTTGACAGGTAGATGATCTGTTAAGTTCCTTTCTAGATGTCCCATTTGCTTAACCTTTCTAGGTATAAGTAATGATCTCATATTTTCGTAAGTATTTGCGTTGTATTACCTACTAAGTATTATTTCTTGACATGTGGTATTTTAGTAAATCTAGTCTTCTGTATAAACGGGTAGCCATAAGCAAATGAGATATCCAGATTTTTATCGGCGTTTTAAATCGCCGTTCACAAATGAAGGCTGTGTTCTTTAGCCAAATAAAATATTAGCGTTTGTACCTTTAAGCGGTCAATATATAATACAAAATGTATATTTCACCAATCATCATTTATAGTGGATGTGATCCAAAATAAGGGTGTTCAATATTTACCCGATCTTAGAAATCAGTCTATAATAAATGTTAAATTTCACTAAAAGGTACTATTTTAATGCTATCGTAAATGTACATATATATTCATAATTGTCAAACAATTCAAAAATGTAACTAATGGCGTGTATAATTATGTAAAACAACACGTTAAAAATAAACTACTACATTGTTTTGATTGACTCTAAACATGCAAACAATCCTGGTTAAAACACCCTGAAGTGATTATCGTCGGCTACATGTTAATCGCATATTCAATCTGCTTTGTTAGCAATATTTAGGAACAATATCCCGAGGGCTTATTATATTGCCGGAAATTTTAAAAAAGGAGTAAAAAAAAATAGACCACATTAGTGCCGAATTCTCAGGCAAAACGTCGGCCGCCTGTTAGTAGGACTAAACTAAATTGTTCATGAATGATTGCCGTACATTTTCTTCATTGTTTTTAAATAAAGACTTTTGGATTCTTTTCGTTGAAATAGCCCAACTGACTACTATTGTATTTTCGATAAATTGCACACGCGCTTTAATTTGTTCCTTAATGGACAGTTTTCTACAGGTTTTTATGGCTCAATTTTCAATCAAATAAATACCCATCCAAAATATCTTTAGCCCTAAAGAAAAACACAATAAACAATCAACCTGGGGTGTTGATGTTAATGGTGGTTCAGAAGAGGGAGCTCATGCGGATTCAAGATATTTCTCTGTATAGCACTTAAGAACAAAGGCGTGTCTTAAAATAGACGTTAGGAACGAGTTTAATGAGAACAATAGAGATTTCTCAATGGGTAAAAGAATTGTTCATTCTTACCTCAATCCAACATATAAAACTTGATCTTATTCAAAGGTTGGTCCATCACAGAGAAGCAAAACAAAGATACCCCATAGGATCAGTTCTGGTATTCATCCAATCGTGCAAGCAATGGAATCAGAGCTCTTGGTGACGGCTCAATTTCTGATACCACAACTTCTCGGGATATCCATAAACAGGAAAATAGGAAACGAAAATGGTCTGACTTTAGACGATTCCAAATGTGATCTAGGAGACCTCTTACGTGATTACTACTTGATTCCTCCTTTCGATTTAAGTTACATATATGTCTCAATTAATAAAAGTATGCTTACTTATCGTTAAAGATTTTATAGTATAGATATACTATCATTCAATAAAAAAAATGTTATCAGAAACCTTTGCTCTGTCCCATTTTAAGTATGGTTGCTCCGATTATGACCCATGTTTAGATCGTATTGATATATACAGTACACAACAAATTCAAAATTGGTGCTGCCTCTGTACGTGAAGCTTTCTAACTCTCTTCCCACATTCATTACCGATATATTAATTTAAAAAAAAAAACATTTAAAGGCTTACCTTCTTAATATAAGCACGTCAAAATTTGCAATAGTTCTTGCAGATGAATAATGTTGTGTTCTTGTTTTATTTGTATTCTATCATAATTTGATTATCTTGTGTTGTGCATATTTAATTTTTACTTATCTCCGTGCCCTCTAAATAGTTAAATAGAATAGAATTTCACCAGGGAACATATTCAATAAAGACTATTTTATAATAATTATTATTTTTTATTTTGTCACATTTCAACACAATCATACATTTTAGCAAGTTTTCGAATATCAATTTCACTCATTACATTCGTTACTCCAATGGGAATAGTAGAATCACCCTAGAACGAAATGTTACTTGAAATGTATAAAATAGCGATCGATATACCCTACCTTAGGTAGTACTGTCGGTTTACCATTGGCAGAAAACGCTGTTTTTGCGTAGTGCATGATACTGCCGTAGTCATAGGTTTCATTGAAGCTCGTCACGAAATCAGCATTGTACTTGTCGAAATTATACTCCTTTCCTAAGAAAATATTAGCAATTACGTGGGGTATTTCTTTAAAAGTTTGAGGTACCTGGTTCAATATTTTCCCAAAATATATCCACGAAGTTGTCCCTGTCTGTGGAACTTTGCTGGTGGTAAAAACCGGCAGCGTGCAAAAACTCGTGAACGATTGTGTGGTTCCAAACACACCCCCTAACTTGCAAATTCAACCCCTGTAATCCTCCCAGTCGGCCAACATGCGACCAACAGCCGGAATCTCCGCCCTAGCAGAAATATAATTAATCCCTACTTCCATAAGGGATGGTAACTTACAGTAACGTAAACATAATCCGCTTCATTAACGCGTGGTTTCACTGTTACGCAAGTCTTGGCAAACTCTCGTTCGAGTACTTCATTAATTTGCGCCTTTTGCTGTTGATCTAGAATGGAAAAGTTAGAAAAACTCTACTGCTAGATAGACGACTTACCAAACTCGTCCGAGAGTTCGTACGGTATATGTCTGTTTGTCCATCTTAATTTGACATCAATAACTCCATTTTTTTGCCATGGTGCCAACACCATGTCGCCTTCAAATTTACCGCTTCGTTGCCATAAGTCGTGATCAGAGAGTGGAGTCGGAAGTGCTTGCACTAACGCTGACGAAACCAATAACACTATTGCGAACATTGCTGAAGGGAATGTTAGACGTCGAATCATGATCTTTTAGGACTAGCTGCTCCTTATATATCCGTTAATCCATGCGATATCAGTAAGTGTGAAGGGTACTTAATTGATAATTTGGAAGTCGAGTTGAAAACCACTCATAATTTCCTGTCCCGATATCAGCAAAGATAATCGTTGTGGGAAGCGAAATGGTTTTTTTTACAAACCGCTGGTTTTTGGTCGTCACTGAAAGAGATAATCGGTTGCCCTTTTCTTTTGTAACAATTTTTGTTTAGTTCGCAGTAGCTACCAGTACTTTAGTACTACCCGACGGTGGGCTCATTCATAGAAATAAGTTGGATGGTTGTTAAGCTCTATTTACCATTACAGAGCAGAATTTATAACTTAGTGATTTATAACTTTCATTCTGTTCTAGATGATACTGGACCTTGATGTAGCGAACAAAGCACTTCAGAGATCTTAAACAAAAGACATTATAACTGTCCACACAGAGAGTCGCTAGTTACTGAAGAGGTTGATTATGAGCACCAACGTGGCTGAAAGGCTCGCCAGTCAACTTCTCCTATCGCCAGTAAAAACTCACTTACCTGGCTAATAATGTAAAATACTATACTGAGCCGTCTCCATGTGTCATATTTGAAATTTTCTTTGAGTAGAATTTCTAATGGAAACAATTGGAATACTTTACAACTCAGCAAAAACTTAAAGCAAGAATTATCTCCTCTTTCAAGGGGACACTCACTGCGTTGTATCATACCACAGATTAAATTTGTGATAATATGGTAGTAAAGTCGGGGTGAGAATAGTCTAGTCAAAAATGTACCCTTTTAATTAAAACGACATAGCGATCGTTTATTTCACAAAGCTTGCGAAATTACAGTCGTTACTGTTTGGTAAAATCAAGAAATAGTCTATTTAAAGACGTCAATATTGCTTTCTATCGTAATTGAAATAAAGGTGTTTACATCTGCCACTTGAAGATTCGTAATAATTCTCTGATCGTCCTGTTTCGTTAAATATTTATGAAAAATCTCCTATTCAACTGTAAATTGCTCTGTTCTTAGTCAATACGATTGCAGCTTTTTGTTCTTATAGTAGCATTTAGTGAAGTGTAATAAAATAACTTCGTAGCTCTTGAATTCAATTTCAAGATACCTTTCGAGTGGAAAAAGATTTCAAGTAGTTCCTACTTATTAAGGTCGACTATATTGATAGTACATTATCACTAAGCTCTTTATCGGTTATCTACGTATTATTATCATTATGATTAAAGAAATACAAGAAAGCGATAAAGACAAGAGAAAGAAAAATTTGATAACTTTAATGTAAAGTGAAGCCCGTTTCCGTGCATACCATAGCAACACAGTTCCTTATAAAATTGTATAATCGAACGATGAAAGCTCCAAAATTGCAGTCTTGTTCGTCTCCGTGCAGCGAAAATTCTAAAGGATTATAACTACACAAATTGAATTGGAATTGAATAAACACACAATTAATTGATCCGAAACACATGAAATGAAAAGTTAAAACAAAATTCCTGAAAGAAAGAAACGCTTATAAAACTTGCTTGAACAAATTACCCCGCACAGGCGGTCGATAGTTACAAATATCAAAAAACTTAAATTACTGACAGTTTTTCGCTTACTAATCTGGTCGTACAAAGATTTGGGATAACAAGGTGCACTTAACAACATTAACTTGGTAAATAAAATAACGAGTTGCCGGTGGGTCTGCAAACGGTACAAACTTTTTACTGTTAATAATAAGAGAAAGCCTCGCGTTTACACCAACTGCTTGATTTTTCAACTTGATAGACTTTTTCCACAAAGCGGCTAAACCGCTTTAAACTCACACAGCTTAGGTTAACTTGTTTCTGCACAACATTTTTATAATAGTGACAAACTACGCCTCGAAATAATCAAATCGCTTTCCAACCGTCGAGAACAAGCCACGTATCGAACTTAGTCTTCACGAACAGCGGGGAACCCAAGTTCTTTAATGTGAGGGTTCTTAGCTATTGATTGAAGGCAACATTGAAAAGTCGTAATGAGCTCTCCATCCATCACCTAACCCTAGCATCACAGTTCCATATAAAAAGCGTTTATTGCAGACTAAAACCCTACGTATATAATACGCATAAATGTCCGGTAGATGTTGCTGTATTCTTGTAGGGATATTATGCGTTTATTATTTCCCATTGATATACGATTTATATGCGTATATGAAAGTAGTGTTAAGTATATACGTTTATAAAACGAATGCTAAAAAACGGTTATTTATATACGTATTATCAACGTATAAAGTGAACTCTATGGTGTATATTTATATATATATATAAACGCCACGTCTCTTTAATTCCGTTGGAAGTGAAATTAAATCGTGGAGTTGAGTTTGGTTACAATTTTAAAAGGAGTCAGTAGGTAAGTTCAATCCAGAGGCCAGGTCTGATCGGTGTACCGGCCGTTTCGACATGTAAATACGATTTGATACGGGTCCACTGAATCGACCTAGACTAATGGGGTCAGACTACCTCGATGCGATTAGAGCCTTGCTGTTGGAAACTTCTTATAGTTTCATAGTTTCTGCTGCGCTTGTTTGGAAGTTAACACTCAGTAGACGCTTTTCATAATCGAATCCGGCTCATTTAGCGTAGTGAGGTGGATGTAAGAAACCCAGATTCGAATGCGGGTTCTTTAAGTAGGTTGGTGAAGCATCAACTGCATACAATGTGTGTATCGTGCATACAAGGAACCACAAATTCAAACAAATTCGCGTGAATCCAGTCTCTGTAAATGACACGCTTTTTTGTATTAATCATGAGAAGAGCTTACTACAAAGTATGAGACGAGGTGAAACCTGTACAATTTTGAAGCAGATAATTTATTACTTACGTCATAAATAATTATTGTACAAGAAGGAACGGCAAGAGATGGGCTTTCGGAAGAGCGAGAGTTATATTAATCCCTTAAGCGGTGGGTTTAAAGCTTAAAAGGTGTACATGACTAGAGAGCACGTCAGTTTGTATTATCCTCATGGTAGTGAGGGCATTTTTAAGTTGCTATGAGATGTTCCGACAGGTTTGGTGTAACATGTCTTGTGAACCGTAAGTTTGTTCTTCATTCTTGACACGTGTGACCCGTTACATGAGAAACTGCCAAAATGGCTTTATACCTAAACAATAATAATGTGTGAAAACTTTCCACATGTGCTATTTGTTTAGTAAATACCTACGTATAAACCTATTCTCTATTATAATAAACACAATTCGATATCACAATGCAACTTTATTTACAACGAACGTATCAACTCAGAACTGAGTTCTTTTGCCACCATGGTTTACAATTACAACCGTACAAAATACGCAAGGGGCACGTTAATTTAGCTTTACGATTAATTAGCTGGTAATAATCACCATAATAAATATCAGTCGTACGCAATTTTATCTGCAAGTATCACACTTTAAAGCTCGCTTTCTGAGTGACCAAATGCTGTTGTATTCCCTTACCCCCCGCTAACAAGATTTGCACCTCTCCTAAACTCTTTCCTTTCGTCTCTGGGATGTACGTAAGCGTAAATAGGAACGCAAGTACGCATACCACACCAAAAATTATGAATGTGAATCCAATTCCAATTTCATCCCTTAGCGGAATGAAAAGCTTAGTAACTGTAAACGCCAAGGTCCAGTTGAACGTTGTCGAGATCGAGCACGCAAGTCCTTTCACCTTAGTCGAGAAAATATCGCCAGCTATCATCCAGGGTATTGGCCCGAAACCGACAGAGAAAGCAACTATATAAACTGCGGTGCATACCAGTGGAACAAACGCAAAACTTGTTACGTCATAATCCAATATAGCCAAGTGGAAGTATACGCCAATGGTAATTAGACAGACTGCCATTATCCATCCGGATATAAGCAACAAAATCTTTCTGCCCAATCGCTCGATGAGCGTTGCAGCCATTAGTGTTGCTAAAACCTGGAAGCAGAAGATTAACTGTTGTTCAGCAGGCGGCTTAAGCTTACTTGAACGGTACCAATAATAACAGTGCAACAACCGGAAGAAAGCGAGCCACTCGCGTCCTTGAAAATAGTTCCAGCGTAGAACAATATGGCGTTGATACCGCTAAACTGCTGGAAGAACATCAGGCCCAAGGCAATAATCATCGCTTTCATTGTCGCTTGACATCTGTACAAGTCCGAAAACTTGCATTGGTTAGAAGCGATTTCGTTAAGCTCTTCCTTTCTTGTCGACAGCTCGTTTTCGATCTCGTGGCCGTGACCTCTTAGGAACTGTAAGGCCATTCTGGCTTCGTGAATCCTGTTTTTTGAAAGGAGAAAAGTGGGCGACTCCGGCATGAAGTAGAAAGCTACTAGGAAAATAATGGGAAACACCGATGAGACCAGGGCGAGGATTTGGAAACTTTCAATAAGGACTCCTGAAAGAAAATATTCCTTCACTCTACATTTAATCGATTACTTAATATGAGATCAAAAAGTTTGCATTTCCTGAACAGTTGATTTTATCGAGTTAACTCACCGAAAGTATATCCTATTAGGAAACCTATAGTTATCTGTAACTGGAAGAAGGTTCCCAGCAAGCCACGAACTCGTACTTCCGCTATGTCCGTTACGTACATTGGTGCCGCCACACATGTTGATCCTACACCAACTCCCGCTAACAGTCTTGCTAAATATATCACCCAAAGGTATTTACTGAAAGGCAAAAAAAAAACAGACTCAACGTCAAAGCCTAATCTTCATAGAAGTATAGAGCCTTTCCACTAAATGAAAAATACAGAATTTTCATTGATAGCTAAAGAACGTTTTAAACTATCGTAGATAAGCGTTATCGTCGTAGTAGGATGTCTCCACGCGATAAAAGGGTTATCAATGAAAACGTTTAACCTACCCTACGCGACGAGTTGCCATTAATTAATTAATGTCGGGGGGCCAATGAGAACTTTTTACTTTCATTAAACTGAAGGTTTGTGGCATTTAGTGGCTAAAATGTAAAGTAGAAACAAAATTGATACTATTTTTGATGAAATCAGTTCCTTTGAGTTGAAATGCGTTTAATTTCAATGTCAAAAGAGATTCAAGTCTATCTTGAGCGATAAGCCGTTTGCGACGAGTTCATATGTCACTACTAGTGCGTTCTGGTAGGTGCTGAATTTGACGAAATGTCATACCTGAATGCAATAAGGTACCACGACACCAGCAGAGGTATAGCCATTATCTGAAGTGTTCGTTTTGGTCCCACTGCATTCGCGATTACTCCTGTAGGAATTGCACCGGCGCAGGCACTCAAGGTAATTACCGATACTATCCACGATCCTTCGGTGCTTGATATCGGTATTATTGATAACGGTGACTGCAACATTGGGAGCGCAGTCGATGGCCATGATAAGTGCGTTCCAAGGATCAGCGCTGAAAGTGTTCCTGAAGCAAGCAAATCACGTTAGCACTTTGATGTGTGTGATTTAAAATATAAGAGTAGGAATTTAGTAGCCACATGCTTGACATACCGACTGCAGCAGCAACGTACTGAGGCCATGTACGGATAGGTGTAAAGGGCATCTTTATGTCTTGTACTATCATTATAGCTCTAGAAATGCCATTAACCAACCAACTGTACACTGATCTTATCCCATACAAGATTACTATATTATACTCATACCAGGTCAAAAGGTCGCGTAACTAACCAACTGATAAGGTAATCGTTCCAATTATTGACACCAGACGAAAAGTTAAACCTATTGTTTTTGATAATTTCTTTAACCTTTAGGAGTTTATTGCTACAAGCAAGTCAGCAGTGTCGAGACTGTTATCACCCTCCAGAAACAAATACAGGGTAATACCCGCGCTATTATAAATATGTTTTGTTGTGAGTTTCTGAAAAGTCTAGATGTTGTTCCATGTGATGGAAAATACGCAAATTGTAGAAATCATTTACCCAATTTGCATTCTGGAAAGTTTTAAATACGTTGCATCCTACCTTTAACCATGGAAATGGGACTGAGGAACCTCATTCAGTCATTCTGAACTATGTGATGGACTGGGCTATTACATAAGTAAGGGTTGAAACTTCCCTTCGTCCTGCCCCAAGCTGGTGCTGAGCTCTCCAAGATCTCCGCACACTCGCGATTATGGTTGAATGCGTCGTTGGAATGGAGCTCATACCTATTTGAGAAAGGGTTACGCCGCGCGCACGTGTATTATTTAGGATACACATCCCCCTCGACCCTCGGACCAGGACTTTCGGCCAATAAGATAAGTAACAACGATCTATACTATTGACACAACGCATTAGCCTCCACTTCAGAAAACTTCCCGTTCGGTTAATTTCGTAATAATCTTTTATGGATTAATGTTTTTTTTCGGTTAATAACACTTGCAATCGTGGTTTTACTTTTTATTTCTATTCTATTCTACGTAGTACGTAAATAATTCCACCAGGGTTTCTATGACGGCAAATGTCCGCACAAAGCCAAATTCGAGAATCCTCTTAGAGCCTCTCCAAAGACTAATTTCCTTAGATTATTAACCCCGCCCAAAATAGCGGATTGTTAATGGAAGAGCTCATTAATTAATTTTCAATGGTTAAGAATCCTATTTCAACCAATCCCGAACTAGTTATAGGGTCGTTAATTATTCCCATCCCTTTCCAGGAAAAAGCTGACTCGAAAGTTTCCACGGTGATGTTAGTTTTATGCTGCCAACGACTGTAACTTTATCAAGCAATTAAAAGAGACTGAACTTGAGATCCACTCGAACTATCGCGGCGCCGTAATATCCTGAACTAATTAAGACGGCAAAAAAGGCATTGAAACTTGAATGAGGCAGAAAGGGATTTCATCTTGCAGATATATACATTTTTTTTGCATAAATTAATCCACTAGTCATTCAAAATACTAGGCGTTCTAAAACCGCGTTCTTCCATTTCTTTGGATTCTTCCGGTTTTTGAGTTCACATTGTTTGAATTTCTTCCAATGCTTTATTTCACTAAATCTTTAAAACCTTCACTTTCATAATTTGCGTATTCTTTAAACATAGAGCCCATTCCTCGATTTCCGCTTCTTTAGATGTTACACATATTTTTCGTCTAATTTAGATTAGTGTGATCTTTCAGATTCTCCCATTTATTCGAATTTTTCGGTTTCTTCCGGATTTTGGGTCCATTGAGGACGTTTGTTTCGTTCTAGATTTATCGGACGCGTCCTGTGACGATTGGAATTTTCTGTTCTTTAGGTTCTTCCAATTTTTTGAATATTTCATTCACTTTCTTTTGTTTAAATTGTTCCATTTTTTTTTCTATTCCTCGCATCTTTTTTCCTTTCTTGGGTTGGGCTATTTCACGCCTACGCTCTTTGACCCTTGGGTCTATTGTACGTACCCCAGTGTCTTACTCACAAAGAGGCAGTTTGTTAAAAATCTGAGAATCCTTTCCAGCTGCAGCCCCTTGGTCAGCTTAGGTGCTATTGTAGCCTCCTCGAAGGAGACGCGACATGTGTTATACTCAGCTACCCCGATTTTGTCGAGATGATATCTTAGGGTGCTGCCCAGTGACCAGGCTAGGTCACTTCCGCTGAGTTCTAGCAACTTGCTGGTTTTAGTCTCCTGAAAACTGATCGGTTTTTTGGATGCGCTTAGTCCCACAGACGTTTCCACTCTTTTTTAAGCTGGCTTCTCTACCACTCCTCCAGCTAAACTTATTGCTTACACTTTGGGGACGCTTGGTGTCGGCCTTAGCGAGGCGTCAGTCCTCCGCAATGACCTCTGCGCACTAGCTATAGCTATCTTTGTCTCTTCGTCAATGGAGTCATATGTGGGACAGACGAAGGTCCATTGTTTGTCCGGCATGCTTTTCTCAATCTTAGAATGAGGTTATGAAGGGTTCCCGTAGACCGACCCTTTTGATATGCATGTTGGTTGGTTTAAAAGGTAACCCAGGAGCAGCGGATGAGACAGTTACTCGAACGTGAGGAACTAGGGGACCGCAAAACACCTCAGACAACCTCCGAAGGTCCATTTGGGACAGCAGATTTCCGACCAACATCCACGAGATAACGAGCTAAGTATTTGCCAGTAACGAAATAGGAAGTATTTGGACCGCCCCGAAAAAGGGAATTACCACGAATTAGTAGAAGGATACCGCCCCGGACCAAATCGCCAGGATTCATGCGAAATCCACGAGACACCACATCCGTACCAAAGAGGGACCATCGGCAGACTAAAAACCGCGGAGACTAGCAACCGGAAAACTCGATACCGCCCGGAAGACCTTCGGAGAGCCATTGGGCATCACCGCTACATCTGGTGCCCAATAAAACGAACGAATGGAGACCGTGCGGACACTACCGTGCGCATAACTCACGAACCATCTTGGATCGCTAAAACATTTTTCCCACCATCGATCTGGTGAGCCGTGCCAGTAAATTCCGGGTGCAGAAAACGACATTTCGAGGACGGCAATTATTACAAGATTGTTCGGATTGTTCGAATTTCCATTATGACGTTCGGACTACGAAACTCAGCATAAACGTTCCAGAGGTTCATGGACAGCATAATAAGGGACATGGATTTCTGCTACGCCTACATACACATATCTTCGTGACATTAAGAGACCAGGAAAAGCACCCCGAACAAAACTGTTCCAGCGACTGAACGACAACGGAATGGTAATAAACGCGGATAAATGTTAGAAGGAGATCGAATTTCCGGCCCGATAGATACTAAAGTGCTAGCAAGCCATACTAGATTTCCCTCAGCCCAAAACCTCAAAGAAGCTTCACCAAATTCTGGGGGTGGTGAACTACTACAGACGGTTCCTCAAAGACACCGTATAAACTACTGCATGAGCTACTGCAAGGAAAGATTCGAGGAAACCAGTGGACAACCGAAGCACAGGAAGCATTTAAGCAATGCAAACAGTAAATGGCCAATGCAACTATGATATATCACCGCTCGTATTCTTCTCGAAGAATCTATCACCAGAGGAACGCAAATATTGAGCATACGAATATACGATAGTGATGGTTATACAAAGTGATTGAAATTTTAATAACATCTATTCTTCTTACTTCATATTTATGCGTACAGGTACATTTTTAGCCTAAAGTAAATAGCTACCATGTGGCTTCATGCCAGTATTTTGGTATGTCGTTGGTATTTATTTAATTAGTTACCTATATTTATCAATGCAAGAATTTTTATATCATAGGACCACTTCTCTAAACTACTTAAATCGTTGGCGCAACTGGAGCTACAATTTTAGCACTCGCGCTGGGCCCTTTAAGTAATACTTCAGGAGCAACGGGTAGATTGGTGGCCGCAACACGAAAACCGTTAACGGGATCGGAAATATAACTTACGGTTTGGATTTCTCCCCTAGCGTCCAAGTAAGAATATCCACCACGCGTTATGCCGTCCGCTGTTTTTGCTTCGCTTTTCGAGCTTAATGGGCCAACGTAACCGTATGAGTATTGGCCGATTCCGTCTTGGGCGTGGTACTGGGATGATGGGAGTAATGGTATGGCAGGCACGTACGAGTAATAGGGAATCGCTGCCGGTGCAACTACAGGAGCGGAAATGTGAGCGGGGAGTGGACTCACAACAACTTGAGAAGCATCACGGGCTTTTATCGCCTCGAAAGTCGCAAGGTGTTCCGCTTTTGCTCGAGCTACCTCAGGGAGGTCTTGAACCGGAACGGGCGTTGCACTGTGGGCCGCAAGTGCAGCATGTTCGGCTTGTGTCGCTTGAAACTTGGCTAGATGTTCAGCCCTTGCTTTTACCACCTCGGGTAAGTCTTGAACTGGCGTTGGCAACAATTCAATTTTCTTTACTTGCGAAACGGGCACAACGATGGGGTTAGTGTAATGCGCAGCAATGGCAGCACGCTCCGATTGCGTGGCTTGGAACTCTGCCAAATGTTGAGCTTTGGCTAGCGCCACATCGGGAAGATCTTGTGGTAGATTCGTTGCCGCCACCCGAAATCCGTGAATGGGATCGGCGAAATAGCGTACAGTTTGCAATATCCCAAACGAGTCTAAATACGAGTATCCGCCAACGGTGACCCCGTTAGCACTCTTCGTCTCACTTTTAGTACTCGTGGGTGTCGCATATCCATACGCGTACTGTCCCAAAATATCCTGCGCGTGGTACTGCGAGTAAATTGGGAGAGAGTATGGTGTTATCCCTATGGTGACACCGGAGCTCGACACGCCCCAGATTGATAATAAGGCAATAAACAGTCGCTAAAATAAATGAATGCCATAATAAATTAAAAAATAAGATAAAACTCACCAATAATTCCATTTTATGCGCTTCTATTTCAAGAACTCACATTAACTACGTTTATTGCACCTTCATGAAATTATTATATAGCGGGCCTCGCCTTGCTTTATACAGCAAGTACGCAATACACCACTAGAATATTCCGCCAGCACCTTGAATTAATTTAAAAGATTCTTGAAATTATTTATAACTGGATGGCTTTTTTAAGATCAAGGATAATTTTTTGATGCATTCCGGTACGCATAATGTCTCGTAACCGTTCTCGCGGAAAACAACCTGTAATTTTGCTGTGCCAATCAAGGCTACAATGAAAAACAGAAATATTGGGTGTGGATAGGAGATGAAATTATGTTGTTTACAAATGCGACCACCGAAAACACTGTTCTATGTTACATAATTGCGCATGATAAAATGTTAATTGCACACCTACCTACGGTTTATTGGTATACAGTTTTTTTACAGTTATGTTAATCGAAAATACCATGGCACTCTCCTTTGGGTCTAGTCCGTACAGGTGGAAACCTTGGCAATTATATAGATATTGTTTTTGCATTCTTTAAGTCGGAAATGGACGTCTTTGTAAATCTTGTCGACAGTTAAACGGTCTGTAGGTAGTCGACGGTAACGCTTCTCGTGCTTGAGTAACTTCGCTAATAATCACGATCGAAGTTGTTTTGGTGTAGGAGGTACCTATACCTCTACCATTTCTCTAGAGTGAATAAAAACGGATATTCATAATTTTCCTACTGAACATTGACGCACAAAAGCCTTGCAGGTGTCTAGTAAAATTCCGTCGAATTGGAGATATAAATATTGACCTCTATAATACAAATAATGCATCGCGAATTGCAATTCATGCATCTTTTGTGTTAATCATATAAGGTGGTGAACTATATTCACGAGGATCCACACCTCTAAAGCACCATTAGTACATAATTACCTTTAACATTTTCCTATACATACCGTTTAATTACATAATAAATCAGGTTTGCAAGTTTTCTAGTTACGTACATCTTTCAAAAAAAACAAGGAGTTCATTACAAATAGGTTGTTTCATTCATGTTTTATCAAGCTAACCGTTGAAAAAACGCCTTGTATATGATAGTAGCAAGATTCGTCCAGGTAAATTCACCCCCCGGAAATTTCTCACATCGAAGGTTCGACCTCAGAAACCGGCCCCAGGAATATTGGTCCCACAAAATATCAGGAACTACCTTCGTTCTCAAAAAAATCCTGGCCATTTTATTGGTATATGAAGGTAGAGCTAGAGAACTATCAAGAGTGAATTTATGTACAGACTGAGTAGGCTAAAGCCCGAGGCGTCGAAAATAGAGTGTGAACCACCTTGTCACCTAGTATGACCTGCACAAAAAAAACAAAATAATGTAATGCCACGCAAAACTTCAGGGCTAACACTGAAAAACGTAAACGAGACTGTTCCTCACTGAATATAACTTCAAACGACCACAAAAACTAGACAGATTATTTTATGTTCACAAGCAATTTTTTCAATTAGACCTTGTTTCTCTGAGAAGGAACTAGGGGAAACTAGGTTAGGGTGAATTCAATTAATTTAATACTCAAGTCACAGTAGGTACCTATCTTATTATTAATTTGGTCAGGCGCTTATTTTTCATGGCGAAATAAAACTAACACCACTAATTCCGCTGTCTCACGATTTCATATCTCAGCAGGTATAGAAACACAAACCAAAGATAAACAAATGGAAAACCTGGAAAAATGTTGAGCTGTAGTTACGTATCAATTATTACTGAATTAACATCAGAATCCACGATTTCATGGGTCTTGCGCACCATATTGATCTGAAATTCCTGTAAGAAATCCGCTTTCTTCATTATGAAGCTTTCCTTCCATATTTTAATAAACGGGAACTAGAAACCATGCACCTTGTCAATCATTTATAATGGTATGACAGTTTTAACTTGTTGCATTAAGCAAAACCCTGTTGAAAGCTTTTACCTTTTAATCGCAATGTTGGCTGTGGCAGTTCGGCGATTATAAGTCGGCCTATTTTGCATACGATTTCTAATGTAAAACTAAAAGCGACTGTTTTCCTTCAAGCTTTTATCGCCCTTCAGTAAGTGAGTTGAAATTAAAAACAGAAATGATGTTATCAAGTGTTATTGTCACTCCCCTCTCAATTAGTCAACTTTCCTATAATTTAAGTACAAGTCGGTTTTCTACAAACGTGAAAAGGATAAACTTGAGTTAAGTTTAACGTGAAAAGGTAAGGATATCAAATTCCTTCAAAAGTGTGAATGGGAAACTTTGTTATTACTTTAAAGCGTAATATAATTTTTGCGATATTTTCCTTTAAATTTTAATCGATACACTCCCACGTGCTATTATTTAAATCTCTCTTTAAATCAACCACTCAGCTTTCCAAATTTTCATTACTGTTTTCTTAATATTATTTTCCCCGTATTTAAATTATCATCCATTCCTTAAAAACGCCTGAAGCGTGACCAACATTCCCGTGTACTAAAGTTTGTTTGTATTTAACAAAGGTCATTTCTCCTTTTTTCGTGTTTCTAATTAAATTTTAACGCAGCTTTCCTTCTAGTATCATAAATTTCCCTTCACTTTTATCCATTTTCTTCACTGTATCAAATTTAATTCACCGTTTTCTATTAAACCCTCTTAGTATCTGTTCATCTGAACTGCTTTCATATTACATTTTTTTCCTTCGCGTCGTTTTCTTATTCTATTTTCGTAATTACCGCTTTTTTCTATTGTAATTTATTTTTTCCTTCCTTCAATTAGTTAATTCTTTTTAACAGTGAGTGTATCTTCTTCTATTTATTTCATAGTTTCTTTTTAGTTTTTTAATTTTTGTCGCACGCAATTGCTTACTAACATAAATAATACACTATAATTCATCGTTTTTATAAATTTGCAATAAAATTTCCTGTGAACAAAGGAGTACGAGGCCGTTTTTTAACCGTAAGGATAGATAAAGTGAAACAGATAATTGTGCATTCTAATGACATCTGTGATTCTTATTTCAAATGCACGATATAAAATGATGTTCAGAACATATGACAATTCTATTTCTATGGAAACGAACGCGGCGGTAGAACCTAAGTTTGCTATTTTTGACGTCTCTAAATTAAATTCAGAATTGTCAGAAACTTTACAATGATTTATATGGCTTCTGCTATAAAATAAATTTTGTATTATACACGACGATAAAGGGAAACTAACCATCTCGTGAAAGTTAATTCACTCGTGGCTGCGTCCATGGGCTGTGATCATTAAAAAGAAGAAAAATTTCCGAAGCTTATTGCGTTTGACTATTTTTTCCATAGCCCAGCGCCTTTTTTTGCCAAAGACGATACAAAGATTAGGGGTGCAGTACAAAATCCCTATTTCCCAACATTCTATGGGAATCAAATTCCGTAAATTGCAATAAAATTTCTACTCAAAATTATGAATGAAAGTATGAAATACCTTCTCAACTTCAGAACAGGATGCGTAGCAATTTCAGGCGAAAGACTTTCAACTTCTTTATTTGGCGAAACCATCAGTCAAACAGCATCGTTTTATGCACTACGATTCATCAATTCCATATCATTGTTTCCCGGCGATACACGAAACACTGCTCCGTCGCACTGTATTGATAAACACATGCGTTATCTCGCACATGGTATTGTTATCACAGAACCAATTAGCTTTATCGACAAAAACCTCTTTTTTTAACAAACACCTGAGCAGATTAAACATTCACATTACGATTTCGATTGTTCCCTTATTTATGCGTTTTAGACAAGACATAGTATTAAATTAGTTAAACAATTACTAACTAAACTTACTATAAATAACTAAAATTAAAATGACAATTCATCAAACGAAAACGCCCTATTTTAGTTTTGATCCGTAACCATCTTCATGGTTGTTGAGGGTGTCAAAAGTTTAAGAGCCATAACGGCTTGAGAAATTTTTAAATTTTTTTCGCATACACTGGTCAAAATGGCTTAAAAACTCTACAAAACAGTTCATTACAATTTTTTTGAGAGTTCTTTGTTTTTGAGAAGTTTCGAATTGAAAAATTAAACTATTTATAAATAGTTTATTTTTCTAAATTTGCATTTATAAAAGTAATCATTAGAGTCAAAAATATTAATTACAAAATAGATGTATCTTGATGAGATCTACAAAAAAAGGCTTGACACTTTGTACGCCGGATTCACAATAAAGGCGCTAGAGGGCATTTTCTAAATATGACCAAAGATAATTGCAAGGGAATGTACAGGATCGACACAACGTATACCTATGGGGTTAATGGTACTTACAAAGACTACATGAAGTACAGAATTGCGAAATATACAAAAAAATCTACATAAACACCTAAGGAATCCAAACTGACCAAAATACACAGAATCCATAAGCTCGACAGACCACCGCTGAAGCGGAGTGCAGATTTAATCATCCATGAGAGTCCAATTGCATTAATAATTGCTTATATTGTTTCTGCCGATTGACCCTGTGGTTGTGCATAGTTCGATATAATTTGGAAGTGGTTCGGTAAACATATTTTGTGCATGCATTAATCTGTAAGTTGGCCCCCATTTGCTAAACCCATGATTATCTTGTGCATTCTGTTTGAAATTTGATATTAAAATACGATTTCGGTTAAATTTTAATACAAAACTCGTCAGTAAAATGACACCTGACTCGAAAAATAAAGTACTCGGCCCCAAAGATTCCTCGTACTTCAATATTTTCTTGCCAGTAATGTGTAATTTTCCTGACGTTCAGGTAAATAACAAGGTCTACTATGAGAGTCTTGGTTCGAGTTTAAATTCTAGAAACGGAAATGTTCCATTTACTTGCGGGTATCGACACCTGTTTCTTATCGGGAAACCTGTAGACCGGCTGGGGGCCATTTTGTTTGGGGGTTAATCTCTATGCAGTGGATATAGATAAGGACATAAGGTCATTGGGTCAACGGGAATTATTCTACCGAAAAGTACAAATGTTATTAGCAAAGGTAAACACATAGCACATAGAAAAATCGACTGCACGCATGCGCAGACTGCAAAGTGACAACTTTTTTACTCATGAAGATCTCTCTTTTAGAATTTTAACCGTAGACGCTTCTAGTAAAAACAAATAGGTATATCGCATATAGCAAAAATTAAATGACATGCGTGAACTACGCAACATTAACTTTCTTATTTATGGAGATATTTCTTTGCAAATTTTACCATAGATGGTAAAGAAATACATACCACACTAGTTATGGTGTTTTGGGAAGTACTGCTCAATGCATGGAAAATGCGCTGAATTACTCGCCTTAGGGCGAAAATCTGTTTACTTATTTTCTACGTCAACGCACTGGTCGGAAGTTATGGTTGCAGACACAGGAAGAAGTTTGAAGAGGGTTCAGGCAGGACATAGGGCTCCCAATTTCCAATCGTCCCCAGGCGGCGAAAAACCGCGCTACGCCACTGCATTAGGTTGTTTCCCTAACTCCAAGAACAGAAATGTACCACTTCCGTACTGATTTGTGCCTCAATTTCTACGTTTTGTATGTGTATGTTAACGGAGACATGGCCTTCAAAATTTAAGGGATACAACTTAACGTACCAGTAGGTACTTCGGATCCAGTTTTATTTGGATTTGGATTCTGTTCGTTTTATCCTTTTCAAACGATGTGGCCAATCCGCATTTCAAATCCTTTCCCTGGAAGTATTCGGATTATCACAAAGGAATCGTATCCAAAGTTCGTCCTCACGTCTGACACTGCACGACCGCTTATAACGTGCGGGTAAAAAGCAAAAAATCATCTAATCTTTGTACAAAAATCTAGATAAATACGAGGGTGGGAAAAATGGCACAAAATTATCATTTTTAACATAGCCTGAACTTCGAGGGGTTTTTCCTACGTCTTAAATTGCTATACTTACAAGAAGTTGTTATATGCGCTACAATCACGTACCGAGTAATGCATGTAAGTAGTAAATCAATGAAGAAAATTACCGATTCCTTCATGATGGTATTTCCATTTCTAAAGTTCACGATGACTTCGTGCCAATCCATAACTGGCAAAACGTGAATGCACTCTGAAGCAACAGAAAAGTCTCGCACTCCCACATTTTGCAAATATGAATAACGTTCTTAGAATACGTCTTAAGGTCACCAATTACTAAATACTTTAACTAATCACGCGTAATTGATGGTTATAATTTAGCCGTAACCGAATTTTCGGTCACTCTTAACCGCTTATTACGCTCTCAATGGTGCTTATCATGTCGTATCTTTCAACAGGTGTCGTAATGAAATGTTTTGAGCGGCTATTATTTTAATACCGCCCGTGCGCACCGAATTCTTTTTCATAACCTGGTTAACTTCGCTCTTACGCGCCGTTTCAGTTATCTAATTAATTAGAGCAAGGTTTGCAAGTTCCTGGCACGCATCATCGAGCAGTTTCCTTATTTCAATTATTTTAATTTCGTACGCATAGTTTCACGAGAAATTATATAGGAAATGTGGTGGGTGGAATTTCTTAACAAGTGCGTTTATGTTTTCCGCCTTATGACACTTTGAGGTATTAAAAAAATGTATAGTAATAATTGTGGCGGCTTGATTATGTTATCTAGTCATGCGTAGATACATGCACCCACTTTCTAGATACCTTGTGATTTCACAAACTTATTTATTGATTTTACAGTAGAATAATGTACAGGAAGAATACCTCCACAAGAGGTATCTAATAGTGATGAAGAGGTAATCCGTGGTGGTAGTGGATGGCTGCGTTTCTTGCGGAGGCCTCGGCGTGGGCGGCGAAGTGGGCAGCTTTGGAGTGTTGTACTTCAGGTGTTTCTACTGGGACGCCGTGGGGGGTGATCACGGGAATGTGGATGGGATATTTCGCGTGGACGGCGGCGTATGGCACGATGGGGTGCGACACCAAATGGGCAGCTCCTACGTGTTCGGCTGAGGCTTTGGCGTGGGCGGCGAAGTGTTCGGCTTTGGCAGCTTGCACTTCGGGGGTTTCAACTGGTACGCCAGTATGGTCGATAACTGGAATGTGGTGAGGGTATGGGAAGACGGCAGAGCGACGCTTGAGGACGTGTCCATGGGCGGCCTTGGCGTGTGCGGCGAAGTGAGCGGCTTTGGCGATTTGCACTTCGGGGGTATCTACGACGCCATGGTGATGTCCAGCGACGGCAACAAGTGGGGCTACGTGTCCTAAGCTATTACGAGCGGCAGCTTCGTTGTATGCAGCAAAATGGGCGGCTTTGGCGTGCGCTACTTCGGGGGTGTCAATTGGCCTTCCGGCGCCATCAACCACGGGGTAGTGATGGTGGTAGAGTCCAGCGGCGTAGGAAAGGGGATGCGAGTGTTCGTGAAAGATTCCAGAACGGGCGACTGCATGTGCGGAGAAGTGAAGGGCTTTGGCTGCTTGTACATCGGGTGTATCCACTGGCACTCCACTGTGGTCGATTAAGGGAATATGTTGACCATATAAATGGCCGTAAGCGTAAGGGTGCGTTGCCGAAGCAACTGCAAGCACGACAGATAAAACAACCTGAAATAGTACGATTAAATTAACCGCAAATTAACTAAGAAGGAGTACTCACGAAGTATTTCATTTTTGCCTCTTCAACCTCCTAAGACACTAGGACTGTTGATGACTGTACCGGGGTATCGCCCCAACGTTGCTTATATACAGTCCCCCAATAACAATACCCCATCTGAGGAGCAAGGTCCCTTTCACCGTTTACAGAAGACGGTAACATATCTATCCTACTTAAAATTTCAAGAAAAGAACCAAAGCGCAGTACAACTTCACTAAGCCGACAGAGATGACGTTATAAACGTAATACCAATCTAGTTTTGTAAATTTTGTTCGTTAATAATTTATCATTTTTAACTTAAAACAGATGGGGCGTGTTCACTAATTCATTAGAAACACAACCATATGCAGATTACACAATTTTACATACAATTAAACGTAAGCCAGTTCGCGTAAAACTTCCAAAAGGTAACGAAGACGCGACATTTTACCAATTAATTGCCACTGATAATCGCGCTACCTCTAATTCAATGATTTCCTTGACTTTCAATATGATTAAATTAAAAGACAGGATTATTGCATTACAATTAATGATCTACTTTAGACACATCTACAAAATATACATAAAGCCTTATAAGTTGCTCATCAATAATTCATCTTTGATTTAATTTAAAATAGGGTGTAGGTACACCCGAGGGTACACCACACTGTAGCAAAATGACTAGTAAGTAGTACAGCTGTAAATATTTGAAAGATAGGTACTGCCTTCTCATCCCTAATATGCACCAGTTTCGCACGTATAAAAGTGAAATTCCAGTCATCCCAATTAGGATTTTTCAATACGTACTTAACTTCGAATTTACAATTCAATATCCGTGACTTAATGTCTGTTGACCTCACTAATCTTAATAAGTGTAAGGAGTTGCTTTCATTCGCTTTAACACGTTATCCAGCAAACGTTAATTAAATGGCGAATTTATTGCACATATTTCATCTGATAATGTAGGGCAAAATTACGCTTAGCGGTGATTAGAGGTCAATTTTTGTGTCACCGTAATAATTATAAGGTCATGATCGGAGTTTCTAATTCAATTAAATTCAATTTAAAAAAAAGACATTCATGTATCATCTAAGAGAGCCTCTTGGATTTGGCTGCTTAATTAGTTCTCGTAAAGTAATTGTGTTTACTTTTATCAAAGGAAACGCTATTGCCTTACAAGTTCCTAGACATCCTTCTACACCGGGTTATAGAAAGTATAATTAATTAGGGGTATAATTAGTTGTTATAAGTGCGAAAATTGTACCTTGATAAAACCGATACTGATCTGCTCTTAAAGATATATACCCAGATAATTGCCGTACAGTGCTTCAAAATACTTCAAATTCTTTCTTCAATACTCATAGGGAAGGTTTGCTATTTTATCCACATAAAGCATTCTAAATTTTGCAGATCTTTTGATCTCGGGGTCATGTGGGTGGGTGAATGTAAATCTCGTGGATTCGTAGGTCCTACATAATTATTCAAAGATTCTGTGAATTCACTGAATTCTGTAGGTACTTAAGTATCTGTAAATTCCGCTTTTGTAGTCCCGATGATTATTGTAGATTCTACCTTCTATAAAATATTATTTTGTTCTGGAGTTTATTAGGAATATTGTAGATCTTGATGATACAATTCCTAAAGGTACCGCAGACTTTACAAATGGACGCCGTTTTCACATAGTAATTTCTGTATTGAAAATCTTGTAATTTCTGTAGACTCTGCAAATGATTCACATTATTAAAATGCCATAGATCCTGTATTCTGTAGATTTTGAATTGCTTATATTTCCGTTGGTTCTATAAATTCTGCAAATTTTGGTTGGTTCGTTTTCGTAGCTGGAATATGTCATTCAAAAACTATAGGTACCAAAAAAAAGGAGATGTAAAAACAAAAATCGAAATAATTACACTCTTTCACCATAATAATAAATCGTTATTCTGGATCAAGTAAAACATCGTACTTGCGGTGCACCGAATGCTCTAATCATTGGAATTCATTCATCGAGGAACATATTTTCGAAACCATTTGAACGTGAAGAATATTATTGTAACGTTAATTCAATTATGGTGGTTTTATTTATTAGAACTAAATAACAATAATTACAATTTGCTTCTATAGCAAACGACAATTGTCATTTTCCCGGAAGGATTATTTAAAATCCGCCTCTGCTCTTTCTCACCGATTGCCAATCTTCCATGGCGCCTCGATGTCTATCATATTTCTGGAATGTCAATATTTGATCTACATTCTAGCTTAACTAATTACTAAGTATACATTTTTTTTTTATTTTTAATTAGATAGCTTAAACGGAAAACTTAAGGTTGAAGAACTCGTTAAATGAATATAAAGGCAACGCGTGAAAGTATGATTTTAATCTTTTTTTGTATATGTTCATATCTTCGTTTTTCTTCCATCTCAAGCTATCCGGCATGTGATTAAATATTTGACGTGTTTGGCTAAATGGCTAGATTTACCAGAATGTCTGTCTTGTCTGACTTGTCGCTTTTTGATTTGGTAGAGCATATGCTTCTGTCCATTTGCTGAAATAGTCCATGACCAACAAGATGTATTTGTTTCTAGAATTTGTCTTCGGCAAGAGTCTTGCGATATAAATGGCTATTCCACCATTCCTTCATATCTTGTTTGCAATTCACGCAGTAGAATCCGCCCGCACCTTAATCAGGAGTCATTCCTAGAGGGCCTCGTGCATTTGTCGTAGTACTTTTGATTTCTTGCTCTTCGGTATCACTAGCTGCACCCTGGCGGTCGTACCCTCATAATTTTCTAAACCACTCTTCCGAAGACCATCTTCTAATCGTAATGAGTCCCACTGAGGCCAATATATACGCCTTTAAAACTGGGACCGTATCGAGGTACCTTTTCTCAAATTGACCTTTTCTCGTCCATTTTACAGTTTATCACTAAACGTAAATGTTCTTGTGCCGTCCGGAGTTCTTGCGGTGACCAACCATCATCTACAAGCACCGTGCGTCGCGCATCTTCATGCTTCATACTGATGGCTCAATAAACACTCGATGCTGCAATGATGCTGACTAGGATTACAGTCTCTTGGGCACAACTTGCTCGCTCCTGCCCTTTGACTCGTCCTAGTTTTCCCTGGCTATTGGTTACTGTACTGCCGGGACAATTTCTTTCTCTCTCTCGGGTTTCACCACAGCCCCCACATCGCAAGCCTCGTGGCATTGTCCACTGCTTCTGCACTACTCTTTTCACTATTTCTTATAGATTTTCATCTTCTTCATCTGACACGCAAGCATTACCACGAGATGCATCTATCTCCAGAGCATGCGTCAATGCCGATTCCAATTTCTCATGTCGAGCAAGTTTCAAAGCTTTCTACGTTTTCCCGTCGCGAACACCATCGATAGCGGTCTGCACCACCAGCCGCTGTAAACAGCTTTCTGGATACGTCCATCTTATCAATCGAGCTATATCGGCTTCGAATTCTTGCAAAGTTTCGCCTGATTTTTACGTTCGGTTCATTAATTGGGCGTAATACACTTTCTGCAAATGCTTATCTCCATACCGAGCTTCTAAACGTAAAATTTGCTCAAAGTCTTGTTGCTGGTGTTCTGGAATCGTACAACCAATGCATTTCCCCGCAACGCAACTATCAGAAAAGTTGCTTTCTTTTCCTCTGGCCATTTATTTGCATCCAAACTGTCTCAAGTTAGGTGGACCACGGTGATTTTCATTCGAATATTGGTGGCTTAACTCGAACATTTGTTGTACCAATATTTCACATAGTTCGGAGGCTTCTTTACGGGACGATTGTGGAACAGCAAGTAGATATTGTGTTATCACTCTTTCGCGTTCTTCAATCAATGCCATAAATCGTTTTCGTAATTGATCGATTTCGCTTTCTATCGTATGAATTTTATTTTGGACACCCTGTATCTCATCTTGAATCGTGCTTCTAACGTCTTGTTGACCTGATTCTATTTTAGCTTCCATGGATTGTTGGTCAGTTTCGATTTTAGCCTCCATTGATTGTTGACCAGCCTCCGATTTATCTTCCATGGTTTGTTAATCGGCTTTCATTCTGGTTCTGGGTTCTAAACGGGCTTGCGCCCACTTACAGGTGACCCTCATAATGCTTTTTAGAGGTGCCTCTGCAGAAGGTCTTAAGTATACTATACTACTCCGGTATTTACTTAACGAATTAGGAAAACTGCAGGAAACCCTAATACAGAGTAGCCCGCCGAATGTTCGAAACTGATCTAAGGAAATTCCCATCTCTGCCGCAGATAAAAAATTCTTACCTAGGCTCAGGTTCAAACACCCGACCTCCTGCTACGTAGTCCAACGCTCTACCAATGAGCCACATAGTCGAAATTCTTGGCACCTTCATGTCTATCGGGATTTATGGAATGTTTTTCATATGGATTATGCGGTACTCTCAAGGTTTTTTTCTTAAATCAAGTCATTATTTCGGAAAGGCAGAAATGAAAAAAATGGTTACCAAAGATCCCCGCCCCCCTCGCTTCTAGTATAATAATAACCCCTAACACTTTTAAAGAAATTCCAAAAAATATCTAGATTACAACGGAGACGGAGATTTCCAAGGGCACCCTAGATAAAAATTGATAAGATAATTTAGTACCAAACTCGTCTCTATTGAAAGAGACCAATATTTTAGAAAATCGATCTCAAAAAGGAAATTATAATAATAGTAATCCACAAAACGTAATTTTAGTAGTAGAATGCACCTTTATAACAATTAACAGTTAACAAAGAAACGTGTTCTTGATTTAGTTAAAAACATTTCCTTTCTAGTCACATCTACACTATTAGAATAATTTATCAGTCTGCATCCATTGTGCATGCTCTCATTCTGAAATTATAAATAAGTGGACGTGAAAGGTTAGCCACAATTTTTCCCAATATTGCGGTACATGCGAATTATGAGTACGAAGTATACTCTAAGCATCTAAGCATCTAAGTGACGGTCAAAAAAAGAGGAAAACGCCACGAACTTCACTTCAGGTGGTCTGCAAATTTACCATTGTAGTAGACTAATTGCGTAGACATTTTGAAATCGAATTTATTGAATTGAAATACTGCGGGTTGGCTTGCGATATAGATAGAAAATATTATAAGAAAGTAACTTTACCATTCTTCAGTTTTGCAATGCGTTATAATACCGTGAATGTGGTTAAATTACAAATATCGTACGGCAATGCGGAAAATTTATTCAAGAATAGGAGTCTAATAATTAACTCGAAAAGATAAGCAATCGATAGATTATAACAAGTGCAAAAATTTTCGTAATTTATTTACTTATATAACAAGACTACGGGCATGCACGATTTTAAACACGAACAATAGTTACGCCGTATTATTAATTGTGTAGTAAATGGACAGGGACACACCCACCTCATCGCGTTAAAAATTGAAGATCTCCTGATAATCTTGTGGGGGCTTGTTTTAGTATGAGGTAGTAGTCGTTTTGTTTTAATTATTTCTGGGGGACAGAGTTCAAGATTAATGCGTTTGGAAGATTGCAAAATGATGATCTAAAAAACTTAGAGAAATTATTGCAAGCACCACCAACTCGTGCGTGACGATTTAATCGAAATATGCACATTGTTTTTTTTTAACTTAACCACACAAAAAGTACGGATGTATTCGATCACGTAAGATGAAACAACCTGTGCCCAACTGCACATCTTTTTTTCGCAAAATTAATGAGGCGTTGAAGTATTGTACTTTTTTTCAGTGACAACTTGACCAACATACGCAGTGGGCCGACCGTCCAATTAGTAGGCCATTCCTAAAATGAAAAAAAGACTTATAAGTTAACAATTAGCATCCAACTAGCGACCCACATGACAGTTATTGTTATTGTTACTTACAACCGTCTCAATATTGGTGGAAGTGGACAAATTGTGTAATGAACATTTATCTTACTTTGTTTGCTTTTTTTTTTGCAGGAAACGAAGCTTACGATATCTAGCAATTTTTTTCAAAATGGATTGATTTGCATAAAGATTTAGGATTAAGTTTACATTACCCCCCACTTCAAAATCTATATTATACCGATGGGCGCTCTTCATGTTTTGGAAGTGAAAATTACCCCTTTTGCCAAAACCTGTAAAACACTATTATATTAAAGCCTCGATTGAAGCTTAAAAGGTGAGAAAAATTTGGTTCAAAATAGTTGAGTAATCGTTGTTTTACTTATTGGATTTTTTTAGAATATTTGAACCAACCCCTAGCATTTACCTACCCTAAATTTTTTTACCCTCTTTAATTACAAAATGTTACTTCTTAAAATATTACATTATGTGTACAAAACATTGCAATGCTTAAAAACTACTTTCAAATAAAACAAACATGTACGAGTTCACATATACATTAAATAAGGAAAAAATAAATTTTGAATTTTCATGATGTAATAATTTTTCCAATATTTTAAAATTTTCAAAGTCTCCCGGCGCTAAAGCGGCCGCGCCAAACTGAAAAGCAATTTCTGCTCTGTCGGCTGAATGCTTTTGTTTCCAAACCACTGTTGGATTTGAAGATGAGCTTTTTCTAGTGTGTTCATCTCCATACAAGTAGGCAGAGATGACAGTTTTATGAGCTATTTTTTGTTGTATTGACCTATGTGAATTAGGCTCACCAATTTTAAGTAGCAAAAAATTTTGTTTTTGAAATGGATGCGCATTGTATTATAGCTTGTTTATACACGATTGCATTTTACCTACAAGCGCCCCGAATGCTTTCGTTTGCGCCCTCGTATTCCAATTTGCATTTTTGTTCTAGTGATCGCTTGCGCTTGGTTGGCGTATCCTTGTGTTTCCAATACATTGGTCCCCCTTTTTCCAGTTATTCCGAACACAAACTTCCACACTGTTCCCCCAATTCATACAGTTCGTCCGATCAAATTTAATTTCAAGAACCAAACTTATAGTATTTTTTATTATACCTGCAGTATAATTTCAAAATAGGAAATACAATGAAATCATATTGACGTTATACTCGAATACATGTCTAATTAAGTGGGCTGGGTGTTCGTAATATCACGATTGCCATGGAAATGTCACGATTGCCATGGAAATGTCACTTAACGTTGGCTTATAAAAATCATCGTCTTTGTGAATAAAACGATTTCCATTGAAAAAGATAATACACCGTCCATTAAATCTAAACAAACGTTGGTAGGTGTAAAATCCAAATCCAGTAAAGCCTAAAAGTCTTAAATGCATCGATAATGCTGGCATATATGAAGGAAACGTCAAAAGTATTTAAATCTTCTATCTTTTGGTGCATTCATTCAAAACTTCAAACAATGCTGCGATTAAAAAGTGGAACAGGTTTGGAAGCATACCCTAAATTACGCGCGTTTGTGAAAGCTTCAACTACATGATAGGTACAAGGCAAAGAAATGTTCTGCATTTACAGAAAGCGACCTAAGAGGACTTTTTATTTCACCCAGATGACAGTTTCAAAAGTAATATTTAAAGTATCATTACTTAGCAACTTTAAAGCACGTGTGTTTTAATAGCTATTTATGTAACAAGTTGCAAATTGACTGTTTTTGGCGCGCTAGACTTGTATTTGTCCAATTTTTTATTATAATTTTTTTTTAAATTTCTATACATTTTTTGTGTAAAGTGTTAGTCGCGACCCAAAGTTTTCAGTTTTTCACAAAAAGCTCGAAACGTATGCATTGTGTAAAAAATTATGTGGTGAACAAAATTTTAGCTTCTAAAAAAACAAAGAAAATGATTTTTTTAATAATTGCTAGACGAATTGTGCTATGGTTCGTTAAAGATTAGCTCTTATTCGGCAAATGCCAAATTAGAGAGTTTCAACCGGAAAACTATGCATTTTTTTGAGAAAAACGTATAGATTCTTTTTTATAGTGCCTTTTTAAAATACTTTTTTTAAAATAATAAAATAAAATATAAAAATTCAGCGAGCTATGATAAAAACTCCAAATACCTAATCCCTACTTTTTTCAGCAAAAACAACTGCTAGACTCCACTGCCTTTGGTGAGCTACCCAATTCTAGTAAATCTGGTTTAACGGATGCCGTACCATTCAAATGCTTCATGGTGGACAGTATTAACGGAAGTATACTCGACCGTCTACTAAAGTAGTTTGTAAACATTGCAATGTTATAAGGGGTAGTTTTTTAGGTTCGAAAGATTACAAAATGAATTTATTAATATTTTAAGCAATAACATGTGTAAAATTAAAACGCTGTGAAAGATTTTTACCAATTGAAATATTCTGACATCTAACATTCATTACTCATTAGTGAACTCATCTGAACCAAATTTTAGTCACCTTAAGCTTTAAGAGATATATAGTTTTATAGACTTGCGTAAAAAGGGGTCGTTTCAAAATCCATATTGTACCGATGGGGGCTCTTAATAATTTAGAGGTGAAAACTTACTCAAATTTTTGCATTTTGGAAAAACTTTCCCGGACTATAATTAATAATACATAAATAAAGAAAACTAACGACTAATTTTAATTAGGGTGATAATTAGGGGTTGTTTTTGATGGTTATTTCGTCCCTAACCTTATTTTAATAGTAACTCGCTCAATTATAAAAAATGTAAATCTAAGTCCATTCTCACCTAATTCCTGTGCCTTATTATTTCAGCACGGCCTGATGATGGGTAAAATAACACCCGAAATCGATCACCTATAGAAACCATAATAAAAATCCTAGTTTGTTTTTTAATTAATTTATTTCTTAACGTATTCACATTTCATATAAGCTTTTCTCGAAAAATGCCTATAGCTTTCCCGTTATTTGACTTGTAAACTCTCTAATTTGATGCATTTGACGAACTAGAGCTGCTGACCTTTAACAAACCATAGCTCGATTAGTATTAGTTATACAGCTATTATTAAAAAAATATCATTTTCTTTGTTTTTTAAAGGCTACAATTTTGTCCTCTACAGTTTTTTTTACACAGCACATACTTTTTTAGTTTGTTTGCTGGTGACCAATGATCTTCTCGATGAAAAACTGATACTTTCGATCGCGATTAACGTGAAAAAATTGTATAGGACACTTTTTGCTTAGAATTAATTTTTCTATCTATTCCTATTCCCAGAGATGGCCTGGCAACCACGGAGCCGGACACTATGGCTCGTCCATTTGGGTGGAGCCACTAGGACGCGGCCATTTGGGCACGAGACAATAAAGCGCGTGGACAAAAAGGCGCCAGAGCAAAAAGGTGCGACACAAAAGTGTTAAGTTTAAATTGTTGCTTCATGTTGTCTGATACCTCTACAAAATGTGTATTCTTATACTTCTATGTATTTCGAATACATAGGCATAGCTTGAACAAAACTGTTCAAAATAAATAGCAACTTTTAAACTTAAAAAACAACTTCGTAGGGTTTTCAATGTATGATATACCTCTGCGTACGATAAGTGTAAACCTGCTGTAGTTCTTTTAATATTATACCTGTGTCCCTATGTGCGTATTGTATATTAGAGTGGAAAAGTAGCTGGCGAGTCAAGAATTGAAGAATTTGCAGGTGATGTTTATTAAATACGAGTCTTATGTGTTCAGAAACCAAGTTTGATTTGGATTAGATCCATTCCGTTCAGTTAATTCGTTCCAGCGGATTTATAATCCACTGCAGCCACGTCTAGTCATCAATAGATATATCTATAAAAAAAGGGACAATGGCCCTTCTCCCCCATTACAAATCTGTTCTATGGAATGAAATTAAGCATTCTGAACTATCTGAACTGGAGCTTCAATTACGGTTTTCTTATGTACTTACAGCTTTACGTATAGTTAATCTAATCAGCATAAAATACATTACCATTTTTTGTTTTGATTTTTTTTTGAGGAGCAATGAAAATAAAAAAAACTCGGGCATATTAACCTTCCAGAACATCCTGTATAAAACGATCATGGAATGTTAACACGTTCAGTCAGTAATTACTGTTTGAAAATCGATCATTACATATTGCAATACAGTTGATTTATGAGCACATTTCAAGATCAAAGGTGAAAACCGTCGACAGAAGTATAATTTATGACAGCGCAACGGTGCCACTTAATTAATTAGGTAGCGGGAATTTTTTCTGCTGTCACGCCCTACATATTGTAGGTGAATGCAAATTTATTCATATTAACGCGGCTTGACAACTTCGGGTGAATCGACAACAAAAATGTGCTACCATCCGTAAAGGTTAGCTCACGACCTTGTTCACAAATTAAAAAAAAATTGTTTGGAAGTTGTCGCTACTTACTGATGGTATTTTTAACCTGTTCGGTTTTTCGTGCTCCAAAAACGATACAGTGTGATTGGCAAATGACTTGTACTGACTGATAGAAAGAGGTCTTAGGATTATCAGTACTAATCAGACACAGATGCTACTGGCGGTAGACCTTGTAGTGTTACAAAAAAATGTTGTTAGTAGGTACTGGATGAGGTTACAATCTGTGATACTAAGACGCCCTTCTAATTTTTTTTTGCATTGATTAAGCAATTTCAAGGTGATTGGAGATAGTGACTTACTCGCTATGAAACAATAACACATCGATTAAAGGCTGCCCAATTAACTTTCCTCGAAATCATTGAAATCGATCCCAACTCGCCTCTTAACTAAACTAATTATAGATATTTAATACGATAAGAATGTAATCGCTACTCAAATTAATTATTCCCATAAAGAACCACCCACATTTTATCTACTAGCAAATTTATCACTTGTGGTGTTAAATTAAGCGCTGTAACTTGAGGCGAAATGTATTTAAATTAATTTAAATTTGGATCATTAACGATATTAAAAAATGAATTAGGTATTAACGTTTATGGGAGTAGGTGAACGTGGTAAACATCTACGACAGTTGTATACTAATGCCACACAGTTCATTAGTAACAACTGGATCTCACGCGAGATGTTACAAATTTGAAGTTACCACCCAGAACAAGTATGTTTTTTCCATGGAAAGCACTAGTACTGGGATTGTACTGGGGTCAATAGTTAAATTAAGTATTATAAACTGCCGCCAGGCTTCCTTTTTTTATCCATGGCATACAGAAGCTGTGGAAATACCCAGAAAATGGATAGGCAATTGTATTGTCGAGAATAAAAGAGTCGTTTGATTGTGATGAAGTGAAAGAGTACCAAAGTTTCATAGTTACAAAATAGATACGAGCTAGTTGCATTGTGACTAGGTGTATTCTTCAATTTGCTATGCTATGTTGCAAATTCCTCAAAGTCAAATACCATAGGTACTCAAAAGTCAAGGGTTGCACTCTTAAAATGTATATTTCCACACATAATTAATTTACCAATCAAGCATTTACAAATCCTGTTCTACCACTAAGTGGCATGCTTGCTTTTTACGAGGCTGATCGCGCTAAATTAACGACAATTCGCATAAAAAACTGACAAGTACAAGTGTAATAAATTGCTACATTCAGGAATTTGTTATTAAAATAGAGATACGTTTCCACATACACTAATTAACTTTTTTTTCTAAAGAAAGTGGTTTTATGCAGGAGATATCCAGGCCCGGAACCACGAACTGTGGAAGCGCACGCACACGCCCAAGTTCGTAGCAATTATAATATTGCGTGAATCGTAAATTTTTACATACAACCATTGAGTAATTAAATATCCTTCACTCAACGATACAACTATAGTTTTATGAATGAGCGATGTATCAGGAAATTCGTACATAATCGAGGCCACATTTTGGGAGTTAACGTAAGGCGAGTAAGATTAATTATAACGTCGAAAAGATAGACAAGACACTAATGTTCCAAATTGAATCAAATTTTGATTGGATTGAGAAAAATTATGAATGTTTACAAGTTAATGTTACGCTCCAATTAAATTATGATTTATTATGGAATAATTAGGTAGCTATGTAGGTAAGCGTTGCTCTTTTTATACAATCGTTCCTTATAATATCAATTAAGCGCATGTATTCATGGTTCTCCAAGAGAAGATCTCGTTACAAGTCGAGTCTAAAGCAAGTTGAAAATATCGAATGTTGTGAAGGACAAGCCGAAAAGCTTCAGTTTTAAATACCACTGGTCAGGTATCGTTTTGGAAAAAAAGGCAACCCTTTAGAAGAAGAGGGAAAATTAATATTTGAGAGTTTTAGTCACGTTATGCCATTATTAGCAGGTTTTTATTTTCTATGGTTATCAGGTTGATAATCGACCTTTATGCCGACTGGAGAAATTCCAATTAACGGTAGGTGTTTGACCACTGATTTTAGAAATATCAATCCGGCCAATTAAGTAAGTGAAATTAACAGTTAAAACACTTTTTTTTTCTTTCTTTAGAATTTGTTTATGTATTTATCATATATTGTTAATTTGTACTTAAATCACCGTTATCATCTCCTTATTTTGTAAATTGCACGTATTTTTGACCTGTAATTGGAGCATATTTGTTGGGCAATAAAGAAATTATTATTAATATTATAAAAGTGTTGCAGTAAACGTCATTTCACATAGTCGTGTGGGGTATCAAAAGAAATACTCCTGATTGATTTGAATTTTGGAATCAATTACATGTTTTTAGGGCGTCTGCAGACCGCACAATTAATTAAAGAAGTTTTAATTTTTCAATGTATATAACCGAATACGCCGTGTCCGTTTTCCGTTAATTAATTTGCATTCACACCGTTTAACTTTTGCTTTTACATTAAGTTTAACGCACCGTATTTATAGCTTTTGCTTTTTCTTGCATAGTAATTTATACTGCTCCGTTTCATTGCAAGGTAAGTTTTTTGCTGCTTTCCTTTTGTTTAATTAAGACATTTCTGTGACAACATTAGCCACGGTAAGTGTGTCCCCCAAACCCAAACCCTCGTCCTTATGAAAACTCGGTCTGGAAAGAAGGGGGCGAAACCTCCAGAGATGAATTTTCCGGAGCGAATTTTCAAAATCGAACTTAGTGCCAATTTACCAAGCACGTCGGTAAGAGACGCCTAACTATTATCGACTGCAGAAAATGCCAAACAGATAACCCTCCACCCTCTTATTTGATAAAGTGGTAGAATGACTTCCAATGGCAAGGGGTTTACTTACATAACGTACTTTAATTGAAAAGTTGTATGCATAAACGATTGGGCAACATTTGTTCTAAAATGCACCGAGTGCATACAAAAAAATGTTCATTTGGATTCTTTCGAAATTTCAAAAAATTCACCTGAATTAGTTTTTTAATGTTAATGAAGTGTCCAGGGGTACGCCGTCATGGAGTCGAAATTTTACATGTAACAGATTCGGGAAAGCGCATATCAAAAAATCTACGTTCAGCCCATAGTTCAATTTCTTTTATAATTTACGGTTGCTGAGAAAAATATTAACGAAAGAACACCAATTAGTACTTTTTTGGGTATACATCCCATCAGACGAAACGTTTTTAGTTGGAAGAAATGCTTGTTGTGTTGTTGGTTCTTCTTGACATCCTTACAACCTGTTGTGATCTATCCTATACAGTGTGCCCATTTGCCCAACTAAAAGTTGTACCAATGAATAGGTTCCCGGAAAATTCATTTAAAAAATACTTGCACACATATACCTTTCTATTCAATTCTCACATTTTATTCCATTATTCCCTTAAGTCGAGGGTTGAGACCTCCGGGGAGGTTTTCTCCCAAATTAAGCTGAATTTTCAAGCGTGAGTGAAATTGTCACTCGACAGTAACAGCAACTTGCGTGACAAAACTTGCTGTCATACTCATAATCTCTGAATTTGTAAAGCAAAACTCTGGAAATCTTAAATAGCATCAAGAATATGGTGCACACCCTGTGTGTCTTTATTAATTGATAGCCATTATCTGGGCAATTTACTGGCAAACAATTTAAATGAAAAACTTAACTTCATTTTAGCGTAGCTTTTTAGAAAATAAAGCAAACGTTTGCTGTTTCCCAGCCATCAACTAAATAAGAAGTTGTAGAGTCAACAGAACTTTAATACACTTGTATGAAGTCTTCACAGGATAACTCGAACTTCTGGCAATACAATTTCTACGAAACAGGCATGAGATTCAAAAACTTGTAGGTAGTTAAAAGTTAACTCGGACAACATTTTAATTCCACGGTTGAATGTCGATAACTTTTACAGCGACCCTCTCCTAATTTTCTCAATACTTGAAGTGCTGACGCTTTGCAATAGAAGAATATGTCCAATACGGTGTCTCACTAACACGCTCTCAACTGCCTGAATACAAAATGTAATTAGTCTAACAAATTAAAGATAGATGGTAGGCAATTTTCGCGCTCTACATTCCGCTAACAAGAGAAATGCGGGGTTGCATCTTTTATTTTTACACTTTAAATGAACGCCCGTAAATTACTCTGTCGGCTGTATTAAAAAGGCAAAAAGCAGTACTCCCAAATGAGATGCAAATCCCGGAGGATAATACACACATAACGCCGTTCCCATAGGTATAATTCTTTAAATTGGAAATTTAAACGGACGCTTAACAATTTAAATATTTCCATCCCTTATGTTGCGTTCACTACAACAGGAAATTAACATATGTTATAATTAGCTACGATAAATGATGCTAACTACTTGAACTCACATATATTGTACTTACATAAGATTTAGTGGCGGAATGTGTGTCGTTTTCTCTTATCTGGGGTTCCAACTGTGTTTCATTTACAGCGGTTTTAGGTTATTTAGTCATATGTACAAATGATTAAACATCCACTGGCGGCACAGTCCCCTGTGTAAGGCTTAAAGGCTTAAACTGTGCATTGATATGATAAATAGCTCCCCAAGTCTACAAATGTTAAACAAACATCAATTTATTAATTGCAAGTGATCAATAACTTCATGGTACGAGTATTTCTGAGACCGGACAACATTGGTTTTTGTGCAGGACGTAAAAAATATACACGAAGATCAGAGCTAATTGGAATTTAATTGCAAAGTTCCTCCCTTTGTGAACCGTCTAAATTAAACTTAAGCTCGACAGGTATAGCTCATTATTTACGTCAATTGCTTTAAATAAAGATCCGTAAATTAGCCTTCAGAAGTCTCCATTTACGTACAAGTTATGTAGATTTCGCACCACGCCAAAATACATCGATTAATAATTATTATCATTTAAATAAGACATCTACTTATACAAGTCCGACCCAAATCAGATATTTTAAACTTAAAAGGTAATTGATTTACAAATTTTGAATCGCCGGATTAAGGCATTTTATACTTGATGGCCATTAAAACCCGATGACATTATTAATTCTGCTTGCCTTATATAAAACAACATTATTAAGGATAAGTTTACTATTGAATTTGTAAGAAATGACATTTTATTGCTTTGACTGGTACTAATTGCGTATATATCTGATATATCGTTTCTGTCTATAATGCTTTTAGTATAATATTTAATTACAAAGCGGATCAAGGTATCTTAAAGGCGTGGTTGATAGTACCTAGATGGAAGTGTTTGAAAAAATTAAATGTCTCTTTGTTTTAAAGAAATAATGAAAATTCTAAAACAAATTGATTAGGTACCCACTGATATGCTGGTCATGTACCGTACATAGGAAGGCATTTGTGTTACACTATAACGCGAACATGTAGGTTTAAGTGGTTTAACATACAATAGAGAGTGCTTAGAAAAATTCGACATTGAGAAATCATCCTTTGGAGGTTTTACCGTGTATTTTGTAGGACGATAAAAACTTAACGCCTACCTGCTTTTTTTGTACTACTTTCCTGTTTGTACATTGTCTCTTTTTTAAGCGGATCATTTCTTACAGTGAATCACAACCCTACCCCTAATAGCTTCGAAGAGATGTTAAACTGCAAATTCATATTTTGTTACTATCGAAACTAGAAGCTTCATGAATTTACGCAAACGTGGAGTTGTTTGGTAATTCTAGTAAAAGTCACAAGTGTTTACAAATCAGAAAAAAAAGAGCATTTATTCACTTACAAATCTTTAGTAAGTTTGGAAAGAGAGAAGAGAATACGGGGGAAACAAGACAGACTAAGAGATCCTGACACTGTAACATTGAGTTGTCAATATTTAAATTTAAATATATTTTTAGTAAAAAAAAGGGGATCAACACGTAGTCAGAGAAAGTATCAAAACAGGCTTCCGCAAAAAATAATGGAGCTATAATTGTTAAGTAACTATCAGATGTAGTAATTACAACTCGATTGTATCGAAAAGAAGAATGTGATCAAACGTTATCAAACGTTATAGGTACCTATATCAAGGAGTCGTTGAAAATAAAAAATTACCTTTGAACTCTGGTCATAACCTTGTGAGCTTAGAAGGGCGCGTTCTGCCTAATCTGTAACAGCACAAACAACTAAGCAAGAGGGGTACTGAATAGCGCAGCACAATAATATTGCGAAAAGAATTTTAACGTCTAACACTAAGGCAAGTCGTATACTAAACCGTAATTAATACTCAATAAGAATCAATAATTCAATTTACGTTCGTGCTTCTCTAAATCCGCTTTGTTATTGATCCAGAGAACCATTGACCATTGACTTCTCTCACAACTATTCTACACGAGGAGCAAAAAAAAAATAAAAACGCCCCATTATAAACTACGTAGGTCTAAAAACAGTCTAAGAGTCGACTTATACAATATCGTTCCTGATTGTATCAAACCTTACAATTTTTTTTTAATTTAAAAGAGTCCTTAAGGGGCACTTATTAGGTATTCTTTTTATAACGTTACTGAATATTTACATACGCCTTGAGGAACTATTCAATAATTTTAATATTTATTTATTTCATTGTTTGTTTACTTTACTTTTGTGTACCTGTGTAGTACTATTCCCTTTAGTCATTTTTACCTTTACTTGTTTATATTTTATCTCTGTTTTGTCTCTTTTTAACTAAAATTTTAAATTGTTTATAATCTAGTTTTGTTTCAGCCACATGGTTTGTCTAGCTTTTATTTATTTGAAATTTTAAACAGTTTTTATTATTCTTTTTATATATGCATTGTACTAATTTATTATTTACTATATTCACTGACGTGTCAAAACCTATTTATGTCATACGGACAAATAAAGATTGATTGATTGATTGATTCTCGTTATCTCTAAAATTGATTCATAGAATTTCAGTATTACACTTACCAGAGTATTTCCCTTATAGTTTTTACATTCTTTTCTATCCCCTTTTGTGTAGATGGGTACTATTCCTCTCTTCTCCCAGTCGTGTGGTATTTTGTCTTCATTCCATGGCTTGTTAAACATTTTTAGTAATAAGCCCATCTTCTCCCTTTGATCTGCTGTTATTTCATATTGTCGTCTGGATCTTTCCATGTCGTTCAATTTCAGTGGCAGCTCCACTATTTCCACCTGCTGATTATTCGTTGTCCTTTCATAAGTATCAACGGGTTTCGGTATCTTTTCTTTCTAAGTGATTTAATGGTTTTATAGAAAAGTTTCTGTTGCTTATGCTGTACGAGTGTCCGTTTCGATTTTTCCCCGAACTGTCCCGATGTTATCTGCTTTGCCTCCCGTATGATTTCTTTAACGTTCCTTCGTTGCTGCTTGCACACTTAACTTGCCTTCCTTGCTGCATTTAATAGAATTTAATGTCCTGTAAACTACGCTACGCAGAAATATTTTGGTTCAGGCACTTTAAATAACGTCGAGCAACTCTGTGTGTAAAACCAATTTCAATTCTAAAGTAAATCTGGTGGGTTTTTAGGAATAAATACAAAGTGTGATCGTTTGATTTGAATTTGTATTTCAGTTTCCTGACGGCGGTTGATTTTGAACAGTCGTGCAGATTTGCAGAAGGAGTTTATTTTATGGAGAAAATGGCGTTTAGTTAAGTTCTGAAGACAATGAGAAGTTTCAATTTTTATTTGTTTTGAGCTAGCTGGACAGGTATTTGGTGGGTCGCTCTGCGTTGTGACCGCATGCCATTTCACATGTAATATTACTGAAACTATTCTAGGTATTCGCTCTTATAACCTTCATTGCTCCGCTTCTGTTTTTACGTATTCGGTATACTTTTTCCCTGTTTCGCTGTCTCTTAGTTTGAATGAGTTTAAATTCGATTTTCTTCTTTTCTTTCATTCTGTTTGGATAATAAAATTATGTTATCGTTTTTAATGTTTACTACTAATTAATGATGGCTTCTTCCCTCTTGTGAGTACTAGTCATTAATTGATTCTTCTTCTCGGTGTGGTGCCACCCTTGTTATTTTGTTCTTGTGTTGGTCGAAAGCATTCGCAATAATAAATTATTTTATTGGCATAAATGTAATCAACACTCCGGAAATGTGCCCGGACAGGTACTGTTTTATTTACATTATTTACAAAAATTTATCACAATTGAAAAATTTAAAAATGTATGCTCCAATTACCACTAATGAAAATATGCATCGATGCATATTAAACACGCTTATCAACAAATAATGCATTGTTGACCTTTGAAAGTTCGGGTTTCCTATTTACTTCTAGAATAAAATGCATCAGATGGTGACATTTTAAATTTTGTATAACCATGGACCAAATACAATAGACTGAGCACCGGTTTTAATGTGGACCAATACGTATAGATGGAGTTGGACCAACAGAAGTCGCTTACCAGCAACCAGTGGCGCACTGAATTAACGTCAGAAATTTTAAAACTGAATAATTTTATACTACTGAAAACCCGTCATTTGGCAGATTGCGTGGTCAATATTATTATTTTGATTGGTAAATATGATTATTTTGGTTTGTATGCTGTGTAATATCGTCCGATTTTTGAATTATTAATATAGAGTTGTAAAAATTGTGTTCTCTGACCAATTCTTCCAAACGCTCAGAAAAGGAGATTGACGAAAATATATGCGGACTTTTTTAAAGGGCATTAAATTTTCTACAAAAAAGTCAGCGGCAGCTTATGCCGACGACGCGAAGTTTCGTTTGGAAACGACAACCGTTTGAAGATTATACAATCACCTCTCCCGCCTAATTGCATTGCCTACTCCATTCATACGCGATATAAACCTAACACCAGAGGAATTTGCTGATGTTTGCGCCGGTTTTATAGCGACTGCATTTGCTAAAAATATACTTACATTCTTTCGAATTACGAATTTTACATTGAAGATTACGCCATGACGAGGGCCAAAATAGTGATAACGTTTTAGGAATGTAAAATGCTGCACATGCGTTTTTAAGGTACTTCGTTTTCAAAGAAATTTGCATCTACATTATAAATTTATAACCGCAGTTTGAATAACTTTCTTTGCAGAATCTGGCGGCTTCTGAAGGCATACTTGCGAATTATTTTTTTATTATTTTTTCTATAGCATTTAAACAGAATATAAAATAACGCCATGTAAATACCAAAGTCCAATACATAAATTTTTGCCAATAAAGTAAAATTAAATTTCACAATCACTAATAGAGGCTAATACAAACAAATAAATTATTTACACATTTTTGACGATCAACATTTTAGGATGAATTCGACGATGAGGCTGTCGTAACGCTGAACTGAACTGTAATAATTACGTAAAGTTATTAGATTGATCAATAAAAATTTTACGTGCTCCAAACATTGTTGATGTGTTATTACATGCGGGCATTTTCGTTTAATGAAAACCTTTAAAACATATTTTTGGAAAAAAATTGGCAAATTTTTTTTACAACTATACTGGAGCCAGTACTTATCAACAGTTTTCGTTGAAAACAGGGTTCGCAACTGATTTTAGCAAAAAAATAGAGACTTGGTCTCTATTTACATATTTAAAAATAGAGACCATTTCGAGACCTTAAAGAACTAATTTCCATACAAAATTAAGCAAAAAATATTTATTTTGTAATAGATGAGAATGATGAGATACATAAACGGCAATATATCTAAAAAAAAAAGTAACCGTTAAAACGTAACTGCATAGACGTTGCAATTTTAATAACATTTTAAACAACGTAACAACATAAAATGGATACATTCTTAAAATACTTATTACCGCAACGCAAAACACCTTCTCGTCGTTAAATTTTCGACCCCAAGATAATATCTAGCTTCTTCAACCACTCAGTTTGAAATTTACACTTTCCCATTTTGTTTTATTTTATTATAAAAAACCTATTTTTCTACAACTGTCAAAAAAACCTGTCATTTTCTGACGAATTTCGAAACGCGAAGTACTAGATTTTTAAACGGTTAATTAATAAGTAAGGTTGCTCTTGACAACGTGCGCGAAACCGTCAACAATGAAAAAAAGTATTTCGCACACATGACAAAGTTGAACTTAAAAGCAATCGGTTCAGTTGTAGAAAAAATATAACGGTAGCTTCTACACTGTGAAATTTGACTCTGCAAAAACATTTCCTGTAGCTGACATGATAAGGCGAGTAACCAACGCTTTTGCATGAACGGAAAACAGCATCACGATTCGCGAAATAAAATTAAAACGCTACTGAGGTCATCGTAATTAATGTGTGCGCCATCTATGCGACCAATGATTCATTACGCCGTGCACAGTCTATTGTATTTGGTCTATGGTATAACCTTCAGCAAGTACGCGGTTTTCAGAGCTTTGGTGGCAAAATATGTCACCGGGATTGCAGAAAGAACTCCCCTTCACCGTTCAACTCATTCCAATGTTATAGCCTTAAAAAGCGATCATGTTATTTTTTTATTGAAGCTCCCTATACTGTGGGGTTGTCCACGCGAAATCCTAAACAAACATTTAAACCCCGTAATCGAATCCACTTTATCAAAAATAAACATTTTAAGTACCAAACAACCCAAACATACCTACTATTAACATTTGAATATAGAACATACCAAAAACAAGCCATCTAAGAATTTTGTTTTGGAGGTATGATTAAATAAGTTTTGATGGTTACCATAAGTTAAGGAAGATTTTGCAAGGAAAGAGCTACAAAACTAGAAGACTCCTTTTAAATTATCCTAATGAGGAATGTACCCCAGCAGGAAGTGCAGTAATAAAACTTTGCATGCGTGACCTAATAATTCCATAAGATTTTATTTTTCTGTTTTTTTTGAGTACAGTTCTTCATATAGGTAACAATTTCTTTCTATATCAGTACCACTTTCATCATAAAAGGCTTTCATGTTAAAGGATATTACTATTGTAGCCTGAAAGGCATCATACGCTTCCATCATTTATATCTTAAAAATATCCGATATTTTAGATTTCAGTACATTACTAAAAGACAACTTTCACTACTTAATTCATCACTTCCAGCTAAAGGTCACTAGTAAGCCCTCGATCAAGGTTACTATTTCGGCACACGCCAATAAGTGCAACCACACACTTTAATATTCTAATTAGGACCGTTTCCTATTACTGAGGTTAAGGTTTATGTTAATTCTATCGAAACATTTTTGTCAGAGGCGTTTACACCTTTCCCTCTACAAGGCCCGAAAAAAGTGCAGCCCAAGCCTCATTTTAACAGCGAACGATTAGTGATGCACTGTTTATGCATTGTTATGATCTACACATACCATTCTCGAATGCAACCTTCAGACTCCCCTGTTATTCTTGGGCTTGTCAGATTTCTCTGTTAACTTGATTCGCCGATCTTACATCAGTCTAAAATTGTCACGTTGTAACCGGATTCACGTTGTAAATCCAAACATGAAATCCAGAATCGTTTATTATGTTAAGTCTTACAAGCCGTAACATAAAAGTATTAATTAAACTTCTCTGGTCAATTAACGCGGTGAAGAAAAAACCGCGGATTTAGTGCTAGAGCCAGTATATTGCTAATTTTGGGCGGAACTGATCCATAAATTTACATAATTACACGATGTATGTCTAACATTTGTATAACTAATTAACATTTAAGAGATGAAGTTACAATAGAACAATCTCAATAAAGAATTTTCCATCGACAAAACAACCATATTTAATTATATGTATATCGATGCTTAACAAGAACATTAACGTAATAGTAACAATATTTCTTTCCTCCACCACCCATGAAGATTTTTGTCTACAGCTTTCGGTAGCTAGGAATCGAGCAGTTTTATTCATATTGAGATATAAATGTACTGTAAGCGCGTGGGGCAATCGCAGACCCTATAAGGTGTTGTAGATGACATAAATGGTAATATTAACAAATTGGGTACCAAAAATTCATACGGGCGGCGTATGGGTGTCTTTTTGAGTCGAATTTTTTAAAATGGCAATGGATGTCGCCCGTAGTATGGAATTTATCCTGTTTTATTGCCCAAATGATTCTTCGGTGCAGAAATAACGATCTTTTGTCCGTGCCAAGCTTAATTCCCCCGGAGTGCTCGCTTTGGACGTCTTCAGAAAAATTTTCCTCCAGGAAGATGCGTCCCCGAAATGTTCCCCAGCGAAAATTTGACCTCATAAAAACCTGCCTCAGGAAGCTGCGCCCTTGGAAAACTCACCCCTGGAAGAATGGCGCGCGGAATTTTCAGTCAATCTTATTAAACAAATTAAAGTTGTAACAAAATAAAACCAAAAAGGGATTTTTCCATTCTTTGCTTTAAAATCTATGTCTTCCACTTCTCACTTCCTCCCCTCTCATCCAGCACCGCACTCTTTGGCATTTCCACCTGCGTACAGTTCCATAACATGTGTTCTCTTCTGCATCTCCGTATACTCTACATTTTCTTTCTTTTTCCTTGTCTCCATTTCTCTTTCTACCTTTCTTCCGCTCATATCTTGCTATTGTTTTCATATTTTTGCTTCCTTTCCACAAATATGATGGTAACCACTCCCTTATTAGATCTTTATAACTACTACTCCCTCGTGCGTTCTCTATCTTTGTTCTATTTGTACATCCTTTTTTCAAGCTCATTTTTCATCTTTTCTCCTACTCCTCTCATCCTTTCGACCTCATCGTTCGTATCCTATTTCTTTCGTAATATTTTCCTCTTAGTTCTTCCCACAATTCTTTTGCGTTCATCCTCGTTGTCAAGCATTATTTCACCAATTCATCGAATTTTACCGCCCTGCGCTCCAACGTTTTTAAATTCACCTTTTTCCTCTAAATATACAATTTGGCGTCCTTCCGTTTAACCATAATACCTATTTTAACATCATCGTTCAGTTCCTCCCATCCCTTCCACCCCCATATCTCCGTTCAGTACGTACATTCTTGTTCCAAAATCATTCTGAACCTCTCTCTCCAATTTCCTACCCCTGCATCATCGCCACCACGACCACCCTTTTCCTTAATTCACTTATCTGCGCAATTGCTCTATGGTTTCTTTGCATTAGTATTATGAATATTTAATTTCTTTTACCTTCCTCCATTTCTTCTTATTCCTTCCACCTCTGTTGCCATGATCACTGCGTTTGCCACTACTATCCCTCCACCTTAGTTCTGTCTTGATACTCTTTCCACGTCTCTTAGGTAAATACTGAATAAGGTTTGGCTAAATGGGCATCCCTGTTTTAGTAATTTACATATCCGGAACAATTCAGGCTCCTTACCCTCAATCTCATTTCTCCATATAGTTCCTTGATTCCGTGCTTTAACTTCTTATCCATTTCCCCATGTTCCATACCCTTTTCCTATACACTCTGTCAAACGCTGCCCTTAAGTCCATGAAAAACGCGAACGCCTTGTTTCCTAATTCCTTTTCCATCAATCTGCGTAATACATATGCATTCACTCATTCCCCTTCCTTTTCTGAAGCCTATTTGTATTACCTCCAGCATCTTCTTCTCTTCCATTTCTCTTTTGAGTCTTTTGTTCAGTATCATTGCATAGATTCTCTACGCCGTAGTAATTTTAGTGATTCCTCTATAGTTTCCCACACGATTGTTCACTGTTTTGAAGATTGGCCCAATTACACCTTCCTACCATTTTCCTGATAATCCCCTTCCGTTCCATACCTTGTTTACTATATTTCCCATGACCTCGTCTCCCGCTGCTGCTTTTCGGTCTTTTTAATTGTTGCTCGATCTCCTTTCTTGTTATCTCATCTCCTTCAACCTCCTCACTGGCTACCTCTTCCTAAGTGTCCGCTTTCTGTCGCTTTCCTTGTAGTAACTCGATAAAATGTTTTCATTCCGCTAATCTTATTTTCCTTTCATGTGTTCTATTTTTGTTTTTTTCCCGTTTTATCAGCTTCTAAAAATCCTGTTCTGTTTTCATTTCTCTGATTTACTCTTCGTATTCTTTCTGTTTTCCCATCTTTTTTTCTTTTCTATCAATTGTTTCTCCTCTACTTCTCTTTTCTTTCTTTCTCCAACATTTCCCTATTTCTCTTTTCTGTACACTCTTTGTCCGACCAGTCCTTTCTTTTTTCTGTCCCTTGCCCTTCAGTCATTTGTTTCCACGGTTTTGCTTCTTTAATACCGTCATTCCACATCATCCCCTGTATTCTCTCCCATTTCTTCTCCTTGTTGTTCTAGTCTTCTTCTATACCGTTCCACCGTGTCTCTTGTTCACAACTCTATCTTTTTTCATTTTTCGATTCTCCATCCTCTTATCAATTCCATCGGTTGGTGATCCGATTCTATCTCGATTGTTCCTATCTTAAATTCATCTATTTCTTCCAGTACTTTTTCATTTACTATTACCGACCTCCCTATGAATTGCCCGTCTCCTTTTATGTTTGGCGTTCGGAATAATCAACAAGAGCAAGATTTTACTCAATGAAAACTCGCCTCGGAATTTTCGGCCCCAAGAAAACTTGCCTTCAGAATGTTCACTCCTAGAGTAGTAGTAGAAACGAACCGTTATGGACCGAAAAAATGCGCAGAATCGAAACGTTCGTTTCTTAGAACCCAAACCGGACCAGAACCGTTATAGTTAAATAGGTACTTTTTCTTAAATATAAACAAAACCGGAACCGATATTTCATTTGGGTCGGGGCCCCTGATGGCGAACCGTTGAGACTTAAAAATTGAGATTGGAGGGTAAAATTAAACAAATGAAATAATTTAAATAATTCAAATTGAAGGAAAAAGAGAATGTTTTCGCTTCAAAGAAAAAACATTATCATGCATTTCACGTATATACGAACTCATTAAATCACTACCGCAATTATAAGGTTAATTAGTAAAGCAGTAGGCACCAAAAACGTGTTCCACCGGCACTTGGCGAAGCTTGTTTGGCAGATTTCTTCTTGTTTTTAATAGGTTCAGCAATCGTCGCGTTGAAACGTGCATCTACCCTGAAGCAACAACTTTTGCACTGAATTTTAAAATTGGTGCGGCGCGTCAGTTAATTATTACCTTCTACAATGCGTAACGGTATAATAATGCAATGATTATTAGTGGGTAAAACATGCATATACATATTCATTGATTAAGTAGCACTCTTCAGAAATGTCGAAATAATTTACATAATTACAATTCACAAAGATGTAATATCATTGTAATTATTTGTAGTAAGAGGCTTACTTACATATTAAATGTTAAAGCGATTCACTTCTAAAATGCCACAACTATAAAAAACACACATCCTTAATCAAAGTGAGACACTTTGATTATACTTACCTACTGTTCAATTCAAAGTTGGCATTTTGATAGATTTGAATTTGGCTGTGTTGGGAAAGATAATCGTTGGGATTTACCCTGCCTGTAATTTTAAGCTTATATCAACTTTGGGTTGTTTTCAGAAGTACCTAATAAAAACATAGTGGCAAAGAACTCATCTTTTATAAATTCCACTCTGCATCCGCCCCACAAATAAATGCAAAAATACGAAATAGCAACAATAGTAGAAAATGTTTTTAATTAATAGAATTTCTATATCCACTCGCTCGCAATAACAATCATTATTACGAAATACTTGAAATAACTGCATATGATTAGTACAATACAAAACTGATTATGTTGTACAGTAAATCGTAAAATTATTTAAAGAAACTATTAATTAAATATATACACATATTCCACATTACTTAACAATAAATTACCGTATATAGATAGCGTCGAGCTGATATCTTTCCATTACTACATACAGCTATCAGCAACCTTACAAGGACTCGACTAATAAAGTTTCGTAGAAATAGTGTTAAGGTCGAATGTAAAACTTACTTCTAATTAAGTTGACACTAATAGGCGTTTAGAAGAATTGGGCACGTTCAAATTCGTCCAGCCCTGATCCAGCGATCTCACAATTTACTTCCTAATCGAAAAATGTTGCACTCGCTATTGCCACAATCCGCTTTATAAACTAAACCTACGCTTTTTACGTCTTTTTCACGAAACATATCCTGAAAATAGCTATAGAAAGATTTAAACTGTCTCCTGTTATTGGTAACCATTTGCATTACTTGTTGTTAAAAAGTCACAGTAAACGATGAAATGCCAAATTAATAATTTATGGGTTTACATGAGTGAATGCTGGTTACAGGTGGTACTTGCGTCATGCGTTATAGCAATTGTACAATTTTCATATATTGCTTGGATTGGGATTTGGGAAGTAGGTAATAATTTCCCAATTGATTCTTCTGGGAATTTTTGAATAGCCATTGTTACACGAGAATCTATAACCCAATTATATAATGACCGCAACAATGGTAACGTTAACAAGATTTCATAATTAACCAAAATCCTTTCTTTGGAATTGGCACATTAATATTGAAATGGTTTACGATATTATTATTATTATTGTTTGCGGTTAGCAGTCAGGTCACATTTGCAAAAGTAGCTGCATCGTCTAACAGCAATAGTACTCAGGAACCTGAAATAAGAGAAACCTATTTAATCACTGAAATGAAAACATGGTTAGAGAGGAAATTAAAGAGTATTGCCGGAACAATAATTGGAGTTTAATTAAGAATAATTAAATAAATATACAAACTATATTCATTGAACACAGCCTCGAACACAGCAGTGGCAGTTGGTGGCAACCTGACTTGTCGACAGAAGACGGCGGAACGCGGCAAGAAACGCCAGAAACAGACGGACGGACTCGGGCGCCACCAAGCGAAAAATCTCACGCCTGGTCGAGGTCGGCGGTAGCAACTTTTTGGCGGGTCGATCTCGGTAGCCTCGAGTAAACTCAACCGGAAAAACTGTGGTTAGGAATCGGATGTCGATGTCAAAAATACAAGAAATACCAGTATTAAAACAGCGTGCATATATCCCAAATAACTAAAATCAGTCTTACAACCCTTGTGAAGGCGCCAATGAGGAGTTAGAAAGGGAAGTAAAATTTATTTTACTCGTATATGTGTACTACATACGCTGGTGGATAAAGAGCAAAAAGAAAAAGAAAAGTGATGATGAAAGGTATGGAAAATGATGGATAGAAAAATAGACCCAGTGGAAGAATGGTACTAGAGAGAAAGAAGATGACATACGAAAACGATGAAGAGCAATGGAAGAGAAACAGATGAAGGAAATGATGGGAAGGATCGAGAGACGCTGGTAACAAAATGGGAGTAAACGGTCAAGCGAATTAGAAAACGGAGAAATCACGAGACAAGTATGGGGAATGAAAATGAGGTTAGATTAAAAAAATGATGTGATGGTAAGAAGGGTATATAAGGAAATATAGAGATTAGAGGAATGTAAGGAGTACTGAGAAGATATTATGAGTGGACATTGGACCTGAATGAAGAGCATCAAATTATATTATAGAAAAAGAAACAAGAATGGAAAAGCGAGGCAAAGAGAGAGAAAGAAAGAACGCGAAATATTGCCGGAATGCATGTGAACAAGAGTGAAGAGAAAAGTAAATTGGTGGTAGCAAAGAAAAAAGTGTTTCTAAAGAGGCGGGTACGTATAAAAAGGGTAGAGAGAACAAGGTGATAATATGGAGGCAGAACTAAAACGAAGGAACGAACTGGGACAGGCACAACGAGGAGAGGAAGAAAAGTGCAAGGAGAGAAGATTGGAGGAAAGAATATACAGGGAGAGTTTTTTTTCATTCTAAGCATTGGGATCTCGAAAACCATAAGACATACGGATTCGGTTAAATGAGGAAAGAGTTGTCGCTTTTTTTTTTAATAATAATAATAGAGATTTATTGCCCAAAAGAACAGATATTCCAATTACAGGACAATACATAATAGTTAACGCGCAATTATTTAGTGTAATAAGAAAAAAGAGCATTTAAGATATGCTTTTGTTTTTTTTTTAAATCCACAGTTCACTAGATATGAACGAAAAACGGATTTAGTGATTTTTCATTTAACTGTTGCAGAATCGTTATTATTAGAAATACAACAAAATGACACGAATGAAAGTTTTAGACATTTTAATCCTTAACATGATGAACATACTAATTTATTTTTAGATCTTACAATTTTTGAGTTATAATACAAACTTTAATTTTTTTAAATGGTAGTCATAGTTTGCTTTGACATTTTTAAAAAGGACAAATTTTTCTCTTTATAACGATATAAGGCTTGCTAAATGTACTTTTTTGCGCGATCGGTCATTTCTGACTATTTACCATGGATGTTTCTATGACAGTACGTAGAATTTACCAGTTGCTATGATTACGACGACGCCAAAATTACTTACCGATCTAAAAACAGAACAGCAAAAATACTTACCGACGCCTTTTTAAAAATCAACAGTCTTATATTACATTTAATCTTTAATTATTGTTAGGTACATTAAACGTACAATTTGTGCTGTTGTTTCCTATAGCAAGACGCTCATAAAGTCATAAAGGAAATGCAAAGCTAGTAAACTACATCAGACACATGCACATTTTTATGAAATTATTACTTTCAATTTTGACATTTCAACTGGTTACCTAGTGATGTACACCAAACCACTTCGATTATTTCGATTTATTCTGCTCGTTAATTTCTTAGTGCATATTTATATTGGTTGGATAATTTTAATTTCGATCGCGCAAAAAATGTTATAAGCACGTCGAACGTTAAGGGTTAGAGGAGTCGTAAACCGTTCTCAGACAATAATTGGAGTCGTCGCTTCGCTCCTCCTCCAAACAATTGTCTTCGAACGGTAAAAATCCCTTACCGTTCTCCATACTTAATATACTATAATAAATAAACGCCCTACAGTAATTTTCGTATTATTGAGAGGTAACTAAACAGAGTTGGCCATGGAAAACAATTTCTAGTGAGATAGATACCTTTCATTTACCACGAATATTGGACAGGCCAATGTTATCTTCATTTTCTACCAAATGAATTTCAAGATAATATCTTACATATTATGTAGGATGGGCTAGATTTGGAAACACGACGTAATTTACGCTGGTTTCAACACAACGGTGCCCCGCCGCACAACTAACTGCAAGTTTTGTAATAGACAGTAATTAAGAGAACAAAAATGTCTCCCATGGCAAAATCTGTTTTTACTACTCTTAATAATACCATTGAATAATAATTATTCAATGATCATATTTATTTGTCAAAGTAAGTACAATGAATCATATTATTGTAAACAGAAAAAAATGCACTTTTTAAAAATGTCATTGATTTTTTTTTAAAAACAAAAGCATATCTTGAATAAGCTCTTTAAACTACAACTCTTTCCTCATTTAACCGAATCTCTACGTCTTACGGTTTCCGAGATCCCAATGCTTAAAATGAAAAAAAACTCACCCTGTATACTTTTGAGGATGGTATTTTTGAGTATATGCCGATGATCCAATGTTCATATAATGGAATGAAAAGAAATAAAATGAAAGAGCAGGTAATTTATACCTTTGCGTTATTTTGGCTATGGTGAAAGTACTATTTTGGAGATTTACCACAAGGTTTAAATTAATGTTGGGAGATTTTCTCTGTTTATTCAGAATAACTTCCAAAGATAAGCTGGTCCAAATTCCGTATCACCTAAGAGAACACAAATAAATGAAATTTGAGCGTATTCTTTATTTGGAACAATGTAAAAAGATGTAGGTAATTTATCTAAGTACTTATCATATCAACTTATATGACTTTAGGATGTTCCCTTTTATATAAATAAGCACACGTTACAAACACGAATTCGGTAAGTATATCAGCACCAATACTGCCTTTTTTCAGTTAAATAATTGAGTATTAAAACCAAAGTCACTTATATGCTAAATATACATAACGTAAATATGTATAAGAGAGGTCTCATCTACAAATATTAACTGAATTGTGCAACTATTTACACAGATTACCAGTCATACGCGCTAGAGATCACAGTAGAGGTACTAAATCTATAAAAACAAAATGAAATGGTATAAAAAAATAATACTTCGACGATATCACAACTTTGTTCTACAAACTACATTATCCGCAAATTCGTCCGCGAAAGCGACGTTCGTTGTTCCATTCGTAGACTCTTTCTTTCGAGCCTCCTTCGCCATCTGTGGCGCGTTTTCCTCAATAATGGAAAGCTTTCTGTCCTCCAAATAGCGACGGTTGGCGCCGGGACACCAGCTTGCGATCTTCTGCGCGATGGGGTGTATCAAGTTTTTCGTGTAGAGTTCGTCCTCGCTGACGTTGGTAATGCAGGAGAACGTGCATCCGATCACCACCGTTATTATACAGCCGATAAAGGAGTAGTACATGTAGGTTATCGAATAAAGGTCCGTTAAGGGGTCTCTGTAAATTGACACCAATTAATTATAAACCGTGGCGTTGCATTAAATGATTAAATTTTCGCTGCAATAGGGTTTTACTAAAGCTGAATGGCTGCTGAGATGAGTGTTATTTTAGTCTTTGTCTCAGTTTCCAAATCCGTCCTAAGTATAACAAGCGTTAGTTGAGATAACTTAATCTGTATAAAATTGAAGTTTTTGGGCGAGGATGTGAGTTATGCTAATCGGGGTGGCTACTTAATATGCAAATTATTGCAAATATAATCGCTATGCACTTTCTGCGGAATGTGTAAAGCTGTTAAATATTTATTGGGGTATAAACTTAATTACTGTGCAGCAGTAACTTTGTAATGATTTCATACTGTTGATTTTCCTTGGCATATTTTTGTACGCAACTACGTACTATGCTTTTTTTTAGTACAGGGTTTTGACCGACCGCTACGTTTATTAATAAAAGAAATAAGCACAAGCAAATAATGAATTTGATAAAAATTAAAATTGCAATGTACCATGTTCTGCATTTTCTATTGTCAAACCTACCAGCTTGCAGCATCGAAAGACTTCACCACATGCATTTTCTCCTTAATTGTTTCAGACGTAATTTTGTTTAAAGTGGATATCCTTTTCACCATAGAAATATTCAAAAGATTACAACTCTGCAGCACCTAGCACAGGGAAGGGCAAGGGAATTATTTCCTAGATTATTTCCTGTCGCAGCTAACAATTACCGCGTCGTATGCAAATCAGCAAAAAAAGAATAAGAGAATAAGCGGAAGACGGCAGATTTAAACTTGTAGGGCATGTTGCAAATGAAAGCAGCTTGAAATGAAAGCGCTATAGAAATTAAAAGGGTCATCGATGGATTCAAAGGTCATTTGCGTGGATTGCAATCCAGTGGTCAAGATAACAACGACACAGTTTACCAGATTGGCATTCTTTTACAAAACTGGACGTAGCAAATAGAGTCACAAAAGTCCGAAACATTTTAAAGCAAGACGAAATCCATCACGTTCCTACAGACCAGTACCCAGTCGACCTCATCTCTGGAGATCACTTCAAGACAGTGAATTATGGTGGCATCGCCTTTTTAAACCTCCACTGGTGATTATTACTTAGTACTTACTTAGCCTACTTAAAGTAATCAACAATTTGGTAGTTCCGCCAAAAATTCTGCTCTGTTGCGAATTTGATGTTGTTTACATTCATTTGCATTAATTTTTTTTAATTCTTAATTCATTTGTTACAAATTATAAATTATCATTTTTGGACTGTGTTACATATGTTAAATTGAAGGATTTGCTTATGGAATTTTACGACGATTCAAACTTAATGTAAAATTAGTGACCTATGTCAAGTAAACTTAAAATCAAACTCAACAGAAGTAAAGAAATCAATCTGTCATATTAAAAACTCTAGTTAGTCGCGTCAATAAAGGTTTTTCTCTGGAAGCCCTCGGAAACAGCTCCGATTTTGATTAGTCTTTTTTAAAAATTTAAATTTCTTTATATTGTTTAAAATCAGAAACATTTGAGAAGGGGGAAATAATTATTTATATTGTGTAAAAAAATGTTTGCTATTCTAATTATATAAAAAACATCTGTTTTCTGAGACAAAATCTGAAGGCCGTCTGGCACACCTTCATGGTATAGGCTCCCTATTGCATACAATTCCAGGACTCTAGGGCAATTCCCCTGACAGTAGTTCAAAATGGCAGAAGTGGTCCCGGGTGGAGGGATAGACGGCCGGATGGACGGACGGACAGACAGACGAACGAAACACAAGCAATAGCACATTTATTTCTACTTTAAAAAATGCGCTAAAGATTTTCGTGCATAAAAAGGATGCATATTGTTTAAACAATTCCAATAATCATTGCCTACTCTGAAAGGCTTTTGCTCGGGCTTTTGGTATTAAATATTAATAAAAAACCCAAATTTAAAAAATCAACCAAATCGGAGCTGTTCTTGAGGACTTCTGAAGACTTCCTCTTTTAGGTATTTGAGCTTTGCCACAGCAGGTTGTGTCATCAGTGGCCCAGAGAAGCTTCCAAAATAAAATTGTAATAGGGGTACGTAGTGAGGAGTGTAATAAACGGCAATAGTATGATATCTGCTGCAACCGTTCCTAAAAACGTTTGAATCAAGAAATCGGATAGTGGCACAGCAAGCGGATGGACAGGGACGAACAGAAAAAAATATCCCATTTGAATTTTCGATTTTACTGTTTAAAATAATTTGCTTAGACGGTACTAGGTGTACCAATGTAACTGTGTTTTGCCATTTCAATAACAGGTCATCGCTTAACCAAAGGCCTTGTTAGTATGAGTGCAACTGAAATTCGTGTGAATAATTACTCGAGTGGAGAATATTATGGTCAACTATGCGTGTAATAACTGAGCATCGCAAGCAGGGCGTTTATACGCAAAACACCCCCACGGGTGCCATCCATATGCTAACGTGTGTGTTAGTCGGCGTTATACTGGCAACTGTACGTAATATAAAGGTGACAGTTATGCTGAATTAATAAGAAACAATCTAGGTATATTGAGCGGTACACATAATCACATGTATGCCTCTTGGGCATTAAAAAGCAATCGTCGCGTCGGCACCCTGTACGTGTATGAGAGCACGATTTGAATTTAAAAGACGTTAACCTTCGTACATTCGATATTATTTTTTTTGTTGAAAAATGGTATTATTAAAAATATACAATTGATTTACACTTAAACAGGGGTAAATACGAGTGACTAATTCGTTCGCTGAGCAATTCTCTTCTGAGAATTAACGGACACAATCAATTCACCAATCTAATTGCTCAAATAGCTACTGTTATGATATTAAAGGATAAAATGCACAACGCAGTCACATCTACATATAAAAGGCGGCATAAAACCCCATGTTTTTGTTTTATGTAGTTATAATTCACTCGTGTAAAGAGTACAAACTAACTTCATTTGCTTCGAAAAGACAAAAAGGGTCGCATAATTAAATGGGTCAAAGCGATATTTTTATGATTCTTGTGTCGGTGGTTTGACGAGGAATTTCATTTGCCACACGATTGTCGTGTAATGGTCGTAAAAAATGAACAAATTACGTTACGTACCCTGAAAAGTTGAGCAATATCAACCCTGTTTCAGAACGTCCTAACTTTGTGGTTAGTATGGACGTGGTAATAATAAAAATACACTTACGATGTTTCCGCTCGAGTGATGTTTAAACTGCTGTAGGTGACGGTGGTTGGCGGCTGGGTTGTTGTTATAGGAAAAGGGATATCCGCCCTCAGGATATGCGGATTAAAAGAGCTGTTGTTGCAGCCCTCCGTCGATAGAGGCATAACGACGATTGGTTTGTCAATGGTGAGTCCTCCAAATGTTATCCAAAGTGTCAAAATATGAGAAGTAATCATTCCTATTGCTGCACCCTTGAAATAAAAAAAGAACATTAACTTATCCCTGTTTACGTAGCGTACATCATTATAGACATTTTGCAAATTTAACCATACGGGAGTGTATCCACTAATAAGAAAAAATGTGGCGACATAAGGAATGTAGAAAAATTATTGAGGTGATTTGCATATTCTACTATGCAGCAATTTTGAATATTACGTATCAAATTACTTTGGTAGAATTGGGAATTTCTGCTTGTACAATAATTTTCACTTGTAGGGTTAATTTGCGTAAAATATTTGTGAACAAGAAAAAATTCTCATAATAATTTAAGCACGTGTGGTATTCTTTAAGAAAATTTCACACCATATTGAACCTTGTAACGGTTGGCGGCTTTGCAGTTTTAAAAAATATTTATTCGAATTTGGATTTCGTTCAACATAGAGGAATTTGCACATATACCTCTTCATAGTAAACTTGACTGAAAGTATGTCTGGAGAAAAGGCGCGCATTTCGAGTAAAACGCAGGCTGTGTTTGGTAGGACTAGTTTGACCGTACTTTCAGGTCCAAAAACCGCTGCGACAGTGAGGTGGAGTAGAGGGGGGCTTTCGCGTATATGGATGTCCATGTAAAAAAAAACGGAGAACTCTGCGACTTCACGAATGTGTCGTTTCGGTTTTTCTAGGGGGCGAAATACAAACAGCTCACGAAACGAAAGAGTGGGCACTCACAGCTTGGCTTCGACAGCAAGCACGTACAATTTTGCAACGATACAATTCATTCGCGTAATTTCGAAGATTTGCAATTGGACTTCGAGAGAGTACAATTAATTCGTGAAATTTTATCGGGTAGCTGAAAATATTCGCAGCATAACTTCGAACGTAAGATCCTATAAATTGGTGTGTTTATTTATTATCCAAAGCATTCTTAGTTTTTCTAAAGTGTGACAAAGTGCCAGTTCTTTCTTTAGTGGTTACAATTTACGCGAATAATCTGTTCCGGGTCGTCGCAACGCTTTACACACTACAACCCGACCGAATCAAACGAATTGGCAACGTTTTTAGAAGATTATGGATTTAATCTGCGCAAGAAACATGCAGAAGATTACAAGGAGAGTGTTGTAAAAGTGTTCTACTGTCAAATAATTACCGCAATGTTTTTATGAAAAGCACAAATGCAAATTGGACCACTTTCCGGACGTGGAGTTTGCAAATAGACAGTTGCACTAAAGATATTCAAAAAGAAGAGCTCTCTATCATATAACGGAATTGAAAGGTGTATCAAATATAGCAAAACAAACAGTAATAAACAATAGTCTTTCTGTAGTGTACAATAATTGCGTATTTTACATTACTAATAATAATTACAATTGTGAGCCAAGCGAGGGGGACGAGCTTGTCTTCGACTACCGAGAATTGCGCGTGAGAAGATTTTACTCCCGTCCAAAACATACCGAGGGATAAGAAGTAGTCAGTTCAAAAATTTAAATATTTATATATATTTGTTGTAGTACGTACGTAAAATATTTTAAAATAGAATAGTGATAATGGATATTTAAGAGTTCGTTATTTTATTTTAAACTTGCCCTGGTATCGTCAGACGAAATCCGCATTTCATTTTCACAATAATCTGTCAAGTTTATATCTGTTTCTTCTTAAACTCCCTTAAACTTCCTATAGTTTCTTCAAGTAAATCTTAAGTTACGTTTCCTCCTCAAGTTCCTATAGTTTTCCTCATATACTTCGCAAGTTATCCTAAAGTTCCAGCGCCCAGCTAAACATTTATTTGTTTGTCAGATGCTTGATAAACTCTATATCTCTTCTAGTGGAAAATCCTCGATACTTCCACAAAATGTTGAAAATGTATTAAAGGAGTTTTCTTTTAATTCCTTATTCCAGTATTGCACATTTACAAAAAGGCTTAATGTAACTACAAGTCATCTTGTTCCTTCTAAATAAAATATGACTCTTTCACTTTTTAGTTCGAAGACTGTTGGGATAATTACAAGGGAGGACTTTTAGCACGAACCCATTTCGGTGCAAAAGCTTTTTACTGCACAGCTTTTGGCATTAACACAGTCTGCCGTTAAAAATGCTGTTTTTCAAGTAATCTATTGCCTCAATTAAGTGAGATATTAATTCGCCCTATTATAACAAATTACAGAAGATAATGGCCGCGGAAGTAAAAAAAACCCTGCAATGGATCGTAATAAACGGATGATTTCTGCTTAGACCGATCCAATCCGATAACATCAACTACAAAAAATTGATATGAATGAAGCGACTCAATTGGCTCCTCAATACCGATTAATGAATTTCGCCAGAACTAACTTCCATTTTCACTTTTTATTAGCATTTATTAGATGGTTTTTGAGAAAATCGTCAGAAGCTTTCCAATAACATTTCGAAGACAGTAATGGTTATCTTGTCAGATGCAAGGCACGTTATTAATTCCGATGATGGCATTTGCTTTAAAACAATTCAAGGCATCAAACGACACATGCAAATCTTGACATTCGGGTTTTAACGTAAAATAAGTAGCAGTTCATCTTGTGGTTGCTTTATTTGTCGTGTACCAATATGTTAGTTATTGCGAATGTTTATCTCGAAAAGCACGTCAATCTGATTGAATACGTTTTTCTACAATTCGTATTCAAACGTCTGATGTAGGTACACTCTCATATTCGACAAGTTCAAATCAATTACAATGAAATGCAGCAATAAACCTATATCAGTCGCTTCCTCAGAGTAACAAAATTGCAGGATTACGTCCAATAATCCAGTTCGGATGGCAACTAATTGCTTCCAGATATAATATAGCCTCAGCTAACGGTAAACATTTGAAACGTTCCCTTCAATAAAATTATTGAAACGTAACTTACAAAGATTTCGCCGTAAAAGCGTTTGTATAATATTTGAAGCGATAAAATCAACTTGACTTTACATTATTGGAATATAATAATTTTTATTTGAATTATTTGAGCACCAAACCGTATATAAATGGAATTGACGGCGCGGTTAGAAGTATAGTAGGTATACGTTTCCGTAGTACATCCGCGAAATCCCAATCGATTTTAGCGTATTGCATTAGCTTGAATTACTTACCTTCCAGTTACAACAAGGGACCAACATAGCTAAAAAGAAGACTCCTAGAAGCGGCCCCGAAGTTGCCGAAGTGACCAGCATAGACGATTCAATAACGCCCGATAGGAGACCCACTCCAAAACTAATTCCCATGATAACGAATCCATATACAACGCCAATCGCTTTGATAACGTACAGCTGATGTATGTCCTTCATGGCTTTCAGACGAGGGATTGGCTTTAAGAAATCCTCGAAAGTGACGGTTGCCAAGGAATTCAAATTAGATACATTCAAACTGCAAAGAAAGGATGTTAGTCAACAGGACTTACAGTATATTTTATTCGTCTTCGCTTTTTCTCACTTCATCCATTGCCTACTCTAGAGGAATTTTATATTGAAAAAGTTAATTTAGTGTAGCTCTGCAACAAAATGAAATCTTGGTTGATTTGCAACGCTGAATGTTGTTGTGTCGGCACTATAGACCTTTATTGACATTAGTAAGCGCGGTACACTAAAGACGTTGATACTTTTAAGAACATTCCGGAACGGTTCATTAACGTGTTCCGCTTCCAATTTCGTTTAAAAAGTTGAATTAAGTTTGCCTCAACAAGAAATTATTATTATGGAAATTTATGTTCTGCAAATGGTACCTTATTGTAGGCGAAAGTACATAAAGCTTCCTTATAAAACTTTTTTCGGTTATAACATCTAATTTTGCTATTATTGGAAGCAAAGGTGGTTAAACAAATTCATTTATATTTATTTCTGGGATGAAAATCGACAATATATTATTTAAATAGCATTACCTACAGGGGCTACATGTACTAAAATATATAGTAATGTAAATGAACGCTATTCAACAACGCTTGCCGTGGATTTTCCTACCTGTCGTACAGAACATTGTCACGAACAGTCATCAAGCAAATTTGACATTCCAACGAAGATGCTAAAATATCAATGAAATCAATATTAGATACGTGTCGCGTTACCCGAATGTAACATATTTCATTGTGCTGCCAACATGATTTACTAGGAAGTTAGACACTAAATCGTCAACGTACAGCACAAAGTAATAAAAAGGTGTCTGGACATCACCTTCAAACAAACTTGTTATAGTCATCACTTTTTCTGCCAATGTGTTACAACGAGTTATCACTATTTTTTTTGGCATCCATAATATGACCACTTAACTGCCTGAAAAAGTGGCAATTACCTACGATGTGTAATTGCCAAAAACAACTAGTTGTCCCTTTGGCATAGGTTGGATATTCACATTTTATTCCTAGCAGTCGTTTAGCTTTAGCCAAAACGCAGATCAATCCAGTGTGTCTCGGTACAGAATGAATGAGAAAATAAATAATTTCCTATATAGCGGAGAAAATGAGATGAAAACATTCTACAAATTCTGCAGGTTCTCTCTAATTCTGTCGTGCGGAGACCGAAAAAGAAAAGACAAAAAACGTAGACTTTGTGCCTCTCCATTAAAAATTACCCAAGAGTCCTCTTCATCCATTTTCAGGGTCCAATATCATAAACATTCGAATTTTTAATGAAGTTTTGGTAATGTTCAACTCCAGGGAGAGAATTTCTATTTGCTCATTTGGGTTTGGGTTCATAATCCAATCTGCAGAAAACCTAAAGGCTGACACTCGAAGAAGAACGGCTAATAGATATGGTTGTGTAAACAACATGTAACGGTTTATTTTTAGGTTGAGCTTTGTTTGAGGTTCGCTAGCTTTATTACAGTTGAACCAACGCCATCTCCCGTCCTCAAGAAATGTAACTTTCTATTCCTTCTTTTTCCGCTATCTTTTCGTTCGGCACATTGGTCTGAAGCCTATGGCGTGTTAATTCCTTTGAGCTGGATTGAACTTTTACTTCCCTATCTTTGATGATTCACTCTTATTAGTTGTGAATTTTATGCGTGGTAATTGAAGTCATTTTGCTAACTCCTTCGTTATCTTGATGAATTTTCTTTTTAGACATCCAATATTTGACGGTTGAGTCGACGTAATTTAATTATTTTAGCATCTGTATTCGTATTAATTGGTTTCTACGCCTTCTCGTGTAGTTAAAGGTATGTGCGTTTAGGGACGAAGGGATGGTTGTTTACGTTGTAAATTTGTAGAGCATGTTTCTTCCTCGTACCCCCCGCTGAACCATATCAGCCCAGCTGTAAAGATTACCAGAATATTTCCGTGCGAAATTACCAACTTAATGAAGAACAGTACTTATTTTGCTCTTATCAGGGAGATAACGGTCATCTTGAAGCATTCTTGTCTGCATCGACCAAATGGAAATTGGGGAGAGTAGGTAAGCATCCGACCAACTGGATTGACCCGAGGCATTTAACCAGTCAGGGGATGCCTTCCTTTTCTTTTTGTGCTGTTATAAAGCGTATTGTTAACTGCCTCTTAAAGGGATGATTTCTTGAATCGTAATTAGGATGAACGTAACTTACTAACGTAATTTACCGTAATTTAACTACCGCGGTTGTTGCAGCTATCTGCGGGTAGCTATCCTTCTGATTGCTACGCCTAGTGCATATGTATGCGATCTTGGGCTTACGGCCACAAGTAATAGGCCCTTCAGGCATTAATTAGTTAACCACGGTATCATACAGCTTAGGTGCGTTAATTTTATTTGTTACAAGTTCGGACTCGTTTCAGGAGAGTTTTCTCCAGCAACCGACCTTATTCAAGAGGTAAGATTGTGTAACGATATATTTTCTCCATTACGAAGCTTTATTATGATTTATTACTTGTTGAAAGATCTCCGCAACAAGCAATTTAATAGATGGCTCATCTATTGACGAAACTTAACCACACAATTTTGCCTCGCCGATTCCCAACGCCTTGATTTTTGGTTGTTGATTGTCATTTATTTTCCTACACCGTATCAAATACACGTCGGTTAATTAAACAGCTGAAAGTGTAAGAACGCATGGAAGTCTAATTGTCATCTTCCGAATATATTGATCTCTGGTGATTGGATTCACAATTTGGGGATTCCGAAGTAATTAGTGCGTTCTTCCCATTTTATCGTAAGTACCGCCATTTGCATTTCGTTTATTTAGAGTGTACCTTCTTTAGGTTCTTGTACCGCAATTTCTATCGACAATGGTTGCTTCACCTACCATTAGCCCTCTTATTTAAGAGGTATGTAAATTTTATGTTATATAAAGTAGAGGGGTTACCTTTGATTTCTTTTAGGGTTCAAATTCTAGTTCAAGTTAAAGTTCCAATTAAAGTTTCGGATACGTTTTACATTACATACGATTCTGTTCGACGTACAAGTGTTGTAACATTGGGTTAAGTTCAACGCCGCCTGCGAGTGCCGACGACCTTGGCTTACTTCCACATCTGTTGATAGCAAGCATTTTTGCAGTGAACACCAGAAATAGGTCACTGGGTCACGACGAAAATATTAAAAAATAAAAAACATATTTCTTTTTACCTTATATATTAGCGTATTTAAAAAGCGCGTTGGTCCTACAGTTAAGGGTTGAATGAATTATAAAAGTGAATAAAAGGGAAAAAATTCAATATCAATATTGTTCGCTGAGAAATAACAACGTGATAATAAAGAAAACGTACTTCGGTTTCATCGTCGACATCATACATTCCTTTGGTAAATGGACAACTGAATAATCCCGCTGCTGTTTTTTTCACAAACCAGCGACGTATTTTAACCAGCTTGCGTTGTTTTTTACGGGACAGCGTCCATTTGTCTTTATAGAGTAATTTGATCAGGAAGAAATCAAGTAAAATTAGGAAAAGGAGTATAGAAGGCTCACTTGCCAAACCACTACGTGAAGTCTACCAGAGAGCAGAACGGTGGAAATTTAAATCGAGACGACAAGCGCTTCATCCGCCTGAGCTCAGCGACCGCTACAACTAAAAAGGTATATTTTTTCATTACTTGAAATTGAATGGAGGAACTGACATATTAGACCTTTTTCTGAGGTGTTTGAGGGCAGACATTACTTCTGACCACGTGACGTATCACAGTCTTGTAAAATTTGCTTAGCAGACATTCTTATGAAATCAAGGCCATCGTCTACCTTATCTTGCTGAAATCTCAACGTTAAAATACGTTAGTTTGTTGAAGCTCATTGATTTAAAAATATTATGAGTTACGATGCTACCCCTTACAATGCAATACAAGCTTCTGTGTACCTTAACAGTACTATTTTAAATAGCTGAGCTTGGCTAATGAGAGTCTATTAAAAGATTTTGTCTTCCAAAGTGTGCGGAACACAACAATAAGACGTCGACGTTTAATATTTGTACCGTGGAAACAAATTCAAAGTTATCAAGTCTTCTAAAATGTGTCTTATGTCTACACCCTATACCTTAAAATTCACATCCAACCTTTATACTTTGTACGCTGGCGTAAATAAATATTATGTCTCTCCCGCACTCGACTGTTTGAAGAACTTTCGAAACGGCAAAGTATATTTTAAGCGCTAAAACCTTTTATTTTTCTTAACCCTATTTGTCTTCAGAATATAATTTACGTGATGTCAAACAGGGAGTGTTTGCAGCTTCAATGTAGAAACATGATCAAACATACTAATAAATATTACGGTAACATATTCGGGGAAGAGAGGTATCTACAATGGTGTAATATATAGATAAGGGATGCAAATATTAGTGCGTAAGTTTTATCGTAAATGATACGACCCATAAACCTAAAAGTGACGTGTTCGAACGTTCTCGCTCCTCGACAATAGCTCTCTTTCGTTTTCAATGAATACACTACCATCTATAGGATTTCCGACACATGAGTACTATTTGAATGTTTGCATTTATTGGTAGATGGGTGACTTAAATATAGCGTTTGATTGTGATTGTGAGTTGTGCGTTTTCGGATTATTGACAGTATAAAGGTATATTAAGACTTTACTTAACCTGATTGACTCGATCGCATTGGTGCGTGGTACTTTGTCTCAGCTCTGTATGCCTTTATTTATTTGCAGCAGCTTTAATTGTTTATTAATGAATGTTTGATTGTGTGTTTATTGGGCCCAAGTTACGACCCTGGATTTTCATGCTTCATGTTAATTGCTTTTGTAAGTGACTTTAGTTATTTTAAGCTAGGTAGATAGGTGTTGTGTGGGTGGGGTAGTGACAGTCAGTCTTTGGTATTATAAAAGTCTGAGTTATAAATTCTTCGCTAAATGTGAATGTTATAATTCAAATTGAGCGTTAAGCGTTCTTCACGTTTACGAAGAAATCGTCTTCAATTGGTGGTGGGTTTTTGTACGGTATTTGACCGAATATTAAGGATTATTAAATTTAAGGTATATAGAATTTGCTTCAATCAAACGCTTGTTGCGTGGTGTATATCCTTTGACCCTGAGTGCCTATTTTTATTTCAGTTTTATGATTGATTTAGTCAAACAAATTGGTTTTCTCTGTAATTATTAGCTTTGTGTTTAATAGAGCCCTGGGATATAATAAAAGTTCTCATGATACATTTTCTATTCGTACCTATTCGGAATTGTGGAGTGATCAAGGCTTCTGAGTTTCTCAAATTAATAAAAAGTGCAATGCTGAGATTTTTCATAATAGCGGAACTGCACGCGCCTTGTGAAAATTTTAGTCAAAAATTTTAAGTAGTACCTGAGATTAATTAAGCTAGCTGGACAGGTGTGTATGTGGGTAATAGAAGCAATAGATCTTTTACTAAACCAGGCATCTTCCTTCCACGTCTACTCATTTCATCTTAGCCCATGAAACATAAATTTATCACCGAAAAATTTAGTAGAGCCTTTAGTCTTAATGTTTGAGCAAACCCCTTCTACTTGGGTTTATCGTATAGAAGCAGAAAAATGCAGTATCTAATAAAATCAATAATAGTCAAAATCAATAACAGGTAGGTACCTACTCGCCATCTTTAAAATTCGAACCCTTAGTCCCTTATTGCTCTAATTTTAATGAATACGACCAAAGTTTGGAGAACGGAAAAATTTAATACAATAACAACGGATTACAAAAGTTCGAGGCGCAGGCACTTTGAACATGAATTATTTAAAGCACGCGAGTAAAAGTTGGACAATTTCCAAGTAGGATGTAAACAATCAATATTTACAATGGAATCGACCTACGGAGAGCGAAATTAAAGATTTGATTATGGTCACTGCTGACGAATTCTGCGATCGCGGTGTCTGGCTATGGTAATTTGAAATGAAACCAAAATATACCTACATTAAATAAAACTATAAAGTAATGATTTGATGAACTGTATACCTATCTTCCGCATGTAATTTATGTATGTCCACGAATCAAAATGTAAATAATAAATTGGCTTACATTTACTATATGTATAATGTGAATATTTAGTCCATTTCCCATTTGCATATAAAATTAATTGTTGCAGAATTACACTGGCGCTTCCATCGGTTCGAAAAAATTGCAATAAAAGCGAATGATGTGAGAAGACATAAGCACGTGTTTACTACACAGGAAATAAATTTAAGAGAGTACTAATAAATAAATTGAGTATAGGGAGAGGAGTTTCGCAAAGTAACACCCCAACAGTATGAATTACTTCCAGTCGCTTAAACTTTCAAGAAAACTTTGGTTATACTGAATGTATGCGATCAATGTACTCAAATTATTTAGTTCCTGTTTTGCATATTCCCCTTTTATAGGATTTAATGGATAAAGAATGAACGCTTTAACATGTTTTAGAAGTTGAGAGAATTATGCTTTAAACTCACCTCAACGCTCCATTGAACAAACACGCCATAAACAATCCCAAAATTCCAGGTGCGTAATTAAACCGATCTTCGACAAAAAAAGGTAGGACTTCGTCGTACTTTTTTATATATCCGGCTTTATAGGGATCACAATTTGCATATACGGCATACACTACCATTCCGACGACCCATGATAAGCTAAATAAAATCGTAATCACCGGAATATTATACATCAACGTCCTAAAATGTGCTTAAATTTAGGAATTGTCAAAGTTTTTCGGATACTTACTTTGTAACCTTTCGTTGTGATCCCATGCTGCAGTAACGCTGCACAAAATTCTGCTGGCAACCAAGTATCGATAGAGACATGAATAATTGACCGATTAATGCAGACGTTGTAGTGACACGAATTGTTGGGTCCAAATCAAAACTGAAAAGCACTAATTAGATTTAAAAATTGAACGCATTACGTGGAAAAAACGCTTTTAGCAAAAATAGCGAATGACAAATGGCAGAGTAATTCTTGAAATAAAACTTTAAAACCTTGCATTGCCAGATTTTAAAATATAGGTCATTAACCAAGATCAACAATTACTCGTTTATCGCCCATTAAAGGGAGTACCCATTAAATACTCCCCAATCTTTTACAGCCACTGCAGTAAATGAAAGGCGTTTTAGCACGATTTTCTTGACAAATTAAAGCAATTATAATGTCGTCGAACACTGTTAAAACTTACTTAAAAAATTTTAAACGTCCTCCATTTATATTTGTTTCAAATACATTCGCGACACCACCCGCTTCGATGCATCCTTGAATTATAATTGCGACACTGACTGCTATCATTGTTAATCCCTGCATTACGTCCGCTAAAATTGCCGCTTTCAGTCCTCCCTGAAAGTGTATACATATTCCTGAATTACATTTTCTCATTTCTCCGAATATCTCATTTTTGCTTAACAAAGGGCGAAAGGGGGTTGTACTACAAATTGGAAATTCTAATCCTTTGCAAACAAAAAATTACGTTTTACCTTTACGGCGCGTTTCCCCACGTAAAGCTTCCTTCATTATTATGCGCGATTTAGTTACCTACCACCTACAAAATGGACACGAACGTGTAGAGCATCTTTATTAACGAGATCTACAAACTTGGAAGCAAATAACGAATACAGTTTTTTTGCTATTACAAGGTTTCGTTCCTCACGGAATCACATGCAAAATTTGATTTCTCTAGATATCCAAAAGTCAACAGAGTTTCCGCAAGTAAACGGTTACCGCACGAGTGCAGCTTCTATAACGGATGGAGAAGAGATCTTTGCAGATTTTGTTATTTGATCCGACGTCCGATATGGACAGAGAAACTCTCCATTTGCTTGGGATAGAAGACTACAAAAAGCTGCTGGTTAGGGAAAGTAGAGCTTTATACTAAATTTGCAAGTGAGAGAGACCATGGGCCGTTACTTTTCAGGATAAAATGGTGATATATTTTGGCATACATGTGTGTGTAATAGTGCGGAAACAACTCAAAAACCTTAAATGGCGAAAAATAGCATAATTGACGTTTTTGATTGTACTTATTTTGATTTTTTTTATAAACACGTTATACATTTTTGAAATCAGGATTTTTTCTTTCACATGACTCATTTCCATCATCTAAAAGAACAGAAAGAGTTCCCTAAAAAGTCTTTTTAGTTTTTAAATAACGATTTTAAAGCCATAAATCAAAAACGTCAATTATAATATTTTTCGCCATATTTAGGCAACTTTAGACAGGGGGTATTGTTTATTAATTTTCTTTGGGCATAACTCCAGGATCATTTTTGTCCATTTAACAAAATCTCTAAGCGATATCACTGTACTTAACACAAAATTTGATACAACCTGTATATTATGCTGATTTTTCGGATAAAATCTTGTAAAGACTTATTTTCTACATTACAAAGAATTATTATTGTTTATGGTGTATTACTTCTTGAAAGATCCCCGTACCTTTTGGAAACCATTTAAAGACTGGCTTCACCTGTTAATGGAATTTAACCGAACAGATTGTTCGCGCCCTGATTGTTGGTTATTGATTGTCGCCTTCTATTTCCCTCATACGCCGTATCGAAATACATGCCAATTAAATAAAGAAATAAAAGAGTAAGGTAGAACGCATGGAATTTTAATTGCCATCTTCCGCATATATTGATCTCGGGCGATTGATTCATAATTTGGGGACTCCGAAGTAATTAGTGGACGGAATTTACCTGTACACCTAGTGAGGATTTAAATTCGCTTTCTTCCTTTCTGATCCGCCATTTACATTTCGTGTATTTAGAGTGTACCTTCTTTAGGATTCGGCTGTAATCTGTTGTACTGCAATTTCCATCGACAATTGTTGCTCTATCTTCGATTAGCCCTCTTATTTAAGAGGTATGTAAGTTATCAAGGATTGATAATTTCTTTTAGGGTTCATAGTTTAGTTCCAGTTTAACTTCAATTTCAAGCTACGGGCACGTCTTACATTACTTGGGCCATCCTGTGGATGAAATACTTTACTTTTTAAAGTAAATCTGGTGGGTTTTTACAAATAAATACAAGGTGTGATTGTTTTGCGTTGCTTTTCGACAAGGTTTGTCATTAATTAAAAGAAAGAGTGCTCTATCGTCCAGAAACCACCAAATTTTGTGATCTAATTCAACAAGCCAGCTGTTTTTTTTCTTGTAATCAAGATCCAGTCTAGGTAATATAAAAGAAGTGAAGTTCCTGAAGCTGTCGGCGTGTGTTTGTGACAGTTCTAAGTGCACCTCAATATCGCAAAATTCTTAAGACCAAATTTACTATAGTAGATCATTAAAAAACTGTAAGTGATTAGGATTTCTCTATTTAATTGTCTGTCAAACGCCTGCGTGTCTGATATATGTGCTCTAAATGCTTTTCTTGCTTCCAGCATTGTTGTTATAATTTCTTTTACGTTTTGTGGAATAAACCTTTGTCTTTGTCATTACTTAACTGTGTGTTTAATCGAACCCAAAGTGCGACCAAGATAGAGTTTTCTTGTTAGATTTTTTATTCGTGCCCAAGAATTTTATGAAGTGTTAATTAAAATTTGTTTAGTTTGGAATTTTCCATTTGCCATTGCACACAGCAATATGTACTCCTTTTTTATTTGCCCAGCGGTTTTTTTGGGTTTGAAAAAGCGATGACGAATATTCAGGTGCAAGAATTTCTAGGCCAGGCTTTATCTTGAAATGAATAATTTACTCGGGGACGAGTTCTTTTTTAGGCGAAATAATGGGGACGAGTTCTTTTTTAGGCGAAATAATGGGAGCGTGTTCTCAAGTTGTTTACTAAACAATTTGCCTTGGTGAACAGTGACATAATTTCTTCAGAAGTGTGTAGTTCCTCCACGACGTTCGTTAACACCGAATTTTTCGAGATTAAATGTCGAAATTAAATGACGTATAAAGGGCAGTTTTTTTTGAAAATGTATTTTCCCTCGTTTAATTCCAAACCTTTGCAAAAAAGACTAATAACCGAAAGGTATTAACAATGGGTCAAGTAACGGGCGATCAAATATGAGTTGCTGTCGAGTCGCCTTTGGAAGTTCAATTTAAGTACGATTTCCCATGCAAACAAAAATTCCAAAGGTGACTCGACATCAGCTCATTTTTGATCGCATAGTACTTAAATACAGTGTGTTCATTTGAAAACTTCCCACCACGGATTAATCGAAAACCACTGACTAAAGGAAAAAATGCCGAGGCACGTCAATAGATATGTCAAGGGGGACAACTTTTTAACCAAAAACTACTTCACTCTCTTTCTCCCTCTGCCCCCCAGGGTCATTCCCTTAAACATTTTAAATATAAAGTGGTATCCAGTAATAGCTCGTTTGAAAGGTCTTTCCATGTCCTTTATTTTGACGTTTGATTTTTAAAATCGGCCGATTCGTTCTCGAGAAAATTAGAAAAATCTTTATTTAATTTATTTAATCAACCTATCTTAATTTGTTCAGATAGAAAACTTTCTCGGATGTCTGGCGTTAAACGTGAAGGCAAGTTGCCGAGCACATTGATTTTAGGCACAATAAATTATAATTTCCACTCTTTCGGCTAGTGTGTAAACCATTGTCGAAGTGAAATCTGAATCAATAAATTAATTTTCACTATCCCAATATTGTCACAAAGGTAACTGACAGCAAACTAAATTCTTTCTTTCCCATACCAACAAATAAGTGATATTTTCGATGAAATAAGTGATATTTTCCTTGGTTTTTGTTTTCTATCTGCACAAATTAAGATAGGTCGATTAAATAAATTAAATAACAATTTTTTCAGAAAACGAATCAACCGATTTAAAAAAATCAAACGTCAAAATAAAGGACTTCGAACGACCTTTCAATCAAGCTATTACTCGATACCACTTGTCATTTAAAATTTTTAAGGGAATGACCCTGGGACGCAGAGGGTGAAAGGAGGTGAAGTAGTTTTTGGTTAAAAAGTTGTTCCCCTCGACAAATATGTTGACGTGTCTCGGCGTTTTTTTCCTTTAATCAGTGGTTTTCGATAAATCCGTGGTGGGAAGTTTTCTAATGAACACCCTGTATATAGTAGTGTATCTATAATCAACAATGGGGGCACGTTTTAGATCCTTTATTCTGCTATCGACTTTCCATATTTTCGATAAGTTAACTAAAAGTGTTTGGTATAGCTATGCAGTATAAGGGTGGAAATATATCAACCTGATTACTTCTTGTAATTGAAATTCCGGAAATCATATGGTTCTGTTCCTTCGCCTTTACTGTTTCACTCACTAATAAGGCGACATTAATGAAATTTGGCTCGTCATTCTACGCAATCGTATATAAGTTGGAAATAATTATTCAAACAAATGAGTAAATAAACAGAGATAATTAAACAAATTTAATGCAGTATGCCACCCAAGGCAACTTAACCGTCATATTTCAGTATACTGCTCCAAGATAATTAGGACGATAGATATACGGGGGTAAATTGAACGCGATACGATATTTGTAAAGGAAAAGGGCGTGTTTCACAACCGCTACATGAAAGCGGCAACGCTACAAGTTTTCGTCAACTAAGTTTATCCCTTCGGTTTTGCGTTTAACCGCCATGTAGTCTCAAAGGAATGAAAGTTAAAACTTTTCACACAATCGGCCGATAGTCGACGGTCCTGAAACAACTTTAATTAAACGCCCTTAAAAAGTATCCCTTATATAGGTGAATGATGAATGGGTTTGTAGAATCGACTTTCGTACATTATGGATAGGGCATATAATCCGTCGAGGATCATACGGTCTGCTGATACTGCACATGCATACTTAATGATGCACTTAGCATTGATCTAGTTTATATAGTATTTAGGTGGCGTTAGGTGTAGACCACGGCATCAAAGTAGGAACAGGAGATCTCTCGTTACACATTATTGTAATATTTTGCTTTCATCATTAAAATACACGTTGTTTTCTCAAACAAACAAAAATTCCTCAATCCATTAATTTATGCTGATTTGTACATCAAATCCCAACGTTAACAAGGTAGGTACGTAATTCAATTTCGGGTTAAAAAACCGAACGTTAAGGACGAAGGTTAAGTTAATACCAAAAGGAAAGATCCAGGTTCACACCTGAATTTGTCTGTTTTGTGTATCCGTTCACACGCGTTTTGTGCGTTAAGATTAAAGCTCTATAACGGATATAAGGAATTTTTAATTTATACCTAATTAAATGCTTAAATCCGAAGTTCTACGCGCCAAATAAATTATGCCCCGTTAGTGTTTCTATTGTGTCTTTTTTGTCCCTAGGTTGCGTATCCTTAACTGGGGTTAGTGCTTATAGCTTCTGTAACCACCATATGGCATAAGATGTCATCTTTTGTAGTCCAGTGCGTAATGTAAAAAATAAAATCAAAAATTTTTAGTGAAAAGGTTTTTTTTGTTCAATTTCAGATTACATTTCAATCGAAATGTTGGTAGTTTACGTAAAGGGTAATAAGGGTTGATTTAGCCCCGCTATTTCTCAGCCAGGTCTGCAATTCTGTAATTGGGTATTATTGGAGAAGTATTGGATAAGTTTTCAGCGTGCCTCAAATACCTACCCAAAAATGTCTACCAGCTCTCCTACTATAAGTAAAATGAGGTATAGAAATAATTTGTTCCTTACTATTCCATGGGCCTAAAATTCTTGCACTGAGAGTAAAGTCCAATAATTGAACGCAGTGTATTCTTGTTACACGGCATTGTCACCATTTTGGAAATTTATTGACAAAAAAATTTGAAAAATGTATATGTCTAATCTAATAATTAGAAAGCAAGAACACCAACAAAAGTGTGGCGATTAAAAGGTTAATACAGCATAATGTTGTTAGGAATTTTGTTGTTGTTTTCACGCCTATTACACAGCACATACCTATGTATTATTCTGTAATTTTCTGTTCCAATAACCCTATGCGTATTCAATGACGGTTATAACTGTATAATTAGTTGTACCTACGTAAATGATGGGTATCGTATCCGAGAGAAAACCTCCACTGTACTAGTACAAAACCAGACAAGTAAATCCAGTAGCACCAAAATGCAATTTAAATGTAATACTACTCGATATTATTACCGAAAGGACCATTACAATTTTATGCCGCCAGGAATCAATTAGTTCACATTTCATCTATAACCGGATTTGACTATTATCTAAATGTACATGCATTTGACAGACAAATTAATATTTAATCAATACTTACACCCGACATCTAGTAATATGATAAGTGTCTACTATCGAAATATTAATTATAACGCACAATTCAGGAAACGGCGCCCAAGGAGGGAAACCTTGTAATGCATGCAACGCGAATTAAAGTGCCTACCATCCCAGCCCAAAATAAATTTGTTTTGTATAGACATTATCCCGATATGATAAATGTTCTGTTTTCACCTTCGTCGTATCTTCAGCGTGCTCGCAAATTACAAATGTATTACCGAAAATTGAATATGGCTTTACTCTAAGTGACGCGTGATTAATGTGCCCCGTGAAACTCTACTGACATACGGATAATGAAGATTGATCGCAGCTACATTTTTAGCAGGCAATGTGTGATTATAAATCAATACATTCACTTTTAAGATAAGGTACTCACCAAAATAGTAAAAATAACGCTAACGACGGTTATTCCAAATATCGAGGCCCAGTAGGGTAAACCGATGACGGAGTTCAAAGCTACGCAGGGTGTGAAAACAGTCACGCCTTGATTAAGTAACTGTCGTACAATGTACGTTCCTGACGCCAGGCACCTGACGAGTCGGGATTTGAATCGCAAATCTAAGTATTGGTAAACGGACGTGATGCCTAGGCTGTAGTATACCGGTACGAAGATATAGCAAACTATCGGGTAGGCTAGGACCATCCCGTATATGGTTTCCCACATTGTTGTTCCCCTGTAGATCAATTCCGAGGGAAAACCTGAAACAAAACAAGTGAATTGAGCAGCATTATTTATTTAAGTGCAGAATTGTTATAAATTTTTGACGGATGGATCAATAATCGTAATCGTACAAAACATTACATCCGCAAGACAATGTAACACTAATAAAGTAGTTGGAAGGGGTCAATGAGTAGATCGACACATTTTATAATAATTGCAAACTTTGAAATATTTGTACTTTTAACTTGTTTTTTAATTTATACTTGGCTGTAGCTGTAAATTTAATTTTTCTTATCTTTTCGCAAAAATAGGTAAAATTGGAAGTTGAGCTTGTTTCTTAATTGCTTTCGGAAATCGATGGAGACAGAAAATCTGAGGTTTTTATCGTAATTCATCTTCATTAGTACTATTTAGTTACAATGCATGATAACAAACAGTATCCTGGGATTTGCAAAATGAGTCACCTTAGTTCGTGTTTGATTGGTGAGGCGGCATTTTGGTGAACAAATTAACGTTTAATTATGTCCGATTTTGGTTGATAAGAAGCCATTTTGTAGGTGTATTTAACTTAATAATAATAACTTAATGGGTAAGGGGAAATTTTTTGAAGGCAGATTTCTTTCTTAATTCGGAAAATTAACATGTCGTTGCTGAAGAAATTTCTCTTTGTGTGATAGCGCGCAAAAAATATGCATTTCGGCGATTGTGATAAGATATATCTGCGTTAAAGGTGTGTAAATGAACCCTTATTGAAAATGAAAGAAATAAACCGCATTGGGAGACCCAGGCCCAGGAAGTTTTACGGTAAAACGAAACTGGTGATATACATTCTTTCGAAATTAGGAAGATCAATTTATTAGCTCCGGCTATGGACACACAACAGATACGTCCGCTTTGTCAAACTCCATTACCATACTGTTACAGTAATATAAATAAGGCGAAATTTATTTATTTATTTATTTATTTATTCTCCCTCTTGTTCTAGGCCCTCAACAGGCTTACGCCCAATTACAGAGTGACCCGCATAATGCTTTTTTAGAGGTGCTCCTGCAGAAGGTCTTAAGTTGTTCTATACTACTCCGGTATTTACCTTACGAATTAGGAAAACTGCAGGAAAACCTAATTCGGAGTAGCCGGCAGAATGCTCGAAACTGATCTAAGGAAATTCCCATCTCTGCCACAGATGAAAAATTCACCTCAAACCAGGTTCGAACACCCGACCTCCGGATTTATACCTCAACGCTCTATACCACTGAGCTATAATGCCGGTATGTGAAATGTGATGAGGACCTGCAATCCACAAGCTATAAAGGGACACCGGAGAGTCAGTCATTGGGAGTATTATAAAAGATTCTGAAATTATACCACGTGTGCTATTAGGTCAGAAAAAAATCTTTCTTGGAGGTTCCCCCATTCCAAAGCTATTATGGTTAGAGTTACGGAAAGTAGTCATATACAGCACGAAAACCAGCCACGAAATACCAACTGAACTTCAATATTGTGAGGGAAGATCTTATTGGTCTCCACATGCCAATGTTTGTGCTTCCACATCTATCTAACGTAATAGCGCACATTACCAATCAGTGTATTAGTACGTGTACTTTTCCTGATGCCGGAAAAAAAATCAAAATAATACCTCTACCAAAAATTAAACACCAGAAAGTTATTCTGGTCTGCTCCCCATAAGTACATTTCCCTGTTTGTCGAAGGTTCTGGGATGGATATTGGATGGGCAAATAAGAACATACAGATTGTCATAAATTAAGTAGGATAGCATGGCTCTTTGTTAATTTTATACTTACAGATTCGGTTAAATTGGCATAGTTATTTAGTTTTTGATGCTGATGGATATTCCGATGCGATAATTTGAAAAAAATAATTCGTTTCGTAGATATAGGTAATTGGAAAAAAGTGAAAATAGCCATTTTTAAAAAGTTCAAATATTTTAGTAACAAAGAGAGCTATCGAAAAAAGTTTCCAATAAAAGATCGAAGATTCGATAAGATAAATTCAATGGACGGAGAAAAAATGGAGGTTTTCGGGATATTGACATCAACTTCCTTATTTTAAATGGACACCATATTGCATTTTTACTCACTCACTCGATAGAGAAAATTAGAAGACCAGTGATACTAAACACTTTAGTAGGTATTTCATTTGGGAATCATTTTTGCCTCGAAGTTTACAATGTATTTCTTATGGAAATAATTCCATGGCTGACTATGATTGAAACCAAAGACGTTGTAGCTTTTAAAATAAATATTGTGGACTCATGTCAATTGTGTGATGTAAATGCAAATGTGGCACATTGCAGAATTCCATCAAGATATTTTAGAAATATACTCGTATATGCAAGGTAACCGTGCCAACAGATTTCAATAGAACTCTCCTTTTGCTAATAAATACATAAATGCTTGCCGAGAATGTAAAATACTATTAGATCGAACGTTTGAAAAATTGAACAATACGAAATCGTACTAATGAAAAACGACCAATAAATGGAAAGACAGAGGGACGTAATTAAAATTTTAAATAATCTCCTATTCGGTTTTCACTTACAAAGGATGGCAGGTCTTTTATGTCACCATAAAAGTCCCAGTGCCCGACTCCGATGGCGCTAAATTAAATTAAATTCCGAGTTTCCGTTTTACAGCTAGACACGCTCGTCCGTATAGTTAAAACAAAGTATAATTAACATCGGATACTATACACAAGCGGAGCTGATTTTATCGCGTGTCTTTTTCTAAGTCCGGCAGCTTGAGTAAATATTGTGACCGAGAAGCTCACTTAATTTAATGAAATTCGGTACGCTAGATCGGTACGGCACTGATACCAGAGGCGGATTTAGAGGGGGACACTAAGGGCACGGACCCAGGGCGGCAAATTTTGGGGGGCGGCAAATTTGGGGGGGGGGCGGAAAATTGTTTTGATAAATCCAATAAATTGTTGAATAATCAAATAAAAATACTTATTACTTATAAGCATTTGTTCTGTAGTCGAATAGTCCACGAACCAATAAACTCTCTTAGATTGCGATTTTAGTGTTTAGCCATAGGATTTATGAAGTTGTGGGCTATTTTTGTGGTAAGAATGATCTAGGGGCGGCAAGTTTCCCAAAGCCTCTGGGCGGCAAAAGTACCGGGTGATCAAAAAGTAGTGCGGACAGTTTGAATTTTCCGTAAAACTAAACATGTATAACGTTGGTAACATACCAAATGTCATTTATGTAAAAGCAGTGGTGGATCAATTTAATCACTAATACATAAATAAACTACCTTCTAAACATGTTTGCCAATTCCTTAAGTAAAAAACATTAAAAACTTAAAGCGTCCAATTTAAACTGCCTGCAGTTCTTTTTGATTACCCGATATAAATCCGCCACTGACTGATACACTTTTTGAGGTTACAAAGAAACGAACACTAAAGTGTTCTAATTAAGTATTGCATCAACAAAATGCGTATTGTCAAACATTAGGTAACACGTATAGACTTATTCCTATCCGAAGATTTGCTGAGTGTTGAAGTGTTATAAAGTGACACCCTTCAACGTGTGGCCTGGGCATAATTTGTTTAAATTTAAGTTTTTGGCCTTATCTTTAAATTATCTCTTCTAAATTGAACTTCGTACTTGCAACTTATTTTTTATTTGTGGTTATTACTGATATTTGTGTATTTCTTGGTATTTAACAGGTACCTATATTGTGTTATCTTTTTATATTTGTATTTTGAATTTATTGTGTGATCATGGCTATGGAAATTAACCGATTAAGAGAGACTGAACTCCAATATGAAATTGAGATTAGAGCGGGACAAATGGGGAGTAATATGAACGAAAGTCGTTTAATTCTCAGAAAATTGTTAGAGTTAGAGAAAGCACCTGGTTATGTTGCTCCAGAGTACCCTTTTACCTTTGCTCAGGATTTAGCTGCTCTTACTGAATTGACAGTGATCCTTCAGAATAAGATTGACAATTTTGATGATGCTTTTGGGGGAGGTTCATATTTGTCAATTGTTACCATGCTAGCTCATGCCGACAGACGTTTACATAGGACTCGCACATTATTGCAGCCTTCTGCTGAACAATTAAGTAAACTTGGGGAATTAGTTCGTTTATTTCGACAATTAAGAGCTTCACTCGATAACAAAGCTTTTCATTTTAACGACTCAATTATGCCTTCAGCAACTGCTGTAGTTTCTTCTACACCTACTAGACGTACTGCAGAACTACAACCAAGATTATCCGTACCGAGTACTCCTGTACATAAATGGGGATTAAAATTTTCCGGGGATAGTAGAGGTGAAACTTTGAATTCATTTATCGACCGAGTTGAGCGAATGGCTCGTGCTCGTGGAGTAGATCATCCAACTTTATTTGAGACTGCCTACGATTTATTTGAAGGGACTGCGAACACCTGGTACAACATTAATTCTCATAAAGCTACTTCATGGGAGCACTTAGTGCAATTACTACGAGATGCATTTCTACCACCACACTATGAGGAAGATTTGCTCGACGAAATTAAAGCTCGTTTACAGGGTCAGAATGAAAAAGTAGACATTTATTTTGCAGTAATGCAGGGTTTATTTTCACGACTAAAATTACCACCTCCAGAATATGAACAAGTCCGTTTAATTAAACGCAATTTATCACCATTTTATTTGACTAAATTAGGTCCTAATGTTCCTCAGACATTAGATGAACTTTTAATTGAATGCAGACGTTTTGACGATATCAAACATGATTTAGACAGACACCATGCCTTACGCAACCGAACATCATTACCATTACTCGAACCTGGGTTTAGCTGTCCCACCAGTAGTCGACAAATGTCACCACGTCCACCTATTTATGCAATGGAAACTCCAAATTCTCCTTGCTTTAATTGCCAAAAATTAGGTCATCATCGTGTTGATTGTCCTGAACCAAGGCAATTATTTTGCTGGAAATGTGGCGCACAAGGCGTTACGGTGCGCAGTTGTTCTTTTTGTTCGGGAAACGCTCCGAGAAACGCTCATTAAGTCGTCGTGACGTTTCTTTAGTACAGGCGACAAAAATTTTGAAAATTTCTTCCAAACCTAAACTTGACTTTTTATTACAGCATGTGGGAAATGACTTGAGACCTTATGTCCAAATTAAAATTTTAGACATTCCTTTTTTGGGATTATTAGATTCTGGCGCTTCACGTTCTTTTATCAATTCCGATACTTTAATTCAATTGCAAATACTCAATTTCAATTTTGTACCGAAAGTTATTTCTTGTACGGTAGCAAATAGCTCCGATGCACATTCGATTGGTTACATCACTGTGCCAATTACCTTAAAGGATCGTACTGTGCTGTTAGATTTGTTGGTGATGCCTGATTTGGTTACTAATTTAATCCTGGGAGTAGATTTTTGGGATAGGATGGGTATCATTCCGAATATTAGCGATGACTGTTGGCATTTTACTTCTTGCACGCCAACTCAACCTAGTGTGGCCATAGTGGAACAGTCTCGTCTCACTGATGAACAACACCATTCTTTACAAACCCTCTTAGATCTGAAATTTTCGCTCATGGGAGACAAGTTAGGATTAACCCCAGTAGGTAGACACGAGATACGCCTGGTAGAGGGCGCTATTCCTATTAAACAGCGGTACTATCCAGTAAATCCGATTAAACAGAAAATCATTAACGACACCATTGATGAGATGCTTAGGGACAGAGTCATCGAACCATCGAACAGCGGATGGGCTTCACCTGTCTGTCTGATTCCCAAGAAAGACAAAACCTATAGATTTTGTGTGGACTATAGGAAACTTAACTCTTTAACTGAGCGCGACGCTTTTCCTTTGCCCTATATCAATACCATCTTAGACCAATTACGTGACGCTAAATATCTTAGTTCCCTGGACATTAAGTCAGCTTATTGGCAAATAGAGGTTGCTGAGAATTCGCGCCCTTTCACAGCTTTTACTGTGCCTGGTCGTGGTCTTTTCCAATTTCGAAGGATGCCCTTCGGCTTGACTAATGCCCCTGCGACTTTTCAGCGCATTATCGATACCATTTTGGGACCTGAATTGCAACCCAACGTTTTGGTTTATTTGGACGATGTGGTTATTATATCACAAGACTTTGACTCACATTTAAAAATTTTGAACACCGTTTTTGACAAATTAATTGCTGCTGGCTTCACTCTGAATAAAAACAAATGTCACTTCTGCCGTTCAGAACTTAAGTATTTAGGGTATGTTGTGGATTCCTTTGGCTTACACCCAGATCCTGACAAAGTCAAGGCGATTTTAGATATTCCAACACCCACTACGGTGAATGATATACGACGTTTCTTAGGAACTTGCGGTTGGTACCGTAGGTTCATTCCTGATTTTTCAACCGTTCTTGCTCCTTTAACCAGACGTTTCTGGTGTAAGTAGCGAGACACACAAGAACTGAACTAAAATGCATGGGTTTCATTAAAGATGTAGAGTACTAGCGTCATAAAGTCTTGCGTTTTTCTAAAAAATGTAATTAGCCTATTGCGGTTACTGGAATCTTGACCTTGTCTTTGCCTGACGAACAAACACTTAACAGGGATTTAGCCCTACCGCTTTCATGGCACTAAAAGTTGGGGCGATGACTTCAGCCCATTCACTGTAACTTTATGCTCAATTTTTGTGTAAAACGTCGATCCCTCCACGGCATAGCCAAATGTTATAAACGGTACAGAAGTTATCCTTTCTGTCTTTTGCACTTTCGCAAGCTACGTTTTGTACCGTACCGTAATTTAGAGCTTTTCCCTAAACTTATTTTGCATTTATACCGATTATTTTTGCTTTTACATTAAGTTTACCGCACCGATACGGTACAGCTTTTGCTTTTTCTTGCACCGTATCTCCGTTTATTTGCAAGGTAAGCTTTTGTCACTTTCCGTTTCGTTAATTATAAGGGGGGTGGGGGGAGATATTGATGCGCTTTCCTGCATTTGCTTTCTCGTAGACACCGCTACCGAATCCGATTATTGTTCCCGCTTAAGAAAATTGCTGTGCGCTTTAATTTTGTTTTAGCATTTACCAGTAGCCGGCCGCCGCTTGGAGTTTAGAATTCCTGGAGCTGCCGTTTACTCCGTTTGAACTTGCACGAGGCCGATCCGCCAAACCGCAGCTATCGCCGACCTTGACCAGGGCCACGGTCGTACCCTTGGTGGCGTTCGAGTCCGCTCACCTGATTTAGTGACTATAGTTTGTGAATTTATTTATTTTTCTTGTAAAATAAATTATAATCATTATTCCGCTTATGCTTATTTCATTTTTGATGCTTATTGTGTGCGGACTTACTACCAAAGTTCGACGCAAGCATTTTGAAGCATTCGACAGTGCTCCGGTAATAAACCTATCAATATGTATTGACAGCAAGTCTTCAGCCCTTTAGCCAGAAGATCCTCTAGTACAACCTTGGCTTGTCTCTGACCAGAAACACTCCTCCAGTATTTCAGATGCCATTCTCTTAAAATGGTTTTCATTTCTCTTTTCCGAAAAAAAAACCATCCTTTTTCTGATACCTAAAAAGATGTTCAAGAAAATTCTAAACAATTCTTAGGAACACTTATCGTATGTAGGTAAGAGTCTTTAAAATACATAGGTCTCTTTTAAGGATTTTTGAATTTGATGACGTAAAAGTGGAAAAGCTGGACTAATAATATTTATCTTTCATTCTTTGATGGAGAGTATCTAGTTATCTGGGTAGTTAATAGAGCTCCTCGCGTTAGCAAAATGATTGGCCAACGTGTCGCGATCTCAAGAGAATTTTTAGGAATTATATTTTGGGAGGTATCGATTGGATTATTGAAGTTTAATAATTTAAATTAATGCCTTTGGTACTTACTGAATGCTGATTTTTTTATTTTCACAGTTTCTTTAACCGTTATTAATAGTCTGGACACTTACATTTGGCATTTCGCTTTATCAGGAAAAAATTGCAGAACTACCATCTTATGAGGCATAATCGAGTCAGTTTCAGTAATTTTGGGGAAGTGATCCCTGTTCGTGCAGATCATCATTCACTTTTCGCGTAAATTTAGTCGTGCATATGGGCGAAACCAGGGTCAAATCAATCACGTCAAACATACTTGATCGATCATTATGATAGGTAGCACTGGAAATTTTTCTTCGTGATAGTTTCATCATTTCAAAATATCTGCTCGATAAGCTAGAAAGCTCGAAACGAGGAGCTCGACTCGATTAGAAAAAGACACAGTAATCGTTAGTTCCTCGGTTAGTTCCTCATTTGTGTTTGTTTGTACATGAAACCCTCGCTGAAACCGTTTCATTCGCCACTTCATGATAGGAAACTCGTTTTACGTGTCAACTTCTCACTATTTGTAAGCACTAACATGACAATATCCGCCAACCGTAAGCGCTGCATGGTTTTGCAACTTGAGATGGACGGTACAACTGCACACATTGTGTGAGCAATTGACGTTGGGATTCAATTCATATTGCAAGCTGCAAAAGTTCTCTTAAACCATTGTAAATAGACCGTTCGATTTACCTCTCCCAAACTGAGGCTAAATTCAATAGCTGTAAAACAAGAAGTATATTTCAACATTTTGTGATTCCTTATAAAATTACATTGGCAAATCAAACGGAATGTCAAGATTAGCAGAACATTATCAGTAAGCGAACGTCAGCATCCCTTATACACACCATTAAATCCCTCAATCAACACAAGCGGCATTTTAAAACTCCTTTCAAATCTACATTACAACTTCAATTCAAATTTTCACTCAATTTGCAAGATCCTCAAGAAAGATTAAAGTAAACAAAATCGGAAAATGTTATACACTCGGTTTGCATTAGAAAAACACTTCAATTATAAATTAAGTTTGCGGTTCAATATTGATTTAAAGCGTAGTGCCTGCCTACCCCAAAAGTCCCTCATCCTTCCCCAATTTCGCTCTAACTACCCGAATTTAATTATTTTTATGTTTAGCTGTTTTTATCAACTTCAAGCGGCGTGATTCTTAACGTTAAAAGCCGTTTTAGACCACCCGCCTTGGTGGCGGATTAACATTACCCCCAGAATTATTTCGAGTGTACAAAATGAAGGATGCCACTTATCTGCCTTTCAAGTTTATTACCTGGGAAAATTGGAGTTGGACGCCCTACATCGAATTAATTAGTGACTTTATTATTTTTTCACGCGGCATAAATAAAAGGTTTAGGAAGGTTGCCATTTTACGGTTTGTACTACATTCCCTATTTTATTATGAAAATCCTTGCTAAGGATTAAACGCAGAGAAAGAGTACTTTTCTTTATTTTATGCCCATTCGCGTAGATGATTCTTACAATTCTCTTTCAAGAAGCAATTACCTCCCGGTAAGTTATGCAAAACCACATTAAGACTTGATCAAGCTGGATACACAAAATCACACTAAAACTTTCCCAGTTCTGAGTTTATGCTTCGTTAATTTTTAAAGAGATTAAAATTGCCTCGTCTACACGGTATATAAAATTTTAAGAATAATGTTGAATCAGTTTCTCGAACTCTTAATATTTGCTCGTCCACCATTTTATCGAATTTACTGGTTTAAGAAGTTTTGTACATCTTATAACAACAGCCAACCTCACGCGGAATGTACGTGTTTGTACTACACCAACTTGGGCTATTTGCGAAAGCGTCGAGCTGAATAATTACATCAATTTTTGAGCACCAACTAAAAGAGGGATTTCATTCCGCATAACATCCTAGTTTGCAGAAACTGGGTCATTTATTTCTTAAATGTTATCAAAGTAATGTAAAAGGTACGCTTCAAATACTGTCATGCACGTTTGAGATTTTTCCACCCAAACTCACCCCATCGTATTTGAATAAGTGCACTTTTATGTGTTAAATATGACATGAAAGGAGAAAACCGACCAAATTATATCAATTTGCATCAAAGACTGGGTGAGTTTCGGAAAACCCCGGGGAAAACCATTTCGAACAAATCAGTAAGAGGAAAAAGGGAAAAGGGCAGTAAAAGTTTAAATACATAGAATAGAAAGCGATAGATCACCAAGGCAGAAAATAGTGCTAGTAAGAAAAGGCGGTTAAGAAAGTGTAAGAAAAGCGCGTTGTGGTCTGAAGAAGACACGAAGGAAGAATTCGTGAAAGCAGAAGGGCTAATTGAAGAAGGTTCAAAACGAGGCTCAAACGGTGTTTGAAAGGCGAGACCTGAACAAGTGCCAATGGAAGAAGATTAAATGATGTAATTATAAAAATAAAAGTAATGGGAAAGCGTGAATAATAGTTATTTATGTATTAAGGGCATAATAGTGATGTTTATATTCTCGAGGGCGACAAGTTAAAAAGCTCGAGGCCCTCGAGCTTTTTAGTCGCCCGAGAGTATAAACATCACCTTATGCCCGTGGTACATACACAATTTTATGTTTTACAAATAGTTTTCTTCGTCAAAGTAAATATTCGTTTACAAAATAATTCATTATGTTTGATTAAGTATGCGTGGTTCGAATTTGTTAATGTGATTGAAACCATCCAAACGTCAAACGTAATTTTACATAATTCAATTCATCGTGAATGAGCAAGAAGTTCCAGAAACTATACGAAATAAGGCCAATCTTGTGATTTAGTAGGTATTGACAATTAATAATTGACGTTTCTAATTTTCAATGACCTGCAAATATGTGTTAATTTTGTCATTAAATATGAATGAGTTACTATGGTGAGACTTAATGCTCTAGGGCATAAAGTGGTACTTTATCACAGATATAAAATGTGCTATAATAGGTTAGTAAGACATAAAAATAGTAGTAGAGGTAGAGCGAAACAAGTGTGAAAAGCGAGCCTAAAGAAAGTGTCAAGGCAAAGTGAACAAAGTTTATACAGAGGATACAACGGTCTTTGTTGCATAAAGGTTGTAATAATTCTGTGCTGTGCAAACTATTAGAAATTATCATAAACCACAGGCTAACGTGTGAAAAAAGGAGTTAACGAGTCAAGGAAGTAGGCTAGACCCACGAAAATGTCTTGTATAAAGGAGTGACCTGGCGAAGAAGAAAAAATGGGACCGGAAAGTGTAAAAACACGAAGAAAATTTTAAGCAAGCGTGAAAAAATACATAAATAAACGAGAGGAAGAAAATAAGGGCTCAAAGATAAGGGGGTGGAGAAAACGAGGCGCAAAAAAGGGAAGGAAAGAGGGAAGACGTGAATCACAGTAAAGAAAAGAGAGATGCAGAGGGCATCGGCAAGCGAAAAAAAAGGTTTATAAAAGCCTCCATATAGCCTTTCAATGCAGAGTGAAAGAGGGCGTGAAGGGTAAGAATTGTAAAGAAAGTTTTAAGGAAGTCCGAAAGAAACGTGAAGCAAAAAGCCGTGAAAGAAAGGAAATCGGAGGATGAGAGGGATCAATAAGGCATAAACTATTCATCAAAGAGAAATGAAAGATACATTACGGAGCAGTCGTGAAGGATCCATAAAATTTACTCGTTTAGACAAATTTGCAGTTAAATACCTGAATGGAAATGTATAAATTATTCCCTTTGGAATCGAAGTTTGTGCTTTGAGTTTATAAAGAAATATTTTTGCCTAACTGTTTTCGTCGCAAAGAAACATGGATTTTACAAATATTTAGACCAAATGTAGACAATAAAAAATTATGATATTTGTGCAGCGTCATAAGAACGGTCACAAAAAATGGATAAACCAATGGATGAAACAAACTTACCCGATTTGCAAACAAGGAAGAGTGCCGGGCATTCAATGCAGTCAACGATTACATCCATAGCTGAAGAGGAAACAGTATCAGGCAAACAGAAAGAACGACAAAGAAATCCCCACTCGAAAATAAAAACGACTAGGGAAGAGTAGGACACAACCTCGCTCACTCATTCAAAGACTTTGAACCAAAAACAAAATAATTTCATGAAATCGGCATCCAGTTAAAGTCCGATAAAAAAGAAACTTCAGAAGTCGGTACGAATTTTGGAGGGACAAAGGAGGCTTAGTAGTTGAGAATCTCTAGAAGTAAATGAGGTTGGGGTTTCAGGAAGATTTAACTATTCATCAAATTAGGAAGAATGTATTATGGGGTACCCCTCTTACAGGTACATTGGTAAGTTCCGCCCTTTTCTTTATCTTTTAGGTTCTGAGCGTAGATCATCATAAAGAAGAAAGGAAGGCATGTGATCCGTTAAAAAATATGGCTTGAGTCGGAGTACGACTCTTTTTATTGCATAATCGGTAACCATCCTTCAGCATTATTTTTGTACAACATTATAACTCCGGTTTTTCAATAGATCGATTAAAGATATGAGGAATTTCTCCAAAAGTGTTAATTACAAGAGGTCTATCTTTCATTTTGATTATAACTAGTTATCCTCAAGGTTCATGCCAATTTAGTAACAGTGTATCATAAATGTGTGATTTCCTGAACATGTTTGTTTAGAACCATTAACACTAATCTGACAAATCTACTACGTTTAGATGAATAATAGGTATCCTTTGCACAAAAAGGTAATTAAATAAAAATTAATACGCAACTATAAATTTAGAAATGGATTTTATAATGTAATATACAGCGAGCTATTCCTAAAACTATACCCCTATGTTCAGTTAAAAAAAACAATCTATTCCATTAATCAGCAAAAATAAGTGATGTATATAATATATCAAATTAATTAGTTCAAAGTTTAATTAAATAAGAAGGCCCAGTGTATAGTATAGACTGTGTCCAAGGTAAGAATGCCTATCATGGGGATTTTAAAAACCATACAAGATACGGAAGTTGTGCGGGGTTGCACCATCCTGTTGAAACCAACAGTTTCCAACTTTTGTTTTTTTGTGTCGTACATCATTGTATTTGTAATAAAAAATGCTATTCAATAACCGTATCAGTTTTACACACTGTTATAGAGAAGTGACAATTTGAAAACCGACAATAGACTATATCTCATAATCAAAATGTGATATCGACAAATACTAAATACTAAATTGTTGTTAGGGTAAAAAGAGCGAACCAAAATGCCATAAGAGAGACTCGCCCCCCCCCCCCCACAATTGAATTAATGAAAATTCTTCCAATCAAGCCTCGTGCAACTTCTAATTTCGCCGCTTCAACATAACCAGCACAAAATATGTCAATCATAAAAAAATAGAGCTGGAGCAGAAGACAAAGTAATACGAGCAAAAAAAAAATGAAAACGGTCCAAAAATGTTACAGAAAGCAATAAAATGAGTTAGTACCCGAAAAAAATTATAATCGAAAAGAAAATAAAGTGTCATTCCAGTACCTGACTATATTAGGCCCTCCTGGTATTATCTTGAAACTAATAAAATAGGCTATTTGGAATGTTGCTCACAATCTTACCAATTTAAAAGTAATCACGAAATATAAGTAACATAACCTCACATTTCGACGAAATTATGTGAACTTTTAATTAAGATTTTTGAAAATTTAGCGCTTCTCCCGCAATTTTTTGTTGAAGGCGCTCAATTAATGTGTGTTCTAGTCATTTTTATCAATTTCATGATCGTAACTGGATAACGTCACCTAAACGAGAAACGTTGTGGTTGCACTGTCTTCCAGGGCTACTAGGTATAAACGTTGTGTTTGAAGATGGTTCGCTTTAAAATACCTACTTCAGATTCTAACTACATATTTTCTTTGGTTTGGTATTGAATCATTCATTAGAGTGACCTTCCATTGTTAACATGCTGGGGACATTAATTATGTTGTGTTAATACTGTAATGGGCCTTTTAAAACAAATGAAAATAGCCGTGCGAGAGTTTAATAGAGTGCAAACTAGTAATCTAAAGGTACGGTTGGATGCAATAAACTATTAAAATCGAATTAGGTTTTAGTTTCATTTCGGTAACAGCGTTGACATCGAGAGCTGTGTCAATCAATGATGTGAAGTTTTACATTACATGTTAATTAATTCCGCTCCCCCTCCCCCCCTCCTACCCCCCAGGTCTTACTCTCAAAAGCATAATGAATAAATTGGCGCAATATCAATATTTGAAAAGACGATGTGAAGTGAAACGAAAATATAAATTATAAATGTTCTAAATTGAGTGCGACACTAATATCTCAAAAGGTTCTTAAAGCCATTATTAATGTAATGATATTAAAATGTATAAGTAGGTACTTACCTAAAAACGATCTAACGCCAAGTGTTCCCCTTGCTATGCTTAACATCATGGCTGCCATAGAAACCTTCCCTGCGGCAAACACAAAATCCGCTTTTGTCTTTTCCTTCCCTTCCACAAATCTGGAGTAGACCGCTACAAAGGTGGTAGCGATCACGAATATTATAAACACCAAATAGTCCCATACTAAGCTACTCGCTTCCCTTGTCATTTTCAAGTACTTATTCTACGACGTATCCAAATCTGAAATCAAAACGACATTTAATTTGCGATTATTAATTGCCCCGCAGTTTTACAATTTCAAAATAATTGATCCCCGGAAGTGGAATATTATAATGAATCCATTGAATTTCCCCATTATGTTTAAGTTATTGCTTTTAATGTTGGTGTAATGAGTAGAACATTTTAATTTACCTCGCGTATCTAGTAGATTTGCATGCTTGCAGTAGTAAACTGACGTTGCATAACCTTTTCACTCTTTCATTTGCAACAGAATATATTTCCCTATTTTATGTGCAAATAACAGCTTTTAAAATCAATACAATCTACGCTTTACAGTACATTTATTTTTGCGATTTAAAATTTCAATTACACTTTTCATTGCGATAACAGCTGTATGAATATTGTCCAGTTTTCGTGTGTGGGCGCAAACGGTAATTACGAATTGTGACGTCAAAAAATAGGTTAAGGTGCAAGGATAATTTGGAAAAACCCGACTGATTTAAAATCTGATTAAAACTAGTTGCTAAAGGATGTCAATTATCGATTTGGTACGATCTGCTGGGAAGAGGTGTTTTTGTATAGTGACGTCTAGGTCCGTGCTAAAGAGAGATATTCGTTGTAACGTTTCTGATACTCTGTTCATCTTCATTGAAGCATACTTAGGTTACTTTATATCTGTAAGAAATGATCGACCGTTGATTGATATTTATTAATTAATAAGTACTAGAACTGCATTATTACGTACCTAACCCGGGCATCAAGCGCAAAATTTAAGGAGCGTTTCTTTTTCTTCCATTTTTAAAAATACTATATTTTGTTTTATTTATCTAACCATAATTATTACCTTTGGAATTAATCAGGAAGTCAAAAAAGTTGATGGCCTTTGAGTATAACCTACCAGGATTTTCCGCGCCCATGATCAATTCTGTTTTTGGGCAATATTGCAATGCCAAAGTTTATTTACAAATAATCAACAATAATAAAAAAAATCATTTTCAGCACAATAAACGTTGGAAATACGATTTATGTTAGACTGATCAATGTATTTCACAAAATATAGGGTCTTGAGGCGCAGATTCTTGCTTATTTAAAAAATAAAACCAAAGACCTTTAGTTAAAGAGTTTTTTTTTGTTTTCCTGTTACCTGTCAATCTAAATTGTAGTAGTATACGTTTACATTGCGACACGTCAAATTTGACAACTGTTTGCTAGCACTTTCATATTCTTTATCGCATTTTGCTACATTAACCGATAAAATATCCGTTTAGTTTCAAAACGAACAATATAGAAGCATATCGTCCGTAACTCTCACTGTGATATTCTGAGAGAAAAGTTGAAAAACCTAAAAATGTGATCGGGTTTACCAAGAAAAAGTAAGCACCTGATTTCTAATCTTATTCGTTATTTCACAGACAGGTGAGGATGCATTAAATATTAACCTGCGAACAGTGACTTCTGGTCCATAAATTTATAAATCGGGCAAACCTCCAGAAAGTTCTAAAACACAAGGCAATGTAAAAAACCGGTAGCGACGTTGATGGTTTCACACAAGCAGCGATTCGGAACTCTATTATCCAGGTAACATACTGGTATTGATGAGAACAATACTATCTTATGTTATTAGGGTTAATGGTTTTACATGCAGGACATGAATGTTTTATTATTGGAGCATCTTTAAATTTAGCTTCAAAAACAAATAATCCAGATTACCATGAGGAATTCAACAAGGACTGCTGTCTGAAGTGGTTCGGGGACCATTTGCTTCCGAGTTTAGAAGAATCATCGCTGATTATTATGGACAATGTTCGTTATCACAGTAGCACAACTATAGGCATGACTAGGCACAAAAATGAGTTTCTAAACGATTCGTTAAAAGTGGAATTGCTGGAGATTTTTGCAAGGGTTGTTTCCTTAAATTCCATGCAGCATGGTTCATTTGTAGTAATACTTTTAGTTTCGAGACTATTTGTTATTTCAGAAATAGGATATTAAACATAAAATAAGTTGTATTTTTTCGGACGATTTGAATTTGTTGTGATAAAAATGTATTTTTCGTTACAATCTGCTTTAATATTTCGACATTTGTTCACTGTTAGTTACGAGTTATATCTAGTGTAGCTGTAAATAAATTACAAAATTCATTTTTTTGCATAGATTCTAAAAACACTACAATCTTTCAAAACACGCCAAAAATAATACAGGGTGTCATTTAAATTTTTGGACCAAAGGCCAAACGGAACAACCCGTCGAAGGTGACAGTTGGCTTCGCAGAAAGATAGTTCCTTGATGCATTAGAATTCTGTCAGTTAGGACAGTTAGGTAGGTACATAAGTACATTACATAATTATTATAATTTAAAAAAAACAAACAACACTCGCAAAAATATTATGCCCAACATAAGGTAGTGAGGTAGTGATGGAAATACACAGTGGACGCCAGGAGCTCCTCATATGAGCGCTCACTTTCCATGCTAACAAGAAGTTTCTTTTTCTTCAACAAATTAAAACGCAAGCCTCAAAAATCTTCACACAGGAGAGGGTAGAATGGACCGCACAGGCCTTCAAAACATTTAAGGTGACTATTAGAGATGGTATCTTTCCAGACCTCGTCCAAAAGATGCTCAGTCGACCTATTCAAATACAATATACAATACATACTTGAAAAGATGTCAAAAAAGGTGTATCTAACCGCGTTTGCGGACATAAAGGGTCGATCACATCCCATGAATTAGAGGAGTCAGTCACAGTGGTGACCAAAAGATGTGCCCTCAAAGGGCCCGCGGGGGGGGGGGGAGCACTATCGCCCCACTAAAAGAAGAAGACGTGTAGCCGGTTTGTTAGAATCTATTCGGGTAGGCAGAAAATTATGTGCGTCATTGTTCCTGTCGGAATAAAACTCGATTTCCTTCAACGCACTCATTCGGGTGACAGCTCACAGTAATTACGAGAAGGGAGGCGGGGAGGTGATTATATAAAAAATCCCGTATAAAATAAGTTTTCTCACCTACGGTATATCAGATGTGTTTAATGTACATTTCAAATGTTCACGATATGTTTCGACATGTCTTCTATAATCCTGAAGCTTCATGAATCACAAACCACCTCTCGTAATAACGACAATATCAGATTTTCCATGGGCATAATATTTTCAGTCAATTGGTTAAAGTGACGCATTCTGTTATTTACATTGTGTAGTCAGTCTGTACATGTTTAAAATAAACAGTACAAGGTTAACTTTTTCGGCAAAATTAATAATTAACGTAACATCTCACTAATTTGCTGGAAGGGATATGGAAACTTTCTTTTGGATCGGATTATCGCACCAGACACACCGACGATCAGACAGGCAAACAAACCGATTTTTTAAGACATTTTTCATCCTAAAGTCACTTCTTAATCAAACAATATAGCCAATTCGAAAAGATCGCACAAACATTTTCCTTGCACGATTGTTTACGCTGTAATATTCAATAAAAATGGGTTGCACCTACACCTCCCAACTAAAAACCAACGAAGTCCATTGATTTTCCGAATTTAATAATTTGGTCATTTTGGAATTAAATTGCGTAATTGTATTAATGAGATAACTTCATTACAAGAAGGTTCTCCTTAATGTTATACTTACAGCTTGAAATTTTTTTCTTCAAATGCCGATTTAATTGTGTCTTCCTTGGTGTACCTACAACCCTACCTCTCACGTGTCAGTTTCGATTTGTTCTCAATTCGAAAAATGGGTATTCGCCCCGGTTACCACCCACGCAAAGTTTTTGTAGATGATCCTCTAAGCTTTTGATATTTGCCCATTTAGCTTTAATTGAAATCACTTTCTGGCAAAGTTAAAATAGAATTTCCACCCTTGACATATAATATTCTGACACTAAATTTGCAAGACTTACTTGTTGCAAACACACAAATTTATCTCAACAAATAACGTAAAAGTTATTTCGATTTATACCAATGATTGGAAAACGTCAAGGTCTGAAGAAGCAAACAAAGACCATTGCAAAAAATTCCAATGTTTAATTTTCTTTACGTTGTGAATATGAATGTTTTTAACCTAACTAAATATGAGGATGATTTGACTGGAGATGACTTATATGGATGTGTACAGAATACTTATAGGAACTCAAAATTCACGAGGTCATTGTAAATTTGTAGAATACAATTATAATTACTTTTTAATATCTAAAAATTGAAATAATAAAAAAGTGGTACGTCAATACCTTGAGCACGTTCAGGGTGGTGATTTTAAGAAAAAAAACCCGACACAATTTCACTTTCGAACCCCACTGCTTTTATTTAGATTCGAACACAATTATTAAATTTAGCACTAGAAAAAATTCAGCTATAATTAAAAATAATAATCAATGCACAATCAATTTACATTTTGACCTAGAACTATGCACTGTGAGACACGTGAAAATATAATGGCTAATAATCAGAATAGCTCTTCTGTACGAATTAATTAAATACAGATTAACTTTAATTTTTGGAATACCTGCAGATAACTCCTACGTCATAATTTCTCAGTAGGTAATAAACGGAGATGACTTAAATCGTCCGATTACCAACACGAATGTACAGCACATAACATTTACACACTAATGAGGACCGCTAGTTTAAATGTACTACGAATAATAGGAACATAAGCGACATTAATACCTCAGACAGTGTATTTACAACTGCCAAGGTTTTTATAAGAATCGGTTTTTCAATGAGTCTAATACCAAACCGTATTGCTTTACTACTTTGTTGTAATTAATAATAATGGTTTTGTGCATTATAATTAGTGGCAATATACTAATTATGCTTGTCGCTTCCGTTTTCATAACACATTATGAAGGTCTGCGTGCGATGAATGCTGAAAGCGTACAACTGAAGTTGAAGACCTTTGAAAAACGCGCCGAGTGGAAATAAAATTGTTTGCTTACCAATTTATGAAGTACAAATAACGGTCATTAAAATCGGTGGCTTTCACTGTTGCTAATGTACGAATCATGGACGTAACACTCAAGACGAAATTTTGATTTTATGTTGGCGACTAACACGAAACTTCAACAACGATAGCGTCTACTTTCAGTGGTACAGGTTCCCATAGGCAACCAGTGGACATGTAGTTTGGGAATTTTATGCCAATTAGCGGGTTTTATAATTTCGTGTAGAGAAAATAACGCAGAAACATCATTTTTAATTAGACTGATGTTATAAAATGGATTATTTGTGAGCTACGGCCCCAAAAGCCTCGAAAAATTTACTTCCTCCTTAATTACTTACTTGCATACTTGCGGAGGTGCAAAAAAGTTCTAATGTCCAGGAAATTTAGTATTTGGGGTTTTTAGTAAGAGAATTACGAAATCGAAATTAGTTTTTCAAAATTCAAAAAAATCCTACTGTAATTGAAAACGGAAATTTTGCGTTTTTAGGAGCATACGGCCCTTCGTTGACGTGACCAAGTATTTGTTTTGATCCTCTCTGCCGCTCAACTTTTTTTTGAGATAATTGTTACACCGTTCGGTGAGCAACAACATTTACTAGGAACCAGTAAAAGAAAATCATGAAGGGGATAATGAATCTCTCTTCATTTATTTTTAACTACTGCACTTTCGGCGGAGTCATTAATTTTTGAAAAAATAATCTCAGCTACATCTTTCCCTTTTTAGGCTCCACTTACAGTCAGTATCAAGTAAATTAGCAATTAAAAAATGAAATAGTAGAACAATGAAACACGTTCTTTCGAAATTGAAATTTGATTATAGTAATAAAAAAGTAGGTCAGTAGATCGGAAATTTAAGAGCTTAATAAGGGAAAAAGTCGTATACTTGTGCGATATGAAAAATAAAATATTATCTAATTTCCATGTTAAAACGAACTCATTAACGCACCGTTTTTAAGTTGGTATTAAAAAGGAAACCCACTGCTCTATTTGACATTCGACCTCATTTGCTTTCAAATTAGGGATTCTATTTTGATATACAGGAAGTCACAAGATTCCCTTTCTAGTTAATTAAAAGCGAAAGTGTTAATCAGTTACAAGAAGAACAATATCGAAAAACTACTTAATAACTTTCTCGCAGAGGAAGTTAATATTACATTATGTAGCATACAAGCAAAGCGGGGATTTCAAGTAAATTTTTACATTTATGATTAATGCATTTTGTTGTAACAAGTTAACGTGCAGTCTGTGGTCAATTACCAGTACGAATGGTGTACCTAACCTTACATTCAGAAAAACAGGCTATAAAGTCGAGGATAAAGCAGATGGTAGGAAAGGGAAAGAATGATTATAGAATACCTCCGCAAACACATTAATCACTTGTTCTGCATTATTAATATCATGAGCCCCATTTGTGCAGTGTCGCTGTGCTACCCTGTTCAAGAGGAAGTGACAATCCGAACCCGTTCCAAATGTATATCGCATACCGAACACGTAAAAACGATCCACATAACAACGCTCCATTAGTAACCGCTAATGACAAATCGCGAAAACCTAATTATTTATTGGTTAGTGCTCTTTTTTCAACCAATCACAGTTTTCCAAAACCAATACAATTTTAAAAAAACACCGTTTATGATGCGATTTCCCCGCATACATGTAATGTGGATGCTACGTAAGAAATGTAATATTAGAAACTCGTGGAAATAGATCCAGTCCTATCCCTACGCCCGGCTGGGGGGGGGGGGGGGGGGAGGGCGACATAGGTCTTTAGACGACAAAAGAACATTAAAAAATCGCAATTGCCACTAAAGGGTTGAGATAGGAACCTGGACATAAAAGGGTAAGGGTCCTATCCCTGGAATGAATTTAGGACCATTTTCTATTGCAGATAATTCTCAACCAGAATATTTCTACGTATGTGGTAACCAGGGAGAATTCAAAGTACGAAAGCTCAAGAGGTGCTCTCGCTTAGTGCCGCAGTACACGAGAAACTTGAGCGAATTTATGGAACCTAAACATGTAAAGCTTCTACTGGGGCATTCTTTCATGGTAACGAAATTCTTGACTGATTGGTGAGAGAAAACGGAAGATGCTTTTTACTGGACCACAACTGGCTTATTATGATGGAAAATTACTATATTACTGCATTACCCTTTAGACGTAGATGTTTTCGCGTCTATTTTCGCTCTTAGAAGTATTGTTATTTATCAACATATTTAGGTACAATAACTTGGCTCCAACTCAAATATGGAGTTACCGTTTTGAAACTGTAATACTTGCTTAATGCTTTACTTTTAAAGCAATGCTTGCTTGAATCGCTGCCAATTTTTTGTTAAATGCGGGCCAAGAATAATAAACACCTGAAGACCGCCAGGAATTTTTACTCTAAAATAGGCAGAAAGAAAAAATATTAACAGAAGGATATCCAAGGTAATAGAACACAGTTCAATGACGTGTAGATCTAAAGATAAAAAAAAACAAGGAGAAAAAGAGACACATTTCAAACACTGCGAGGAACCAGGAAAAGTAAGCCTTGCGAGATAAATCTAAACACACGAGTTAGGACAACAAAAATAACAATTGAATTTGCACGTGAAAATCCACAAGGTACAAGTGCAAGCTAGAAAAAACAGATGAACTGACAGACGCCACGTTGAATATTGGAAAAATGCCCTCCTAAGAAAGTAAAACCATTGCAAATAGTACGAGAAGTAGTCAAAGGATAAGTATTTTTCACCCCTACTGCTGCTTCTACCTCCAAATTTAAGAATTTTGCAAATTTGCTCTCAAGATTCTCTCAAATTTTTAGTGAATTCATTTCTAAATTATATTAAACTCTCCTCAACGACGTCTCGAGGTTCCTCTCTCAAACTTTCCTCAATCTCTTTGTAAGAGTCCTTATGTTCCTCTGAAATTACCTTCTCAAGCCCTTAAATTCACCCTAGCCCTTGTCTCCCCTTCACTTCAAGTTCCTTTCAAGTATCAAAGTCCTATCAACTTCCCATCGGGGATGAAGCTATTGAAATAATGTGATTCTCTTAATAAAGTAACTTGATTTATATTTACGAAAATAATTCCTGACACTAACTCAATCAATCACAACTTAAGAGCAACTAATCTATTGTAACGGGCGTTAATCATTTTTCACTCTCTACCTTGTAATTAAGGGCAATTTGTACCTATAAAAGGCCAAGTATTTTTAAAATTTTTTTATCATGAGATTGTATTACGTTACAAGACGCAGCGCTAGAAGTAATAAGTGGAAATGAATTGAGTGGAGAAATGTTAGTGAAGACGGTCTGTGAAAGGCCAGAAGTGACGGTTTTGACCGCTTGCAGCGTTGAAATCACTTTTTGATCGTATCGGTGTAGAATTGTCAAGAATTTTTTATCACTTACGGTTCATTCGAATTATCAGTGAATCAATTTCAAATACGGATATTTTTATGCATCTTGGTAAATGTTTAATTATTTAGATTTCACTCTTGTTTATTATTACGCGCGGCATTATTTGATAGGATAAAATTAATTCTCTGGCCCGTGAGGATAATTCTCTTGAGTTTACTCAAGGATCAAGTATTTATCTTTTTGGAGTAACTGTAACAATTTAATGATTTCAGTTTTTGCCTATAATAAATGTGTTTAATTCTTAATTATTACTATAATTTTATTTCAGTGCAAGAAATATTAATTGAATTCTTTTCTATTTTAACTCTTTTACTCTGAGGCAGGCTGGAAGTAAAAGTACGGAAGATAGGCCCAAACGTACCAACAGCGAAGGAACAAAAGGACATTTGCAAGAAGAATTTGATAAACAGAACCAACAACGGCAGTATGAGTTTTAGCAATGAGAATAATTGGCACATTAAAGAACATGGCAAACCTATCGGAGATTAGTTTTTTTGAAGCAGATTCCTTCAGATTCACTTCAACCCATTCAACGACCAGGTTATGTTTGTTTTTTTCATCTGTCAAGGTAGATGTTGAATACCTTTAATATCTAGTGTGAAAAAATGAATTACTGTTGGCGAGGGACTCTAAAATAAAATATTAATTGATAAGTTCCTAAAGGATTTAACCTGAAGAGAGGATTTTGAGTTTGCTTTTATGAACAAATAGATATAACACTCGTATATATGGATACACTGACATTGCCTAAAATTTCGATGTAATGCCATTACAGTGTACACATTTTAAATCCGTCAGGGTTTTGTGAGTTAAGAGATGCTGCTTTGGGATGTGTTGCACATTTTAAATATTTGAAAGTGTTGTGAGTTAACATATGCCTACTCTACTTCTTTACAGTAGGCTTTACTGGATTTTGCAGGTCACAACATTTCTTTTGCTTCTGCAACAAACTACTAAATGGATATTAAATCAAATTCATTTTATTGCTAAAGATTTTCTAGAATATGTTTGTAAAGGGGAGGTTCAGTTACTGAAAATATGTGCTTGAGATTCGCTGCAGAAAATCGTGTCGGTAATAGTCACCACCTAATTAACCCTTTCAAAAAAAACATTCGCGTTTCTGTAAGTCGCCCCGGAATATCGACCTCAAAGAATTCTCCAACGGAACCCTTGGCGCAGTATTTAGTTACTCAGCGAATAAAAATGGGTTGAAAAGTAGTGTAAAATTTGAAAATCACCATTTGAATTAGATTCTTGTAATGTATACAATTAACCTACGTTTTTGATTACGCTACCACTACAATTTTTAGTAAATATTAGCTCGCCTTATCGCGATTTATGATTAATGCTCTGTTAACCTTCACTTTAATTAAATAAATAGAAAAAATAGCAATTATTTAGTAAAATAAATAGGATTATATTTTTATTAAGCGTGGACTGCACTGAAGCAAAATTATACAGAGCTATTTAAAGCATATAAAGTGCTGAATCAAGGCTACATTAAGAAAGAGGTTACTCTTAATTGATGTACCTATTTCACACAACATATATCTGTATTGTGCGGTATAGACTGGCATAGCATGTCACTCACGGATGAGACCAGATGGCACACTCTCCTCCGCTAAAAAGATTAGAAAATGCCACAGGGTACTTTGACTCCAAGCAAAATAGTCGAATGTTACTCCATTAAAGATAACGATTAAGTATGTGTGTATGGTTAAACTTAAGTAATATCAAGATAAAGCGTTACGTCATCTGATCTTAGTAAGCATGCATTATCAATATTTTGTAACACTATAATGAGTTTTTAATACACTTTGGATCGAACCTTAGTAATCAATTTTTTATTGGAGGATGGTCCAAAGCTTGAAAAGTTAGCAATTTAAGTATTCAAAAATGCAGAAAAACTTTCCGGTCCTGAGAATAAAAAATACCACCAACCCGTGGAATAGGATTCAACTTTACAGCTTCTTGCAAATCCACTCAGCCCGTCGGTTGGTAACTAGCTACAACCAACCCAAATGAAAGTAACGCTTATCCACTGAAGATATCAAGTGGCTTAATCAACTGTGGTATTTTTAGTCATTCATATGTACGAGTGTACATCATGAATTAAAGCAATCTGAACTTAACACAAAAGTCGCCAAAATTTCAAGAAAAAATCAGCTCCTTGAAATAGTAAAGCTGGTATCATCAACAAATGGCTGGTACGAAATGATTATGTAAATCCAAATAAAGGAGGAAATTAAATTTAGCTGATGAGTAATCAAAAAAGGCACGGCATTTTATATAAGAGGGTAAATATCGCCTTACTAACAACCTGGTAATTGTGATAATTAGGTAAGCAGTGTGCCAAATTTACAAATAAACTTACCTACCGCACAACACCAACCTTGAATATAACTACTGCATGCAATCATTGTTGCGATCAATGTAAACTGTCACGGGCAATATAATCTTTTATTGCAATTTGCACTAGATCGAATTAAGGTTCCTATTTGGAATAAGTATACCTTCAGAGCTTTTCAAGAAGTTAAAGTCAAATTTGAGTCACGATATATTTGGATGACTTGTTAATTACATGGTCTACTCTAGAAGGACATACCTTGATTCTTGAGGAAGTTCTTCAGCGAGCGATGGAATTAAACATCAAATGCTATATGTGAGTACTACAGGTAATAATGTGACATAATTTAAGACATATTTGTCGATAGTGACAAAGTCGAAGCATATGCATTATGCAGGATTAGAAATCCAAAGGAAAAAACAATTACAGGCATATTTAATTATTTTAGAAGAATTGCTACAGGAAAAGGTCATCGTATTTCATTTCTCCGACACTCCGGACCACAGAGGGCCGCCGGAGGCGGGCTGCTCGGGCTAGAGCCTCTTCAGCCAGAGAACGGGAATGTAAGGATAGGTAAAGTTAGGGATGGGAACGGAAGGAACGGAGTTAGGGTGCTGAGAGGGACGAGTACTGCTCCAACATTCGCCTCGTAGATTTCAACATAATACTAGCATTATGCGAAGCTACGTATGTCTGAGGAAACCCCCTTGACAAAACCCCAGGCAGAGCAGTCGGCAGCGGGATTCGAACCCACAACCACTCGAATAGCATCGGTGAGCGCCACCACTGCGTCACTCGCCAAGGAACACCGACCAGCCATCGAAAATGTGTTACTCGCCAAGCCAGTTTTGTTTTCCATTTAATTCTGTATTATCAAGCAAAGTTAGCGTTTGTGTGAGTTTAGTGCGTCTGAAAATCGCAAATCTTGTACGACCAGATTATTTGGATTATTTAAAAAAAAAACTAAATAGGTAATGTTAAGATTTCCGAACACATTTTTGTCATTGTCAATAAATTAATTGTGTGTTTAACCGAATCCTTTGTGCGGCCTAGATAAAGTTTTCATGTCAGATTTTTCGATTCGTGCCTAACATTTATTTCAGGTGTGAATCAAAATAAATTCTTTGGAATTTTCGGAAGATGCCACCGAGTCTCAAATTGAGGTTTTAAGTCAGTATTTCTCTTAATAGCAGATATCGGATGTCTGCCTGTTTCAATTTTAATTTTTTTATTTGAGCTAGCAGGACAGGTTTGGATACCTTTGAAAACCCTTTCAGACCTTTATAGATGAATAAAAGCTTGCGTGGGCTCTAAAAAGTTCTCAAAGATGCAAAAAATCTCTTACAAGCTCTTCTATTAGAAGAAGAAAAGAATCTTAAGAGCCATAAATGCTTTTGGAAAGCTACTGGAGATTTTTTGAAACCTCTAGAAGCTGGTTTTGATTTTTTCTAACTATACATACCTATAACCATGCGGTTTTATATCTTTTAAAGGTTCTGAAAAATCTTAAGGAACTATTAAAAGCTATTTCACCTAAATGCCAATTAAACAGGCTCTCAGAGATGACCTTTAGACCCGAATTCTCACCATTACCCTCATTTATTATTATCATTTCTATTAAAGCTTTAAAGACAATTAAAGCTTAATCAGAGCTTTTAAAAAAGAACTCAAACGCTTTTCATGGCATTCCTCTCAAATATAGTTAAAGCAGGACTGTTAGAGACTATTAAAACGTAAAACCCAATTTAAGACCATCGAATCCTCCAAGAGACCCTTGTTCCTAAAGACTCTTAAAAACCGTTAAAGTAATTTTTTAGGAAGATACTTTGCATCTCTTTCGAAAGTCTTCTGAACACATTAAAGTAGCTTATAAAGCTCTGATATGGGGCAAACAAGTCCTGCAAAATACTCTAGCTCTCGTCTGAACCTAAAAAGGTTTGACAATAACCTACGGTGCGGGGGGGAAGGGGTAACATCCACGTAATTTTAGAAACTTATAATGAAAAAACCAAAAGCTATGAAAAGCATACAGAAAGTTCTGGAGTTCTGAAAGGCAAGATCTCTTAAGGGGCACGTGAAAGCTTAAAAAATGCGTTATATAGTTCTGTGCCCTCCTTAGAACTACATAAATCTCCAAAGCTAAAAAAAGTATATAAATCTTGCGGCTCTAAAAAGGCTTCAGAGAGACCAGTAACAGACTAAAAAAAACTCGGAACAATCTAGGATATTGACTTTCATACACATCGAAATTTTTGAAAATCTACCTTCATGCATTTCTTACTTACAGGAAATAGATTCACAACCAATGTAAAAGGTAAGCAACTTTTCAATAATTGGTTCATTATAAGAATTATAGTTCACTATAAGAATAGTATAAAGAATAATTAACCAACTCGCCCGATATAAAACGTTTGGCTGCATTCCAATTCATGCATACAGACCTGATATGTAGGCTATTAACCCAAACCACCTACCATTTGGTAGATCTTAGACGCAATAACTTAATGTAAAGAATATATATTTGTCATTAAGAAATAGCGCTCTTAAAAAAAGTTCCTGAAGTCTAGATTAGTTCACACAAATGCAGTTGAAACTTAACACAAACTGTGGAAAATCACTTATAATTCCAGTAAAACAAAAGCCACCTCTCTCTCTACTAATTAAAGAATCAATGAAAAAATGGGAAACGAGGAACTGATTCATAAGCGCCTTCATGCGATAGTTTCTTATTGTTTGGTTTTGCCATTCAAGAAAACATCTCTTGATTATACACCAACGAAAATTTGTGAAATTACGCAAAATGTTAATTTGTTTTACGTTCTGCGGTGATTCTTGATTTGTTATCGACGATTTGCAATTTTAGAGTAGTTGCACCTATGCCAAAATTATGAGTTTAGTTTTGGCATTGATTATAATATACACAATCAGTGATTAAAGAAACAACGATGGTTTATCGACTCTTACTTATAGTTTCCCTTCAATGCTAATTCTAAACGTAGAATCACTATTAATTAATATTTCGCCAATGCTATGATGAGTATGAGCCATTAATTAGTCGCGCAGTCTAAATCCCTAGCAAGCTAGGCACTACATTTATTTTTGGCCAAATGGCTAGATTTGTTTGTTTCGTGTATCCCATACCTTAAAAACGTGATTTTCAAAAGAAGTGACGTCCAACAACTCATTATGTAACAATAAAATTTAGACGAGTTAGTTAAGTGAACATAAAACTAAAAAGGAATGTAGACGATAGGGAGACAATTAGGTAACAATTTGGAAGAAAACCACATTATATTCCTATAATTCTATCTGGGATACAGTGACACATAAACTGTACTGAAATAAACGACGTGTGGCAAATAAACAATTTATGGACAAAATTGATTTGTACGATGAACAACGTAAGTTTACTAAACAATTGAAAAAGTAACAATACTTAACACTAGTTATATACTTACATCCGTGTAGGTCAAGGCTGATTCGAAATACACAAGTTAAATGTTGAATGATAATCTGTTTCCCTTGAAATGACAACTGAGTTCAAAGACTACACACTATCGTTTTTGTAGTAAATTGCAATACGTCACAGAGACAACAAAGAGATAACAGACAATTGTAATTCAAATTTTCAACAGATTTGCTGCATTCAAACCAATCTCCTAGAAAGGAAAGTTCCGTTGAGTAATGCGAGTTCCAGAAACAAAGATACTTATGCACTACAACACTTTTTTTATAAATGGCTAAACTCATTTAAACACCTTCGTGTAATAATTGTGTGCGCCTAAGAAGACCACCAGTAACTTTCTGTGTACAAAAGTCCATTCCGGTAAGCCGGCGTTAGTAAGCAAATTACTGCGTGTAAAGTGCAAATACTTTTGGCAAACGCTTCTGGTCAAAGTACATCTATTTTTAAGAAAGAAAATATTAGACAAAGTTAAAATGTGGCTATTTATACTGCAACATCTACTCGTTTGTTAATGTCCAAACGTAAGTAGCGTGATCAGCGTGGACAAAGTGTGCGAAACAGCGCCAAAGATTCCAAAGAGTAGGATGCACTGTTAATTGTTTCTAATAAATCTCTTAGGTAAACAAATTGCGTTGCAAGATAACCCCAATTTTCAATTGATGGATGACAGAAACTAGTTTCTTTGCAAGGTTATAAAGGTACTTGACATCTACCTACATCTTAATACCTGCAAGATTGTAAACAACATAGTTTTTCTTCAAACATTACCAAACGTTTATTTTTATTTGTTCAGTAGGTTTACCGTTTGGCGCGAAGTATGGTATTGTGGTGCAGATTCTCGTTTGTTTCTTAATCTCGTTGGCATGGTGTAGGTACCTATCTTCAAAATATGGCATCACACAGCATATAAGTCCAACTTGAAATGTTCATTTGTTTATTGTGGCTATTTTTTTTCTTTTACAATTCCATGGTAATGGCACAAATTATAGGCTGTCACCTGCCACAATATTAACATGCTAGTACCCCAAATCACATACACAGGACTTGCAGACTTACACGTTACGTTTTCATCTGTTCATCTGTACTTGCATGTTACTGTTACATTGTTAAGCACAACATTGAGAGTAAGTAAAGAAATAGACGGACATGCTTATAAAATGATAATAGTCACTCTCACTCTCACGATATTTCGTTCTGGAGATAATTGCAATGCAAATTTGGACCCCACCGACGATACGTCTCATTCATATCTTCCATTTTCCCTTTGAAGAAATCTCGCATTTAAAGCTTCAGTCTTTTTCCTTCACTTTTGACGGGACTTTATTGCCAACACTAATGAGGAAACACACATATTCCTAGGAATAAAACAAACACTTACGTGTAATACAAAAGAAAACATAGATAATATTATGTATTAAAACCGACTAATAAAGATAATGTCCACACAACTAAATGCATCAAAAAATAAAACCAAATCAGCAATACCAATACAATTCGGAGTCACACAATGGACAAAAACATACTAGCCATTGACAGACTAACAAGAAGAATACTAACACTGTGTTTCCCGGGTCATTTTGACTCATTTGTTCATCAACCCAGACCTCTAAACATTTAGTGTCATGATACTGTCGAGCTTTGAGCTGAAATTATTGTTGAAAAAGTAATCTAACAACTTGGTTCTGTTTTTGTTGACTAAAACGTTATCACATTTAGCACATTCAAGTACTGTTGCATAACATAGGTCAATCTGTAAAAAGAAATCTTCATAATTACAAGGGAAGAGCAGGAGACTCTAATATCAAGTATCCTAACAAAAATGATCAAATACTTTCTTTCAGATAATAGATAATACGTAGATCCCGTATTTACTCCAAAGAACTGAACTTCCACATTATCCGATTTATGTGGCTCAGTGGTAGAGCGTTGGACTATTTAACCGGAGGTCGGGTGTTCGAACCTGGAGTGACGTAAGCATTTTTCATCTGTGGCAGAAATAGGAATTTCCTTAGATCAGTGTCGAGCATTCTACCGGCTACTCCGAATTAGGTTTTCCAGCAGTTTTCCTGGTTCGTAATTATCTGTAATTTGGTGCAAGCCTGTTGAGATGAATAGATAAATAAATAAATGAATGAATAAATTAATAAATGAACAAATGAACAAAAGAACAAGTTAACAAATCCATAAATTCGTTCTGTTCGGTGGCACCTGAGGCAACAGAAATCTTTACGGTTACGGTGCGCAACGAACGCTTTCTTATTTGCATAGATATTCTAAAAACCAATGGCAACTTTTTTTTATGGAGAAATTTCTTTGAAATTTTAAACATAGATGCTTTTAGTAAAGAAAAACATGGCGCTATGTCTTTTTTGGAGCAGTGATCAATGCATGGAAAATGCACTAAAGTTACTCGTTTTACTTAAGACATGTAACGGTTTATTTTCTTCATTACTAGCATTATTATTGTTTACGGTCTATTTTGTTGAAAAATCCTCGTAACTTTTGAATAGGTGGCTCCATCTTTTGTTGGAATTTGAACCACGCGATTTTAGCGCGTAGTGCGTTTTGACTTCCACTTTCTTCCTATCGAGAAACTTATCCAGTGGAATTTTAATTGCCATGATCCATATTTATTCATTTCTGGCAATTGGATTCATTAAATTGGGGATTCCGCAGTAATTTATAACCTTAAGAAAAGGCAACACTCAGACTTAATCAACTCCCATTTATCCACCCACTGTAATTCCATTTTGAACAATTCCTCAAATAAGGGAAAGGCTGCCTGGACCATAATAAATAAGTTCAAAGGAAAAACTACTACAACAGTCAATATCCCAGCCTTAAAAGTGGAGGGCAAATTGATTGAGGACCCGCACACTGTAGCTGAGTTGTTTAACAACTATTTTATAAGGGCGCCGTCTGAAATATCTGGTAAAATTCCATATTCTGAATTTAGTGCTGAGCATATGATGCAATTCAATCCTAACAGTATGGGCATCATACCCTGTACTGAATCAGAAATTGATGCAATCATCTCCAAACTGAAGAATACCACCTCCTGTGGTACCGATGGTTTTCCTGTGGTTCTTATTAAAAGAGCCAAGCGCCAACTACCTACTTGCATCAATAACTTATCTGGTAAATGAATCGCTAATGAATGGTCACTTTCCAGCGGTACTAAAAACGGCTGCTGTTGTTCCTATTTTTAAAAAAGGAGATCCTCAGCTTGTGTCAAACTATAGGCCGATTTCGTTGCTCTCTGTGTTGTCCAACATCTTAGAATATGCCATGCTTAAAAAGATAACTGCTTTTTATACAAAATACAACATTATTGCAAGGAACCAACATGCTTTCACAAAAAACAAGTCTACAATGACAGCTCTTATGAGTTTCTGTTCAAATTTAGTTAAATTTCAAATTAAAGTTAAGTGGGAGAAGTAACGCATTCCCCTTCCTTACTATCTTTTCCAAGAGAGCACTTTTGGTTTCGATGAGGCGCGTAACGCGAGCGATCCTTATAACGTCGACTTAAAATTAATAACGTGCGACTCTACAACGCAAGTGCTTAGAAACCCAGAAAAAAGGTGTCTACCGCAGGGAGCTCCCGAAGAAAAGGAAGTCGAATACCAAACAGTAAGTGACAATTCCTTGTTTCTTTACACCTTTTGAACAGTTTCTACAACAGCCTTTTGAAAATGCTTGAAAATAAAGAAAATCCTCTTGCAATTTTCTGTGATCTGAGCCGTGCCTTTGACTGTGTCCCACATGACATCCTTTTACATAAACTGCACATGTATGGAATTAGAGATATTGCTCAAGAATGGTGCAAATCCTATTTACATGATCGCACTCAATTGGTACGACTTACATCGGGTGGACACCATATTACTTCAAATGTGCAAGATGTCAATATTGGAGTCCCGCAAGGTTCCATTCTGAGACCTCTGTTATTCATTACTTTCGTGAACGATTTAGTTCGATATATTGCTGATGCAGCAATTACCATGTATGCAGATGACACATCGATTTTGCTAGGAGAAGTTGCACTGGAAGATGTCATCAGTCATGCCACAGAGGTACTGGAGCCGCTCTTTAAATGGTTCTGCTCAAATAAGTTATACCTGAATACTGATAAATTTTATGTTATTCTATGTGGGTAGAATCTATAACGAAGATACTGCCTTGCTACGGACAAACAATAATATCATACACCAAGTGACCAACGCAAAATTTCTAGGAATTTATATAGACAGTTCTACAACATGGGAAAGCCATTGCAATAATATTATAAATAAATTAAGCTCTGTCTGCTACCAGGTCAGGTTTCTTCGTACCTTCTTATATATCAGCACTCTTGCTTGGTGGGTGCCAAAAGTGGGGTATCCTGCAAACCATTATTTCAAGAGCTACGCATAATGACATTACCCTCTCTGTATATATATGAGGTGGCTAACTATGTCAGAGGGAACCTCAACAAATTTCGTACAAACCTAGCCATTCAGGGGAGATGTACAAGATTCGGCAAGAAGTTACTATTACCACAACATCGATTAAGGCTGACTGATGCCAGTTTTAAGTGTATGACGATTAGGATCTATAACAAACTGCCCAAGGAGATAATAGATGCACCAACAAAAGCGAGTTTAAGTTTAAAAGATAGATTAAAGCACATGTTAATCCAAAATTGTTACTGGTAATATATCTGATTTTCTGTATCAATAGCTAGGCTAGCTTTTTCCAATAGTTTAATCGACGTATCTCTTACTTTTGTTTTCGTGTATGAGATCAATAAACGTAAATAAATAAATAAGTAAATAAATAAATTAGCACGTATCTCCGTAGGGAGGATATAATTTGTGTTCTTGTTATCGTAAGTACCGCCATTTGCAGTTACCGTAATTGAAGTGTACTTTTTCTTTAGGATTCGGCTGTTTAAGAGCGATGTAAATGTTAGTTTATCAAGAAAGAGAGGTTACCTTTGATTTTCTTTTAATTGTTGGGTTCAAGTGTTAGTTCAAAATCTAGTTTCAACGGACCAACTTAAGTTTCGGAGACGTTTTACATACAACCCTTGTTTGACATACAAATTTAGGTAACCTTGGATTAAAATCGCCATTGCGAGTTCCAACACCGTACAACACTTATACTTGGCCCTATACGTGCGAATTGTTGTCCGGAATATCAATTTATTTGTGGAAACTTTTCATTCAGTAATCAATAATTGTGAAGTGTATTTTTGGTTTCAGATTTGGTTTTGGAATAAACAAGTATTCCTGTTATTACTACCCTCGGATCTTCTCAATTTCATACGGGGAGAGTTAAGTTAGAAATTGAGTGACGCTCAACCATTGGTGGGTGCAACAGGGTTACGAAAATTATTTTAACCCGAACGAACTACCGCCGTTGAAGATTCTCAAGCTCTTATTTTGTGTTTAACATGAGCTAGTTGACCTCTTATGCGGCGGGTTTGAGGATACGCAGCACCAACTCTACTTAACCGTTATAGGCTTTAAACTGTGCTACCGACATAGATAGGTAATGGCCCTTTATTTTTTTTAATAAAACATGCAAAGTAAATAAGAGGAAGACATTTCATACAATTTTATCAAATACTAGCAGACCCCGCGAAATTCGTTCCGCCTTTGGAAAATCTGTTTTTCTTCCGGTAACTGGTTTGGTGTTGCTAAACGCAAGGTTATCGGAATGGGCATTTCATCATTGACAATATCCTAAACTCGACTATCAAACAATATACTATCGACAGTCGTAGTGAATTATTGTTTAAACAATATAAATAGAATCGTTTTAAAAATAGAGTGTTAGTATCTTAGTAACGCACTTGATGACAATCAGGAATACTAACTGACAATGGCAGTCCACATGGTGTGAGATTCCTGATAAATCGCTGCTGCTATTAAATTATTGACGGTGTAGCTTTGAAATGAAAGCTTTATCACGTCGGATAAACTGGAATTGGACACTTAAAGCTTTACTTTTACATAAAGAGTACCGAATCGTATATGTTCAGATATGCACCACCTCCCATACACCTTTCTAAAGCGTTCATGGAGCAGTCGGTCAATGTAAAATGAATAAAAATATACGACCTGAGAACAAGTGAGTGAGAGTCACACATGTGGAAGGTCTTATCTACATGCAGTAGTATGCACAGAGATTCTGCCGTAATGTTTGCTTACGATATCGTAAACTCTTTCATTATTTGATGGTACATTATAAACACGTCGAAAACATATAATATTGTTATTGAAATAGTGCCGTAACATAATATTATAGTCAATTTCCCCGAAATTTTGCATTGGATGTGTCAATAACGCTACAAATAGAATTAGTTTCACGGACATTAGAAAATGTTCACAAATGAAGCTATTATTCCGTAAAGTAGCTAATATACCAGTCAATGGTGAAAATGCTTCATCTATTTTAACACCGTCCAATAAAGGAGTCATTGTACTTTCAATTTCAGTGGAAAAATTACGCATTATTCACCAGTGGATAAATTTTACTGTTTTGGACTTTCTTCGTGATCTGTAATTTGTTCAAATCGGAGTCTTCCACATGCTCTTTTCCACTGGAGAAGGTTTCCAACCACCGTGACGTTTGAGACTCATAAGATCACCACCCGCATTTGCCAAAAGTGTCGCTGAGAATCTCCTCACATAATGTCCAGTATAACTCGACGCGTCTGGTAATCCCAACCACTCAGCTACGATTTTGAGATCTTTTTCAGTTATCGAAATTGAAATTGAATTGTGCTAATCACTTCCAGAATTTAAAATGACCGCCGTTTTGTGTTGTTTTTTGTAAAAAAAGTTTTGCACAAGAGTTGATTTCAAAAATCCTTGATTTTATGAAATCCGACTACAAATAATGGCGATATAGAGATTTCTCGAATAAGCAAAAAAAGTCCATAATTCGGAAACAAAAACCAAAATGAAAGAAATTGACTTTAAAAAAAGTGTTCTTTTTGACTTGTTTTATAACCCATATTGCGTTGTCCACCCTGTATACAGGTTGATTCAAATTCGAGGGCCACCATGGGGGTCTCTGAAACTGTAAGAAATAGGTAGGCAGTTTAAATTTGGCAAAGTTGCTTATTTTGATGGCGTTTTGAAACTGAAAAAATTCCGACTACTTTCGGAGATCCTAAAAAAAAGAAATGTTGCAAAAACCGAAGTTATTTAAAATAATGTTTCAAAATAAATGACACATTTTTATGGCCACTTTTTTCCCTATACAAGATACTAGTTTTAAAACTTAAGTCTGACGTTTCATCTCCGGTTAACCACCATCAACTTTGTTTTTTCTTATGGAAGTAATTTGGGTTTTTGTGTCATTTGTTAAAGGATTGCTGAGTGTCAAAAAATTCCCTTACTGAAAATCTTGTTTTGAATAGGATGAACCCACACAGATCTCGTTGATTCATTCTTCTTTTTCACCAACATTACCGGCGAAATCACTAAGGTCATAAATCAATAAGTACTTACCTACTTAATCTCTTGCAGAATGGATAGTTTCACTTGAACAAGGAGCCGCATTTGTCTAAAAGTTTCAGCCCCAGAGGAGGTTGACGTTGATAAACAATTAAATAGATAAATCATTATTGCTGGTAACTTCAAAATGTAAAACCGATTGACATTACTGTAAAATTCTGATTGAACTTCGACGGTTCCCCGTCAGTGTCCATAAAATGTACACTTCAGAAAATTGAAATCATTTCTATAAAAGAAATATTATACTTATATAAATTAGGTTGTGGCGCAAAGTTTTAGTATTACCTATAAAATAGAGTGCAGTAAAGCTTTACTATCGGCGTTCAATAAATGTGGAAATATCTATCTGGACTCAAATGGATACTTTCATCGATAGTGCATGTACGAGTATTGAGACTAGAGGAACTCTAGCGGCAATCCTGGCGGAGATGCAGTTATAAACTTTATATTGCAGCTATTGATGCTCGGTCTTAAATCCGGAAAGTCAACGTATAAATTTACACTCTCGAAAATGAAATGAGATTTTTAAAAAGACGAGACGGATATTCCATTCGGTTTCGGTGTTAAAATATAGCTTTCTGGGGCAGTGTTATGCATTTAGTGCCTTAGTGGTTAATATAATTGAAACCACTTCCGCTTCTCGTTACGGGATTGAAATAACATACTCAATATAAAATTTTTCATATCTTACAAGCAATGCAGTGTAATCAAAGTTGCCAGGATTTCCTTGCTATTTAAAGTTATCGTCAATTGAACAGTGAAAAATCCAATTTATCTAATCTCATCCGATTTACCGACATTGATTGCAAGTGCTCAAACGACACTTGCATTGCTTGAAGTGTTGATTTGATCATCTAAATCTTCCTACCACTTGTACCCTTGTAGGTACAATCTCTACTTGATCCTTTAGTCAAGGACGCCTCTGATATTGTTATCATTAATAACTTCCTATGGGTGAAGTCCGTGTCTTACGATCCCACCCACCGTGCATCGTGGAAAAGAACCCTGGAAGAGATTAGACTGAAAAATACAGGAGTGTTGCCAGAAAAGTTATTTGTAAGGCTGTCGATGCCGTACTTATAGAAAGTCAAAGATGTAGATATTGGAGAAAATAATAGCAAAAAATGTAGGCAGGCTTTTTAGGGTACTTCTCTTATTTACGCATTGGATTTGTAAGACCTGGTAATGCCGATGTTTTAATGCACAAATTATGCGAGTTTATTGGTTAGTGTCTTTTTTACCACCAATCCCAAACTGCTGCTAAAACTGTCAAAAACAACACGAGCAGCGAGTTTATCCCATGATGAGTTACTAATGTAGTACTATACCTCATTTTAACTCCGCGATTTTGAGGTCAAAAGTAATTAAAGAACAAAGGTTCATACAAAATGATCATCTAGATAAATTCTTTACAAAATTACAACCAAAATTTTTGTTTGAGAAAACACTTCAGAACCTTGATATTTTTACAGCTTAAAAATTGTACGTATTTTTACAACCTTGGTAAAACTGTAATGTAACTTAAGCGAACGATGTCTGGGCTGCGACCTGGTGCATTTTCTAGTTGTTCATTTTCTAGTTGTATACTACTTAATGAAATTCAAGGAGAATTTAAAAAATCAATTAACGCTTTTGTCGGTAATAAGTAAAAGCCTGAAAAGTATAGCCCTAGCAATAAGAATAAAAATAGAAACCCTACAGAGAAAGAAATGTATTACCTGTTTAAAAATGAAACACAATTTAGCGGATTTTAGGCAATTTTTGGCCTTCTTCACTTCACACATGTATTCACTATAAACTGTCTATCGCTTGGCATAATATGATGTTCATCGCGTTCAGGCCCACAATTCAATGGCCACATAGTATAAGTAAACTACTCTAATTGACGGTTTAGTTACGGTTTCTGGTACAATAATAATAGTAACTTAGATTAGTACAAGACACGCAAATTAAGTCGTGTAGAACGACGCATTAAATGAATTCTTTTGGCGCACGCTTACAATTATATATTTTCTCTCAAATCATCACGTCTCCGGTTCCTATCGATGGCACTAATTGAAAAAGAAATTCGTAGATCTCACAATCTTCGCAGCAATCGAAGACATTGGAAATGATAGCACTACGAGTTGCTGTTTACCAAAACATTCCTTTTTTATTTTATACAGGAGTTTTACTTCAAAATTAATGTGTAGTGACCCTGGTAGTGACTCAAAAGAAATGAACAATTACTTTCTCTTTAAAGAAAAACCTGGTTGAAAAATGATGAAAATGCCCAATCCTTGATGACGCTTGCCATGACTGGTGGGCAAATTGAGTTAACCAATAACTGCCACACATCGAAAGAAATGTGGGAGAAACTGCAGAGAATTCAAGTAACGCAGGGACCAGTAGGAAAATCAATGCTGATCAGAAAGTTGGCAGTAACGTGACTAGAGGAGGGAGACGATGTGATAGACATTTAATTGATATATTTACAACGTGTTAAAAACTCAAGGAATTGTCACTAGATCAGTAAAGAATTATTTTCGTATTTCGTTTTACTGAGGCATCCCACCAAGTTTCAGAAAACATTGCCGGACCCCGAGGAATTGAGAATTAAGATCATTGAGCGTCGAGATTCAATGAAGCACCAAAAAACAGGAATTAAGGATGCTATGGTTGCAAAGAAAAGTTTCGAGAAAAAATCATCGGGGAATCTGAAAAGGAAGAGAGGGATTTCCTCAAGTCCAACCTATGCGGAAAGAAAAGACGCATGCCCAAGTTGTGCAACCAGAAAGAGAAGAAAAACAACTCAACCAAGGGAAACGTAAATAACGTGGAAGCTACAACGATGTTCCTCAACTCATCAAATATGTACACCACGAATTTTGTAGAATTTTCGATGTCCGACCAAAAATTGCAGTGGTATTTTTTTTTCAAATTTCCACTAACACTAATTTCATATTTGTGATCTTCATGTTCAAAAAACCCCAGATACCAAATTTCGTCGAAATCGCACCCTCACTTATGAGTGCGCTCTTTCTTGGTAGAAATTTTGAAAAAAATTTTGCAAAATCGGAAAGGGCATACTCGAAAACTTATTCAAAGACGTGCCACGAGCCTTTGTAGCTAGTTATGGTTGTTGAGAAAAAAATTAAAGAAGAAATGCAAATTTCCCCACTTTTTTAGGGGCTCCCAAACGAAACACGTTGGACCCTCGGTTTATTTGTAAAAAGTGCTTTTTTGATCCCCTCTACTACCCAAATTTTTTTTACATGCTTATATGTAACACTGGATTACATACATATACTATTCAAGAAACTCCATGGAGAAACCATTTTATGACAGCGTTTTGCATAAATACTCAAAAACTAAGAGCAGTCATTCATAAATGCACCTGCGCACCACCATGTAGTGTCAAACAGCGCCTGGTGCTTCATTTACTGCTACTCATGTTCTAATAAAACTCAGTCAAGTTCTTTAGCTAATTAAGGAAGAAGTTTAACGTAGGAGACCATGGACTCAAAACTACAATTAACAACAATACGAAATGCCTAAAAGCAATTTATAGTTCGCTGCCAGCCTGCCACATTAGATACTAGTAATTTACAATTCATGGGTAACATGCAAGGTACTTAATATCAAATTACACCTCCATAGTGTTGTGTTTATTAATAGTGGTTGGATCAAGTAATGGCATAGAATTACTTTATTTGCTCTTCGCACAATACCGAAATGACGCACGTGGGGCAGATCAAGGTTATCGGACACACAAGCGATGACTGTAAAATATTCATCACGAAGTCTGGTCTTAAACGATTATTTAATGATTTTATAATGAATTGTATAATTTCAAAGAAAAACCCTAATTTGTGCGTTATGAATGTCGGAATTCTGTTCCGTTTTGTTAATTTTTAAATTGGACATTCCGAAGCCCGAACAAAAATAGCGTAAAGAAACGTACATGTTTTCCAAACGTCGCGAAACAGCCAGTATATCGTTTTTATGTTGATTGCAGCATTTAAAGAAACACCGCTTCCACAATAAAATAAACTTCTTTCTTAAGATCTTCCAAAAACACCAATAATTACGCTTGACAACGCCAGTCTCGACAGAACGTGTGTCCACGCCGAAACTAACGCACAATTCATCAAAAACCTTATCTCTTCTAAAAGCGATAAGAACACTCCTTATAGCAAAATAACAAAATAAAAACCACGGAAATACAAATTCAAATGAAATAAATTAATTCTACTACTAATTCGTAAATAACCCCCCAGATTTATTTTACTAAATTAAAATATTGTCGTGTTCCTGGGTCTCGTCATTATTTTTGGTGTTTAGTGAAATAACGTCTGCAATCAAGCGCCCGCGTCGTATAGCCAATCTGAATCTGTCAGGAAGCTACTTTCCAGTCAATCAGCCTTGCTCCTTTTGGAGTGGCCCCACTTTTTGCCCCGGTTTTTTCAAAATTGTCTCCATAATCCTTGTATCTTTCGAATACGGTGCTTAATGCTTATACCTGCGCTGAGCGATATTGAGATCGTCTCAGTACGCAGGCAGCTTAGTTCCCATGCTCCTAATAAAGAGCCTGCAAACCTCCTTACGAACCTTTTTAACGGCCGAGTTCCACGAAGGTGTTCTCAAAGCTCACTAAATGTTTTTCGGGATGTTTCAAAGTTATTTAGCAAGTTGATCAAAAAGAGCTTCTTACAGATTTTAGTAGCGTTTATAATGCTATGTGCAATGGCACCCACATAAACACCTATCCAGCCACCCAAAAAGAATCTACAAATTTACCATTTTTATATGAAAATTTTGACTATACCATTTTCCAAGACACGCCCGGCATCCGCTACAACGAAAAATTTCCACAAGACTCTATCCTTACCAATTTGAAAAACTCGGCAATCTTGATCACTCCCACAATCCCAAGGAGTTATTAACACCTAAAATAATCCTGCGCACAAATGGTAAGTTTATCATGAGAACTCTTATAGTGGGAGGTCGTAATTTGGGCTCGATCAACCCAAAGCTAATCATTTAAGATGAAACAAATTTATTTGATATAAATCAATCAATAAATCTGTTTGAAAAGAAGGCGCCCAGGGCCTACAGACAATGTACCCCGCACATACGATCGATAGACACAATTAAATTTAAATAATGTTTTGATCACCTTAAAGTTAATAATCCTTTACATTCGGTCATAACTAAGATTTCATTCAACTGACGCACAAAAAAACACAAACACCAACTGATATTGCTTCGAAATCTACCCTTCTTTATCTTCACTTGATTCTCGATTACAGATGTAATAGTGGCTTTTTGGTGATGGATAAACGTCACTTTATCGGATACTTTAGAGACATGTTTTACTGGTGCAACTAATGACTCATAGATACAACATTAACAACCTTTTCGTAAACGTGAATATCGCTTCAGCTTAACTCGAATTATAACTTCCACATCTGTAATGAGATAATAAAATCTTTTAGCAGCTTCCTTCCATAACAACTTTACGGTCACCAAGACTGACTGCCATATACTCAAAGGCATCCACCAAGAATAATTTACTAAGGATGACTGCCAAATACCAAAAAGCCTCGCCAAATAAAGCCATTTTTCCACTTTCGGATGCTGCTCCTTTATTATTTTGTCCACATACACCAAGCCAATTCACTTTAGCGACCAGCAGAACTTCGGAAGAAAAACCGGCGGCACCTTCACGTGTATTAATTATTATTGCTCGTCTTCGAACACATTAATTCGCTTTTACGCAGTTTTAACGAACTTCTTATCTCAAGCCTAGATTTAAAAGAGATAAAATTTTATAAAACAGTACGCAATTATTTCCAGATTCCCCTAATTTTTTAACACTTAATAAAACTGAACAATAAAATAAACAAAATACAGGGTGATTATTTAAACCACGTCCGCATTACTTAGTTTACACAACAATATTTAAGCATCTCTCAAAGAATTTTCCAATATTTCTCAGTGGCTTTACAAAAACATAGTCTATAGAATTCCGTCAGATTCAGATTAAGGAGATATAAATATTATTTAGAAATTGTTTAGGTTGTTTAAAGCTTACTTTGGGGTTCTTTAAAGGTTCGTCATGGATTATTCAGATGTTCCTCACCTATACCCTAGATGGTCCTAAGTAATTCATCATACACTCTTTAGATACCCCGGGACCACATGTGTCCAAGATTTACAGCGTCATAGAAAACAATTTAGTTTTTTCTATCCTGCGGTATTGGAGAACACGAACGACATTCAAGAAAATCACTTATAAATACTGGGACGCATTTACAAAACTTTTCAGAGACTCTATATACGTTCTGGAGAGGACACCAGGGAGCTGTGGATATAGCCGCACGATAGATTTTGGAGAAAACTGGGGAGCTTTAAATTATTATGAAATACCTTCGTATGCTGTAATCATCCATCTCCTCTGGGAAGCGTACCATGAAGATGTTTAGCTGTTGGCGAGGCTGTTGGTGACCTTCAGATCCTTTTCAGATTTCCTTAGACAGGATTTTGTGCAATTCTTATAAAAGCTATCGGGAGCCTCTTATGACCTTTTCAGCGCTAGAAACCGCTGGAAAAAAAACAATGGAAACATTGAGATACCTTGAAAGCCCTGGAGCGCTCAGAAAGATTGATAAACACCGTTAAACCGCTACGGAAGATCAATAAAAGGGGTGGTGTTGAAGGATCCTTCAATTATGGAAGCCAAATCTTTGATACACTTACGCGGAGACGTTCATTGAAAGGTTTATAAAAGAGTTATAAGACGAATATCAAGGATCAAAGCCGTTTATGGAAAATGGAATGATAATTGTTGTGTGGGGAATGGGTGAAGTGAAACGCGATTTTCATACTCATTTGTAGTAATCAAAACTTTTAAAATAAAATCACATGGTTCATTGAATATTCGTTAAGCGTAGGGTGTAGTGATCTAAATGTATAAATCTACGGCAATATTTCTCGTATCAGTCATCAATATAAAATCGTTGAAAGTTCCATTACCCTATTATATATTACTCATATTTAATTACTCAATGATATTACTTACTTGAGAATAGTATGGCAATAAAGAATTTGTATTAATTATTCACCACAAGAACCACGCAAAGTTCTATGTACATCGGAAGTATGTTACATAAAGTTCGACCTCTACCAACAAGTAAAACAACAATTTGTAGTTGCAAAACTTACAACACACAATAAAATATTGTACGAAGAAATTCGCACTCGAAAGTGCTTGTTTCCCTGAAGCAATTTCATTTATAAGTGCTACATTTTTTTTCCTCGCTCGACAGACCCCACCAGCTTAGATAGGAAATGGAAGTAATATTGCAAACGTATCGTTTGTAATTTTATTGTAAACTCTAAACATGGGGTTTTATTTTCATGTTCTAGGAATTTTTAAATTAAGCTTGGGAAATAAGGTATAGCTTAATATTGGATTCAGAACGCTTAATGAAAGCCGTAGTAATATCCAGAATGAAAACAAATTCTTCCTTCCCGCAGAAAAGCTTACGAAACATGAAAATTACTAAAACATGAGGTTGATATTAAAATGGCAGCCAGAAACTTGATTGCCCTGTGTAGTATATGTTCAAAAGTGTTACCTTCAGCTTAATCTCAGGCTGGAGAACTTATACGCAGAAGAAAACACATAATTACACAAAGACCACCACGACGCGTGATTGAAGCGCGAATGAAAATTCGCTTCATTTTGTTGAAGGTTTTTAATATCTTTGTGTTTTTTTCCTATAATATTAAAAGTGACATTAAGTGAGGATAGTGTAATAACAAATTAATTGAATAATTCGTAACGCCCATGAGCATTATAATCTACTTACGTAAGCGATATTTTTCAGATTTATTATTATTCATTTTCGCTCCATTCAATGTTGAATGTTACCTTGCCAAGTGAATCTGTGATAGTACCAACACTAACTTTCTAAAATTTTTGCATTTTGTGTCAAAATATGTGAGTACCTAAACAGATTACCGATGCTAAAATTAATTCTAAACGACTGTAATTTTACGCCCGTAAAATTGCAGTATGCGTAGGTACTAGACGTTACGGTAATTTTCAAGGTATTTGATAATTGCCAATTGGACACTAACAATAAAATTACCATCCAGAAGCTATATGCGATCTCGTGGTTAAAAAGCGTAAATACTCATAACTCATAGTTAATATGCAAATAATTAACTGATCAGAGTATTAGGTACGGAAATGAACTCGGGACTGTGCGACAACTTACGTGTCACTGACGAAGGTATTTTCAGTCCCTCCACTTTAGGTAGGTATTTCAAAGTCAATAACTATGGTGAAACTGAAAATGTGCGCCCAGGTATTATAAATCCCCGAAAATCCTACCTGGGTTTCGAAACTTTTTGGTGGTTGAATTCTGTGACGGTGGTTTTTGGTTTTCATTCCTGAACTGGTTACAAATAAAAATCCAAGCCGGAAATTATGTTGCAGCGTTAGATTGTAGGTAGTAACACGAATGGCTTCTAATTGGCAGTTTTTTTTTGAGCACATGTTACTAATATTGATTTTGTATCATCAATGACCACGAGTGGTTCCACGAATTGCAAGTTTTGAAAAAGAACGGCCACAGCATATGCGGGGTTTGGCAGGAATTAGAAAAATTATGAGGAACACCTTAGCCTCATCGAGCATATCTTCGTTCCAAATAGGCGAAGTGTGTGGAGATTTTAATATCAATTTTTTAATAGCTCTGGGTTCACGACTTGCGATTGTGTATCCCATATTATTTTGTTAAATAAATTAAGGGATATCTACAAGTTTGCACTGATAGCTGTCAGTTACTTTCTTCATATTTAAGCGGTAGACAGCAAGCCGTAAAGTCTAGTTTCCGGGCTGTAAATTCTAGAGTCCCACAAGGATCCATTCTGGAGCCTGTTCTATTTAATTTAATGATTTCCCATTTTATTTAAATAATTTTACCGATTGTATTTTATACGCCGACGATACCTCAATTATGTTTTCTGATAATAATTTAAACGACTTCTCCACAAATCACATAAGGCTAAAGACCTAGCAGAACTATGGTGTAATGCAAACGACTCTGACGCATCTTTGCCCTTCGGAGACGGGCAATACGTATTGTGGAATTATATACCGTGCGGATTTTTCAAAATTTTTGACGTTTGACTGCTTTTCTTTAGAGCCGGGTACCGTTGACATCGTTCACTTGAATTTCAAAAAGCCTTCTAAAATCAACAATACTGACTTGATGCTACTTGAGAATGATTTTAATTTTGGTAGCCGTTCTACAGGATGCTTTAAAACTACAAATAAAAGTTGCTTGATTTTTAGCACTTTCAAATGCCGAAAAATTCTACATTGAAGAACTATTGCATTCCTCATACCTATCTGTTAATGCTTTCCGTTTTATTTTAGATTATCTTAAATTGTGATAATTTTCGTGGGAGGCCTTGAAATAGGGCAATATATTGGCGCGAATATTAATAATTCATTTGCACAAGGACGAAATCTCGCAAGTAGTTGGGCGTAATTCTTTTTCTTCGAGCGAGAAAGAGAAAATGCGGAGTTTTTTATTATGAAGGCGGCAGTGAGTGCATCAACATTAATGAAATTTTGGTAAATGTACCCTTTATTTTCCTTTGTAATTAGCATAGGGTGTAATTGTCTTATATTATTAGCTGTCGATTTATTAGGTGTTTTCTTTTATAAATATGAATTTGCAAGGCCTTATAAATCATTGCGCAATGTTCATATAATAAATTAACAGTTGCGGTAAGAGCCATACTCAGGTGTAGTTTTGTTTATTTGCTATAGATACGTAGGTACGTAGCAAATTAGTTGATAACGTCGTTTCAATTATGTTTATAAAGTTACCAATTTATTATGGTGCAAGCGTTTTGGGGAGCTTTCCTTTAGCTTAATTCTGTTTTGACGTCAGTGTTTGTTGTATTGTTTGTGAGCGGGAGGTTAAAGATATATACAGGGTGTTTATACAATTTATGGTATACGAATGTGTACTCGCACGTCTAGGCGTAGTTAGATAGGGTAGAATTTTTTCCACCGGAATTTTGTGTAGGTGATTGTCTAGAATAGAACTTGTCCACATTGTAGTAGTAGAAAGGAGACTTTGAAATTCAATTAGGTAGGATTTTCATTATCAGCCTGTACTACGAGTCTTCGGATTTTGGGGGCGTAAAATATTTGTTCAATTTGTGAATACTGTTATGGGATGGATATTATAAGCTTTAACCACAAATACAAAACTATAAATAACAATAAGTATAATCTTCGTCCGTAAGAGGCTTATAGTAAATGTCAAACTCCGTTACAATTACAAAACAGCCGTAATACAGTCACTTCCTGAGACGGTGGTATGTAACGGATGTTACAATTTTACTTGTTCTCCTTCTTTCTGTGTATGATTAACGTTCCTATATCTTAATTAAATATGAGGTGGTTCTTGTTATGTTATTATATTAATATGCCTCGGCTGCTCATCGGCTAATAAACCCTTTCTCGAAAAGAAAACAAAATGGACAAATGATAACGCAATAATCTCATATTTTCTTAAAAATATCGCCTTAACTGCAATAGAAGCACAAATTTACTTCACTTTGATGAGAAATATACAACTTTATAATAAACGAAATAAACTCTAATGTACAATGAATATCCGTTAGGTGATAAAAAATTAACTATATTCTTATAATACGGTAATATTATGTTAATAGCCGTTTGCACCGACAAATTTAAGCGGAGCTTAGCGTAAGAGTAGCATAAAATCCATGGCAATTATCCGATATTGTACGAGTTGAAAATTATTGTAATGTAATTGTAAGATGCAAGTTGGAAAAGAAGTAAAAAAGTAAGTGACCACTTTTCGTGGAAGCTTTTCAGTAGCTCTTTTTCCTTCGTTGTAATGAAGCAAGACCTTAGAGCTACCCTCGGTTCTGAGAGATACTTATTGTTATAGACCCTTCAAACGCGTTTCAAGAATTAAAACAAATATATACCAAGCAGTGTCCTACTATCAGACATTAAAGAAGATTTGCACAACCTGCCACTGAAAAACACAGAAAGAGTAGACACAAAAGTAAATGAATCAACTTCAACAATCATATTTCTCCTATGCTCCCTGTAACAGATATTAAAAACATCAAGAAACACATTTATAACAGCTGGCCACAATGGTGGAATAGGAGCGATAGTTCTAAGCACATTCTAATGACTCGCCTACAGTACCACCAACCAAAATGAACGGCACAACTACCACCCCAAATGCAAGAATCTTTAGTGTACAAATTTGACTCTAACGTATACCAAAGAGTAACTAAAATTAAGTATTCTTTGCTTATACTATAAAACTTAAAACATGTATAACCTGTGTAACTCCGGATGACAATCCTCAGTGGTTGTTTCGGTAAATAAATTGAAAGAAATTAGACACTTTGCTCAAATTTACTTAAAAATAAATAAAAAACATAATTAGCTTGGTTCTTAATATTCCGGTCAATCGATGCATCAATTTTCAACGTCCGTTGGTGAATACTCACTGAAATATGGTATAAAAACTCCAACATATTTACAGCACCACTCCCTTAAACAATTAACGGAAGAACTAAAACACTTCCTCTAAATCAATTTACTGAACTGTCCAAACTTTCGGATAGAAAAATTACACAACACCTATTAACTCCGAGAAGTACAATTGTTGTACTGGAACAAGATAATGAAATATGAAACTTCGCTAACGTATTATTATCGATGTAATTTCTGCATCGCGGGAGATCGTTAGCTGTGTGATTCACGGAAATAATTTGAAAAGTAATGAACGGAAAAAAGGTTGACGTCTTTTTATTGAGGAGGTATAACATTAATTTAATGAAAAGTCGACTTTCCATTTACATCGGAACGAAACCATTGACACTTTATATAATGAAATAAAGGGAAACATTAATAAATATAATATCTCCCACAAGATACCTATTACCTGCTCGTCCTCAAATAAATAAGTAAACTCTATTTACGGTTGTGGGAAATCGAACTAGCGTCTTCGTCTTTTTCACACGGCATCGAATCGCGATATTTTCAATACAAACTTTTCGTTACTTCAACCTTTTTTATCGCAGTGGATCGGTGGAAGTAATAGCAGAGAAACCTGCTACGCAGGATTAATAATTTATCATTACATCAACTTTCATGACTCAAGAGTCTAATTAATTACCCACTAGTTCATTAAAGAAAAATAGCTCTGAGCAACAATTTTGATAGGGATTACCCGATTTTGTAATTGAATCTTTACTGTATACTTATCTTAAATTGTCTGAGTGTGACGCACCGTTCCCAGTTTATGTCTCCGATATTACAGGAAGAAAGAAATCATGTTTCCAATTCTGTTGATACCGCAAACCAGATAATAAGTACAATTTTATCTAATTCTTGTAAAAAAAAACAGCCTTTTTTATGGCCAGTATTGCAAGTCCGATTAACCTCCTACCATGGAAGTTATTGTAAGATATTTTCTCTCCTTCAGAGGTTTTTTAATGCGTTGAAATGGAAACGAGCAACATCCACGTTAATTACGCGTTGACCGCAGCATCTTATCAAGACATCGGTATGCCAGTAAGCGACCATGTCGTGAGGCTTACACGAAAGCAAGGCCGACATTTAATGAACCTGTAATCTCAACACTTTGGCGTGGATAAGTAACGAAATTATTGGGGCCACTAAACTAGAATAACCCATTGGAAACAAAACAAGTAGTAATTAACCGAATATCTCCTCTTAAAGGAACATTTCATTTTCATTTGTTAATAGATTGAATGAATGGAACGTGGGAAGTGAACTTCATCACATTTCTTGTTCTGGGAAAATATTGTACTGGTGGGACAAAATCTATTTAAGCGATGTTGATTGTTTTGAAAGAATAATATATCAGTACTTTCCAGGGTACTTCCTTAGTTAGTTTTGTCGTTACTTTCTTCGGTACCTTCCTTGCCGTTCTAACCGGGTAGAGTACACATTTAAAGAAACTGGGTGGCGCTCAACCCTATGGTAACCTATGATTACGAGGTTACGAAGATTTACGCACAACCGAATCAAGCCCTGTAAAGAATCCCTTTCTTTTTTACAGTCCTGAGCAGGACAGGACAGCTGGGCAGGATTTTGGACAACGTAGTGCCATTTAAATTCACGGCATAACCGGCTCTCAAACCAGACCCTTGTGTCAGATCAGATACTGCATTTTCCAGGAATGACAAAAGATGTGAGGCATATCCACGGTTCTTAGAATTGATCAAGTTAATTCACTAGAAGGGAGGATAGAGATCAGCTGTCAATTATATGATTGATTTGAGTACATCTTAACACTTACGGGTGAATTAAGCAAACATACCACGTCACGTATCAGAACAATTTTGAGAATACTCGGTCAAACTACAAAGAAGCCAATTTCTGTCTCGGAACGAAGCCCATAGGACAGCCACATTGAAGCTTTCCTTAATATTGTGGTAAAACGCGAAATTTTAACGCCAAAATCATGGCTAATAACTCGAAATTCCAAAATGCCTACCCAAAATTTGGCCTAGTATTGATTTATAACTGGAAATGTGCATTTCCTCTTACGCTCCTTGTTTTCAACAACGGTTTTAACGAAATTAAACGTATGTAGGTTTGTTTAAAATAATCACAAGAACTTTGTTAATAAGTGAGTTTCAAAGGATACCACCCTGCACGTCCTTTAGGAAATGTACCTACCTAGCTATTCCTGAGGAGGGAGCCACATTAAACTGCACATAAATTAGCAGCCAGCACCAACACAACACTTGCAAGTTATACCTTCTCTGTGGACAGGAATGATTGTATCTGGGGAAAACTGAGAACATATACTAATGTGGAGATTGGCGATAAAACTCTAATAAAGTTTCCCGTTCAAATACCTCAAGCTTTACTATTATCGACGAGTTAAAATTACATTCTATGAAACCGCAGACATTAATTATAACTTTCGTGTAATCAAAATAATAGCAATTACACTTTGGGAACTTTGGCTGCCTGTAGCGCCCCGTTACATGAGCTTCCTACATTTGCGTGTTTAGATTTCATGTAAAAATACCAACATTTCTAAGATATAATATTCTCTATTTGCATCTATATTTAATCCCGAGGGGGAAGATTATTTAATACACCAAAAATTACCCTTTTTACCGTTTACAGGACTGCAACCGCAAATTATTTGTTCAGTGTCGTTTGTAAACGTATGCGCCTGTGATGGTTTTAATATTTCAGTTACTAATAACGAAACCACTCTATCCCATACTATGCACATAATTATTGCAACGTTGGGTGCATAGTCGGATATAAATAGCATCTGGCTCAATAAATAATTAGAAAGTTTAACTTATTGACGTCCTAATGAATTTTCAATTTCACGGTACGCAGTTTCCAGATTTCACTACAATTCGAATGTTTGCCTTGATCCAAAACTCGATCCGAAATATGTGCAAATATAATGCACTTCTAAATATTGTACGAGTAGTTTTATTAATGACAGTACCCCGATTAGAAATTGCAAAAGTCGAAAAGGCGAAATACCTATTAGTTGTTCTTCTTCCAGTGGCAGGACTTTAGGTTTCCTGCCAACGGGGCTACTAACTCAACTCCAACCGAACAAATTGACATTTTTTTTCGCAAGAAAGTATCGCCGCTTACTCAAGTTTCCTAAATGGCTCTTTGATTTTTAACATTACAGCTTTTTGGCCCTCTTGAGAAGGACAATACTGGATCCGAAGGTCAAATTCTTGTGGTGAAGGAAAATGTAGAATCTGTGATGAGGAGGAAGAAGAAGACATAGAATAGGTACATGCTATGGAATTGCAATGTGTTGAGAACAGAGAGAAGCAGGAGTGAGATGCTGGAATAGGAGGGTGATGTGAGAAGTGGATGAGGGGGTACTACATAAAAGAGAAGAAAATATCACATTCTAATTTTGGTTCTAATTAAATTTTTTAAAAAGTTTTGCCAATTTGGCGTCTAATAAAGATTGATTGACAGATAGTATACCGCATTGATGAAGCAAGAAAAAAAGTGCATTGGATGTTATGAAAGTTTAGAGATTTATAATGTGTTTTAGGGAGACTGGTTAAGTGCCTCATAATTTAGGTTTTTACTAATGATGACAGTTTTTGGTGTCAAAATGTGTACGTACAGTACAATTGAACATTTGGATTAAGTAAGAGGAAATATATGCAAAAAAGGTACAAAACTAGATGAAAAGAATTAGTGGACAAGTTTTATAATTTTATCATTTGATATGTCACTCGTTAGGAACAGTTACTCAAATTTTTGCATAGAAGTATTTTCGTTTGGGAAAGTTACCCTAATTAGTCACTCTACAGCTATGCTACTGTTGTGATTGCTCCATTTGTAGATTTCCAAGCAAATTATTCACCAATATGCGTCAATTATGCTTATTAGGTGCACATATTTCAACGGAAATTGCATTAAATACTTGCTCAATAAGACATTATTATATTACATCATGGTATCTAACTGTAGTTATGGTAACCAGTAACATTCTGTTGAAATTAATGACGTTTTATTTATTTTAAAATTTACACTAGACGCCTACTTCTATAAGGTTTTTTTGAAACTATCTTGTTAAGGTTATCTTTTAAATTGTAAAAGGTAAGTAAATTATGCGGGTACCCGGTAATGCTCACGACAAAAAAAATCGAGTGTTCTGAAATTGAGTTCCCTGCATAGCAGCTTGATAGGGAAACATCGCGTTTATTCCTCATTCGTTTATTGTTATATACCCCATAAACCGCATCAGACGTCTTACTTGTGGAATTAGTAATACGTTTGTAGTAAACAACGTTGTTTACCCGTATTAGGATTATAAACACTTACATTTAATAATGGATATAAGCATCATCTGTCAGCGAAACCAAACCTTCACATGTACATCCACTACACTCACTTTGTCTAGTCATTTGAGAAAGTAGAGCACGCGATTTTTCCGTTTTGAAAATGTGAAACTGTTCCGAACTCGCACGTGTGCACTAATTCATAACCCACAAACTAATGTGCAGCAAACAAAATAGAAATGTGTGTCCTAATCATGCCTGACAACTCAACGACCTTCCACAATCTGTTACGACGCGACTTACAACATACAAGTGCATCACATATAAGGCGTCGTTGCTATTTTTCAATCAATTAAATTAAAAATTTGTAAACGCGAAAATAGGTTCCTCTAATTGTGCATAGATTTTCATTTTTTACTGTATTTACGTTAACAGTCGTTAAAGTTCATTATATTTCCAACCACTGGGATCTTATTTATCTTGTGAAACAACCCATTGTGAATTGAGCATGTGCTTTTGGTATGACCAAGGATGCGATTTTCCATAAAGTAAAGGCTTGTGCACGTATAGATCAACCAAGGAACTGAAAAGGTCGAGAAACTAGAGAGGAAAGCGGTAGTACTTACACACTACACAGAAAAAGCGTTCCAACCATAAGCGGGACCAAAGCTTAGAAATGCTGATGAATGTGTTACGACATGACTGCCACGACTACCGTGGTGTTACCATTTTTTTTATTTTTGGCCGGGGCCCAAGGCTGCTCTACCAACCCAACCTACTATACATTTACAAATTCCATGGCCGAAACCGGAATCGAACCAGAGACCTTTACTATCGCAGTGGAGCTTCAATTACACTAGTCGGCAAACGGTTCCCAGTAAGTGTGAAGTCGGGGGTGAGTCTCGCGGATTGGGCCCTTAATTTTCGGTATACTTACCAGCGAACGGATATGACAGTACTCCGGACCGTTTGACCGCGGGAACGCGAACTGATATTAGAGGATGAAATGGTTTGCGGTTTACAGACACCAATTTAAGGCCTTACTGTCAGCCCCAGTAAACGTTTCACAACTACCTTAATCTACGAATATAAGGTCAATTAGGAAGGTACCCGGCGAACGGAAACAATTAATCCTTTCAGCTATATAGAATTTACTACTTGCTTTCATATTGGGCGAACTTAATCTCAATTACGAGTATTTTGTCACTATCTGGCTGTCTAATTTCGAAAGGCCAAATTTTAAGTAACCATGATAAAGCACAATGCACAATTTTGACATTCTTAAATTTAATTAAGTGTGTCCTTGATCCACCCCCTCATCGGTTACAGTCACGTACATATTTATTTCGAGGTGACTAGACCGCACGCAACTGAATTATAAAAGGCTACTTACAACTCATTATGTATACGATGCAAATAATCAATCATAAATGAAAAGATATTAGGTACCTTGCAGTACTGTCAGGCTCGCACTTCATTTAGACCCATACAATAAAAGATTTATGGCTTCGAAACCGTGAACGCCGATACTGGTTGTACTCATATGCGAAATTCATTCTCCTCGATCCTTGAAATTATGAGTTACCAAGTTTTGAAACATAGTACATTCTGAATCGTACTGAATCTTGAACGATCATAAATCACGGACCATGAAGTTAAATCTTGTGTTTGAGGCTCAAATTATTCTCTTCAATTGTCTCAAACACTGAATCTTGTGTCTGCAGTTTGAATTTCCAATGTTAATCCCTGAATCCTTAAGCTTCTAACCATCGTCTTCGATGTTATAGATATTTTTTGTATTATTCATTTATTTATTATTTATTTATTTATTGTTTATTTTATTTTATTTTAGACCTACCATATTGAATCACTGTGAGTCCGAAATTCGCAGCCGTGAGTACTGACATGAATGTTGAATGGTGGTGTCTTGATTCATTCTGAATTAATTTTGTGAGTTCGGTAAGGGGCATGCTCCTCCAAGAAGGAGATGTCTCTAACGCAGGGGCTTATGCAAGGATGTGGTAGTGGGCCGGCTTATATTCGCAAGAAAAATAGAACGGGTGCACAGAAGGCAATGGATAGGCAGCGGCGGCTCAAGGGTAAAACGTAAAGTTCTGCCTGGGTCGTTGGACTCAGGGGGGCAACTCGGCGTCAAGCACTAAGGTTCTGGAATCCCACAAGTTGCGGGGGCACCGCGAACCTATGGGAAAGTCGCTGCGGCGGGGCTAAGGGTGGAAATTGCACCGGTGTGGCACCCTGAGGTGGGCAGCCTCAGTGGAGACGCATGTTTTCGAGATTTCCTCGGCTGGCAGGGTTCCGCTGGAATCCGCAGGGTGTCATTGTGGCCGAATGCGAGGACCAGTGAACCTTGGATTGGTTGAGAGGACCGTCTCTTAATAGGCTCTGGGATGGCGTGTCTCTGAAACTTCAGAGGCACGTCCCTAGGGTAACCAAGGTGATGGCTTTGTTATACGGGCTCCCGACCGCCACCATCTTGAAGCACCTCCAGATGCAAAATCTTGGTTTCAGGACCAGCTTATGGAGGATTTTCTTCCGCAGGGAGGAGGCTGGTGGGGTACTCCTCGCATTTGATGTCGACAAAGAATCCTATCAGGCACTCCAGCGGTATAACTTTCAAGCGCACGCGAGGGTCTCGGACGTCACATTTGGTCCGAAAGCCAGTGCTCCAGCTGCACCAGCTAAGGGAACCAGGGACCCGGTTCCGTTGCGACGTAGAAGGCTCAATCCCACGTTATCAACTTCGAAGAGGCGTCGGGACTACTACATGTGCCCTCAGAGTTCGAGAAAGATGTCGACCAGCTTTTGGCTCGTGTGCCAGTTATTGCCTCTGCCCAGTGGTGGAAACTGTCGGCTTCATTAGGGGGGCATCAGTGATGGACCATCTTTATCTTACAGAGCAATTTTGAGCACAGTAAGGGGGCAACCTGTTTAATATTCCATTAACTCGCTGTAAAGCAGACAGGCGTATGCCTCATAGATGAACTTTGGGTCTACAGGGGACGCGTAAGCGGTCTGGGCCAGATGGAGGACTCCCTTTACTATAAGAGGGGCAGGTAAGTGAACCTTAAGACTTACATTTATCTCGATAGACGAATCGAGTCGTATCTAATGGCTAATTTCACGTTCAGGTATCTCTAAGGGCCGGTTTTACAATTACACCTATTCGCAGAATAGGATATTGTTGGAATAATTGCCATAATAACAAGTATGCCATTGGTTGACGCAATGGTAACCAACGCAACTGTCGACGTTTATTCGAGGTATAGCTTATTCTCAGTATATACCTGCATGTAGAATCGGCCTTATTTTCCAATTAAATCTGGCACCCCACTGAGGGCACTGTAGTTTTCGGAATCTACGATATGGGTGAATGATTGGGACGAGTGGAAGGGTTGAGGCAACCTCGAGTTCTACCGGATCTGGAAAGAAACCTTCAGATCCGATCCCCCCCCCCCCCCCACAAGAAGGAATGTGATTCGGGCTACCTTATTAAGACCGGATAGTTATGATACTTTTCCGGAACAGGAGCAGTAACTGAACTCAGAATCCCCGTCCCTCAAACCTGAGGGGCTCATGTGGTTTACAGACGGGTTCCTAACGGAAAGGGGAACTGGTATAGCACCGTGTTTCAGGCAGGGATTTTAGCCATCATGACCTGTGCACATGAGAACCTCCGTAGAGATTACCATAATAAGCATATATGAATACATATGGTTCTATCTGGGTGCCAGTACACTGTAGTAACGAAAGGGCCGACGAGCTGGCTCGCGAAGGTAGTGGTGGGATCTTCGTCGGACCGGAACCTACTTTAGGAACTGCTCCATCCGTTGCAAGGGCCAGGATTAAAGACTGAGACTGTCAATTCCAAGTTCAGTGGCAACAAGCAACCCAGGGCCTCTTTAACAAGGCCCCTTGGCAAATCTGGGATTTCTACACTCCTAAAGCTGAATAGAAGCCAGATTGGGAGGATCACCGGTGTCCTTACGGGGCACTGGATTCCAAACTATCACCTGCACAACGTTAAGATGTAAATTGTTGTCTCCTCACTAACCCTAAAGTTTCTGCAAGCGGTTCGAAAACCATCGCAATTCTTGAAGGTTGACGGTTTACAAATGTGGTCACGGGTTATCTGGAAACAACAGTTGCAAGAATAAAATTGCGGATGGCGTGAATATTATAACTGAATCTTAATACGACAAATGCAAGCAACAGTATATCAGTGGTAAGAGAGAGTGGCCAGGGAATTGAAAAAATTTACATTACAACCTTTATTCGTTTATTTTGCAGCACTTCTACTATACGTATAATTGATTAACAGGGTAAAGCGAGTATAGGATAATTGACATCACCGATAACAAGGATACGCTCTTCAAGATCGAACAAACAGCACTCCTATTTAATTTGACGCTAAGGTTACAGTAAATCACTCGGAAACACAAGGAACGCAATGTTTTAAAGCTTTCTAAAATGGCAAAATAAAGTTGCACTAGAAATAGGGTAGCAATCGGAAGAGTAAAGGCAATACATGTCGTAAGATAAGACTCGGCGTAAAGAATGGCTTTAGGATGGGTTCGTATTTATACGACAGCTACTCGAGCGAAGATAATTTTAATGGCGTAAAAATGTAATTAAGTTTTGACAAAGGGCATTATGTAACCTGACGATGGCAAATTGTTTAATTTATATTACAAATTTGCTACGCCTTTACGTAAATGTTTCCAGTCCATCAAAACAACAGAAAGTGATTAGTAAGTTCCGTGTTGCGGGATTTGTAATTTAGGAACGAAATTTGAATAAAAGAATGAGTTACATGAAGATGAAAACAATTTTTTTCCTTCAACAAATTCGTATTTTCTTGACTTGGAAAAAATCTGGCATCCTCTTGGTGGAAACGTAGCGAACTGATCGACGTCTTCATTTAATAATTTACTTGTTTTGATAAACATGTCTTCGCAATGCGAGCAGTTTTAACTTAAAATAATAGCAGATGCTGTGTTTTGTAGGCTTGCCAGATTGCTTAATTGTTCAAGATGGACATCGTCTAATATCCATAATACATCCAGAATATAAAGCAGTTTCCTAATTTTAGAGATCGGAGCGCTCGTGGACATCCAACATGCCTCCACCTAATTCAATGTACTGAAATATTAAGGATTTCAAAATGAAGAGCGTGCGATCAATTCAAAATGCTGAAATTGACATACGAGGTTAAATAAAATTCTCCTCTTACATTATTGTTACCAACTGATGCATAAATTCAATACGTGTAAACCTCTGTAACGATTTTGAATTATGGCAGGTATGAAATATTGGCGCGGGTTCCAATTTTTTCCCTGGACGATTCATAAATTCTCAAATGAATACACTTGATATTAAAAGCGTTCATTTTTATCAATTTACTTTTGAAAATCTGCCCCTACAGAAGTAAATTGAGCATTACCTTGATTAAATAAGCCGAATAATTTCCGTAAATAAGGGAATCGCGACAATCTATACTGAATTCTCTTGCGAAATTTAGCTGTAAAATTGTGGAAGTTGTTTCATTTATAAAGCAGAGTAAAAACAAATAGTACTAAAAGTAGGGATATTCAACGCTATAATGTAAACACAGGTTCGCATTTTTAAACAGTACAGTACCGACGAAATTACAGATTTTTGGTGGATAAATTAGTTCTATCATAAAATCTTTAGCAAAATTATGTAGGAAATGTCTACAACGCCATCGTGGTGACGGTTTGACTTATTGGAACCGGGTGCTCCTACAATTGATAGTCTTAACATTAACGTAAATTGTAAACTAAGTACCTATTTTGTGAAGACGAAGTTTGATTAGTTAGTAGTACTTGATTAACTTAGGAAAGGTGGTCGTTGTTATAGCAACTAACTCTTGAACAAGCAAATAACATTTCAGTAAGTGAGGAACGTCGTTAATGAAGGCACTTTAAGAAGTTGACACATAATACCACCGCCACGTTACCTATTAAATTAGATACCCATCGTGAAGAGGAAGTATAGTATGAAAATGATACTATAATTTTCGACGAAGCCCTCAATGAAAAAGAATAAACAGAAATGAAACGATGAGAAAAGGAAAAACAACTGTAGATAAAAACTTAGAGGTATATTATGCGAGTGCGAGATATTATGTGGACCTAAACAGAGAACTAGAGAAAGATATATGTTAAACCATCTAAAGAAATCATTGGTTCATCTGAAGAGAAAATATACAGATTAAAGAACTCAATTTCTGAACTAAAACGAAGTGGAAGGTGTTGCGATGGAAACATCCGCAAGAATTAATTAGATCAATATGAAACAAGGGCAATATTCAAAATTAATAACAATAGAAGGGAAAGGGGACATATATAGCCTCATCCATTAAAAATGAGAACAAAGGAGAGTCTGGCATGTTTAATAAACGGAGAACAAGCAAATGGGAATTCATTAACAATAGCACAGGCAAATAGAGATGAAAATGGAGCAAACAGAAAATACTACTCTTTGATGAACACTGTACTCGATGAGTGTAGTTCGGTATGAATTCCACTCCCCCGTATTTTTGCTTTATTAAAAAGCTCCCTAGCCCGTGCTCGCAATCGAGAGATTCCCTCTTGCCACCAGGGCACTTTATTTGAGGTTCTTCTTTTTTTTGTGGCCTCTCATAGGCCTCATGCGAAGGTTTAATTCAATGACCTCCAGTTCCAGTTTTGAGGGAATCGAACTAGTTATAACGTGAAGCGATTTGAAAAAACTAGCTAGTATTAGGCTCACAAAGGCTTTTATCCAGGAGGAAAGGGGATTTTCACTTACCAGTACCTTAAGAATTGCTTTCTAGGGAAATTCTACTAAATGGTGACCAGCACCGAACTTCACCATTTATTACCAAAGCGGACGAAGAAAAAAGAGGAAACCTATAACTCTCGCCAAGAAAGATTGCCGGTCACAGCACACCCTGTGTCAATTTACAATCTATGTTTTTTTAAGATGCGAGCGATTTCCGGAATAGGATCGTGCCAATGTTGAACGAAAAGACTTTTCGTTCAACATTGGCACGATCCTATTCCGGACGTCGCTCACATCTTTAGAAAAACATAGATTGTAGATCGGGATCTGGTCTTCTGTGACCGGCAATCTTTCCTGGCGAGAGGTTTATACCCACAATAAAATAAAGAAAACTGCTGCGAAGGCAGACTTCGAAACAGAAGCGTTTATCCATTATATTGTGGATGGAATTCCAGATCAAGCTCTCAACAAGATGCCCTGTACGAGGCAACAACCCTTAAAGGAGCCTGGCCACCGGGCTAGGGAATGTAGGAAGCAAAAGCGTGAACAGGAATTGTGCTTCAATTATGGATTGATGGACCACAAAGTGAGCGCATGTCAAATTGGGAAAACTAAATCTGAAAATACCATTGCTCAGTCAACGACTTACGTTATTACTTCAGAATTTTCTAGCCCCTGCATATTTCATTCTTTATTTTCTGTCGCTGATGAGCATGGTATTACTAGAATCCTTAATATGGAGACCTGGCTTGACACTTTATAGAGATGATGATTTCAAAATTTCCGTTATAATTTTAACGAATGCCATTTGGGCTTACCATATTGCTCCTCGAGTGTTATAATGGTTGGTAGAGTTGGCGCTGCGTTTCCTCAAACCCGCCGCATAAACGGCCAACAGCTAGCCGAGGGCTGGAAAACAAAATAAGAGCTTGAGAATCTTCCACAGCGGTAGTTCTGGATAAAATGATCTTCATCCTTCGTTGCACTTACCAATGGGTGAGCGCCACTCAATTTCTAACTTAATTTTCACCGTATCAAATTGAGAAGATACGAGGTAGTAATAACAGTACAAATCAATTGTACCAAAAGAAATACTGGTTTATTATCGAATATTAAATTCAAAATGAAAATTGTCTCCACCATGGGATATCGTAATACACAAAATACTCAAAATTACGAATTAGGTTACTCACAGGCTCTTATTAACTTGACTTTACAATTGAAATTTCCCAGTTTAACAAAACCCCGATGATCGATTAAATTGATTGCTGCAAACAAGTTTCCACAAATAAATTGATACTCCGTGCAAAAATTCGCACGTATAGGGCTCGTTACCAGCAGGTAGAAGATATGTCAAAGGCGTCGGCACTCGCAATAATCTTATGTATGTTGAGTAAAAAGTGTCTGGAAGTTAAACTAGTACTTAAGATTGATTTTCAACTAGTCCAAAAACTGGTACAATTGAGACTAAAATTAAAAACCCTAAAAAATTAAAGGCAACTTCTTCTTTGATATAAAATGTACATACCTCTTAAATAAGAGGGCTAATTATACATGAATGCAACAATTGTCGATGGAAAATGGTCGTATCACAGATAACAGCCTAAAGACAAGGTACACTTCAAATATGGAAAATGCAAATGGCGGCACTTAGGATAAAGAACAAAAACGCAACGGAGTTAAACGCGAATCCGTTCACTAATTATTCCAGAATCCATAATTTAATTAATCTAATTGCCAGATATGAATAATAAATATGGACAATGGCAATTAAAATTCCGTGCGTTCTCAAATAATGCTACAGCTGTTGGTTCAAACAAAGTGCACTTCGTTACAGCTCACAAAAGAAAGAGGAAGACGAAGGTCGACAACCAAAAGGCACGGTACGGCTTTTACCAATGATTTATTCGCTCGAAAGATTTCATGTATGTTTACAAGGTATTAATTAAAAAAAATTTTTTAACAGACTGTAATTCAACCAAACTTGCATTTAATATGCAACTATAATTTTCTACTAGATGTCGCAAACCATATCGTTTAAATTCAATCGTTACTTTCAAAAATGTACTGATTATGAATTTTAGAAGAAGAGGGACACACTAATATCAGGTCTCTAAATTAACGGCGTTACCGAAAGTCCAGTCTCACCGAAAGGATTCACCGATCCACATTTTCCTGATCGCCCTGGACTGTCCATTTTGATTGCGATTCTGAAAAGTGTCGCGTATATCGTAGTGTTCCCGGACAGACCAAAATGTGTTTGGCTCAACTATTACGAAATAAGCAAAATATTGCTATGAAAGGAACTTATTTTTTATACTTCTCTACTATATGTGTAAAAATGTAAAGAAGTCTGGCAAAATCAAAGCAGTCCCATGATCGCCAAGTAAAGAAATAGCACCAATTACGATGAATTCGTAGGAACATCGAAGAAATGGAAAGTAATTGTTTATATTTCTGATTTTCTATGTAGAATAGGGTACTTTAGATAAACTCAAAATAATTCGTCTTAAAATGTTCATTTACGACTTGCTCAGTTCATTGATGTCCCCAAGGATTAAAACTGACATACTGTTACTGTGTGGTAACGTTTGTAAATTAGCATTATTTGCTAAATACGATTATCACAGTCTCGAAAATTTTCTTAATTTTATGACGCACTGCCTGCTAAATCTACCTAAGCCTAGAATTCGATACAACGCAACGACGTCAACATTCCTCGACCAACTTTTCGTTGACGCAACTGCTACGTCAGGTCACACCCTTACCTGGCCCATAATTTCGTTAACCAAGCTTTCCATCAAGGTGCATTCCCGAACTTTTATCAACAACGCTGTACTTTAACTCAAGTTAGCAATTGGTTTTGATTCTACGAGAAGTTTACGACATTATTAACTAAAAATCGATACCAATAATACGGAAAGATGAGCACTTCCAGATTTTCACAGCCAATATTTAGTATAAGGCATGAGTGAATTTCCACTTATACTTTATTGTTGTGTTCAGATTCATTCCCCTATGTTTGAAAGGCTCATTTTAACTTTATCCGTATTTTCTACTACACAACAGATTAGAAATTGTATCTGATCGTTACGACTCATCCATTTCAATATTTCTGTTGATAGCAGCGGTTACCTGTGCACTACGAACAGTTTTGGAGTACGAAGGTGACCCAAAACAGTTTTACATATATATCCGTCATTTTCACGTGCCCGAAAAACCTATATAAAGACCAACTTGCATGTAACTACGATTGGTTTCACCTGTATTAGCGTTCACCTTCAAACAGTGTCAAAATCACTAAGTTAAGCCGCTATATTCAAGCAAGTGACTTTCAGTGCAGTTAACAAAATTTCTCATTTCTGAAACGCAATTCTACCGAACCTTGTTTGCTATACTGTGCGAAAGAGAGCCGTATAAATTTTCTTTAGTTGTTCGCCGTAATTTTATTGCAATCGTCCCCATGTGAAATTTTAAGATTTCCCATGCGCCATATACAAAAGAGCATTTTACAAAATTGTCTTTACGAAGAAACGATAAGGAATGCAATTCGACGTTGGGCGTAAATGTTTGGCGACACCGCACCAAATAAAGGGGGCGAATGGAAATCGTGCAGACACGCATCAGTTTAATCAGTAGGTATAATTTATTTCAGATATAATCCCAATAAATGCGTTTCAAAAAGATTCATTAATCATCGACCGTGCGTAATGTTGCGTCGAAATTAATTGTGCAAAGGTACTTTTGTTTGGCGAAATTAATATTCTTGATTAGTGGTGTTGCTTTGGAGCCGCAAACGGAAATTTATGATTTATGTACTTGAACATTAATTTTTGTTCCGCGTACATATTCAGCGGATTATAATCGCGCGATATCCTATAAGTTTTAAAGTATATAAGTCTCCCTACTGTGCATAATATGTATGTTGCGCCGGGAGCTCTTCCTTGCAAAGCTCCCCATTTCCATTGCTAAGTTATCACGAAATCTTAGATCTTTAGAATCATACATACATACAAAGTGCGCACAATAACTTTCAAATTGTAACTTTAAGTACGTTGAACTTTTACAAATTTTACCCTAAGCGCTCCTTGAAGGCTTGTCGATTAGGAAACGAGGCACTCCTTATCTTATTGGCGTTTCGTGGCATCTCAATATCTTTCGAACCAATTCGGAGGATAATGGCAGCTATACGCTGTGTTTCAATCAATAAAGCTTGTTATAATTGTACTTTTTCTTGTGCTGTTTCACACTTCACAAACTTTGACAAACAACAAATATAGCAAAGAAAAAATGATGTGAAAAAATATTGCATACCAGAAAATGATACTTTTCACACGAATATTAGTAATGACACACGTGCCCCACTCTCACCATTCAACAGTTTTTGCTAAGCCTCAAACTAAAATACTAAGTGATGGTGATTTTACGCATTATCTGCGCTTATAAAGGAAATAAGCTACAACATTATTTGACACATTATTCGGCAGACGCTTATCGCGTTTAGGTTACATTAAAAGCACGTGTGCGTTTTGTGCTCTATGGGTTGAATCTTATGACAGTAAGTTTAACTACTTTCACTTTCCATTTTAATGTAACACGCAACCAATTTATATCAAAAAACTAAAAAAATATATCGTTTATTGATTAATTTGTCTAAATGTGACAAGTTCAATATTCAACCCGAAGGGAGTCGTAGGAAAAATTACCATATATGCAGTGAGGTGCTGGGCATATGCGCACTTCAGGAATTGTTTGTATTTCGGATTCAAACCATTAATAACCTTTATTATAGCAATTGATTTACAACAAAAATGATTTTACAACAAGCGTCTAACGATGAACAAAACTAACTAACTTACATCTAATAGGAAACACGCTTTTAAACATCTGTGTCGCCGTGAAGGGTTACGTTTCTGATGCCCCACAGCGCAACCCATACTCATAATGGGAAGCACATGTGCGTGTAGAATAATTGGTGTGAAAAGGACCGGTCACTTTCAGTCCTGTACAAAAGGGATAATTTTAAGCGGAACACAGTTTCACTTTTTAGAAAGCAAAAGTAAAAGTGCTCGCTACAGCTTAGCGTCACGTCAATACCTGATGAAACTGGATATCTTCTTGCACCAATTTTCAAGGCACCAAGGGTGTGAAAAGGGTGCTAAATAAAAAAAACTTTCAGGTCATAAGTCACGTACGCCTAATTGTGTGTATAGCAAGTAAGTTGGCGGTTTAGAAAAACTGCTTTAGTAAATAACAGTCGTTTCTTTCGTGTCGTTAGTTGTACGAGCAACACTTTGCTCATTTCTTACGGCAATTGAAAATGATCATACCAGGCAATGTAGAGATTTTTAATTAGCGATTTCATTCACTTGGTTAAAGGTGAATCTAATTAAGATAAATGCGATTTTGTTCTAGAGACGGCAGTGTAACGGTAGCTCTATATTTGGATTTATTTTTTCGAATTTTATAGAGATCGGTACAGTTGACATTTTTTGTAATATTAAGCGTTAGAGCGGTTTAGGTACCGTCACAGGGTGTTAGCGTGAATTTTTCAATAAATTATACCCGTACTTTATGGAATTGTATAAATCACAGTAAATTGTCGTTTTTTCGGCATTCGATTTCTATAGAGGTTGTCTTCGTAATTACTTCAGGGAATCTAAGGTTCCAGAAAGTCGTGGATAAAGAGGTAATTTTGTCTTGGAAGGGATACTGCAACGATAGCTGTCATAGGACGACGAGGAACTGAAATTTTTCGCTTACATTATCATAAAGCAACTCAGCAGAATTCAGAGCGCAGTTTTTTTTCATATCCCTCAAGTTCGGGGAGTTATGACTAATCCAATAATTGGATCTTAAAGAATACCTAATTAGTAGACGTCATATGGGAAATGGCGTGGATTATTATAATTAAGAATAGGGGGACCAATTTGTAAGAAGGTGCCCCTTGGAAGATAAAAGCAGATTAGAACTTATATATGGGCTGTTGGTGAACAGTTCACCGTGAACTAGTTAAATTAATAAATATTCTTCGATATGTTATAATAGTAGGTTAGGATGGTGGCGCTTTGGCTCAAACCCGCCGCATAAACCGCCACCCCGCTCAGGGTTAAGTGCTAGACTGAAAGTACAACTAACAGCTGTGACGTTATTAATTAAGATTTGGTGTGCGTATTGTGGAACAGCCTGTATGTACATAAAGAAAACTTCGCTAAACTAAATTGCTTATCGCCAAGTGCAGGCGGGCATTGTAAAACATACACATTTTTGATTATTTTTATTTGAACGTGAGGTCTACTCAAGCACGTCGTATTTAAAGTGTAATTGCGTTCACCAAGCAATTAAGTAAGCAGTAATTTAGTCGCAATTACCTATATTAGACGGATAGCTGTATTATTGACATTCCTCACAAACTGGAAAGGATTGGGCTCGGATTTGTGGGGACGGAGTCTCATAGAGACGTGAGTGTTAATTATTCCTTTTGGACTTACAAAGTATTGCGGGTTAACCTATAAGCGTACTTTCTTACACAGTCCGGTTTACGGGATACCTCATTATTACGGTTGGAAATTGGGTAACCGTTTAAATCAGCCACTCCATCGGCTTACGAACGCTGCCATCAACGTGACTGAGTACTGGGATTATTAGCTAGCTCCTGGCCGTCTTGCCTGTACCTGCTGCACCACCTGCAACCCCAACATAGGATCTAGTTCATCTGTAATCACAATAGATACTCACCGGAAGCGGAACCATCTCATCTCTACCATACCTACCATCTGACCATAAGGGTGAGCGTTGCTGAGTGGTTGCGTGGATGCGAGGGTGTTTGTATTGTATGTTAGTCTGTAAGCTATCACAGGATTTGTTATATTATATTGTAGTCGTCCATCGCATGTTTTGTAATTAAATATATATATGCTAACGTATCCGAGTGTCTTCCGAATAGTTGTTTGATTTAGTCTTCCCCGGAGATTCGCCGTTACTCCGTTTATTGGTCCCAAACGGCGTGGCGCCCTGTATATATTGTATATGTCATTAGTTTGTTGTAACCCACCCCTACCCCCTGAGTTGTCGCGCCGAAGAGCACGTTACACAGCGTAAAATCAAATCTTACCTTTAATGTAATCAACACTGTCGCAATAAAAGAACTCTCTCCGAACGAAACCAGGCTAAAACGAAGAACCGGCAAACCCGAGTCCTGTAACCGTCCAACTAAATCTGGATCCCCAAAACTTATAGGCCGGGAAATATTTATAATTGGGAGTACGTGACGCTAATAATTCGCCCAGGTACGATCATGAAATTAATAATATATAATAAAAGTAATATAATATAAGAGTACAATACAATTTAGGTTTAGTTCGACTTACACACAACATAAGCGAAATTTGCATATGGATTCACTTTAATAAGCCCACTTTTGGAAGCGGTAGCAGTCTAAACGTGAACGCCTTAGAAAAGAAAAACGTCTTAGAGAGGGTTACATTTTTCATCTGCCATCGTATGTAAACTCGAGAAGAGAAATGCAGGCCACCTCTCGCATCTTCCATAGATCGCCTCTTTGTTAACGACCGCCGCTTCGAACTTCGAACGTATTTTTCGAATCAATCGCTGCTTAGCATCCCTGGCCTTATACACTCGTGAAGGGAAGGGATATATCTCGTATCTTCCATTGATCGACTCTTTGTTAACACCTTTTTTGTATAAATCAGTGATTAAGTGCAATCGAGTTGTAGTAGACAATTTTCAGAAGTACGTATAATTTGTTAGTATATAAAGCTCGAAAATTGCTGCCCATCTGTAAATAATGTACACATGAATTATGTAAAACATTTAGAGAACTACTTACTGCTATTATGCTATAATAATTTAGAAACACATGTATAGTTATAATACAACATTTTTTAACGTTTATTAAGTCGTCGAAAAATAACATAACCCCTTCAGAAATTGATGATGGCACTCACGAATGTTACGCACACTTTTACCAACTTAACAGTAATCATGAAATTTGGAGTAATATAACTGTAACTGGAAAGTTAAGCGCTCCTACCGCAATTTTTTTGTTGAAAACGCTTAATTAAGGTGCCCTCTAGCCATTTTTTTAAAATTTTATGATGGTACCTGGGCGGGATTATTAGTGTCACTTAACCATAGTTGGTAATTTGAACCACATGGTTTTCACCCTACTTGCTTAACAGTCGCATGCCAAAAGAGGAAATTGAAAAAACCTTGCTGCTTGCGTGCAAATTTCCACCGACAGATGACGTCAGTTACAATGTAGGTATGCCAACCAATCTCAACCACATAATGCGGTGACTGTAAAAAATATCAAATACGTGAATAAGAAAATAAACCATTACAATGTACAGTGCAGATCAATTATTTCAACTCTCAAGGTCAATAGTTTTTGTTCTAAAACATTCTTTCATTGTTAAATAGTCGATCATCGGCGTTAATGCAACGTGTCCATTTCGTAAGCACTCGAGGGCGTAACGATTTCCGATTTTCTCTCCAAAGATTAAAACTTAAAGAGTCGCTGAGACGGGCATTTAAAACAAGCAGTAATAAGAAAAGCAATTAATTTCGCATTAAATAGGTAACAGGCACTTTTGGCGGCATTTATTACCAATGTTGGCCGAGGTAATATTGCTGAAGAGAAGTCGTAATGCTCGCCTATAAAAGAGGTTACGAATGAAATTAAACATTTAATAATATAGTACTTCAAAAATCTGTTTTATTTAGGACCATTTACAGTCACATAAATAAAGGCAAACTTAATTAAATTTAAACATAAAGCCTATAAAGCATATTCTTGATTAAAATTTTAATAACAAACCAATTGTTCTCTGTTCGTTAATGGCCCTATACGTTTGGAATAATTACAAATAACGCTCGGTCCTATTTGCCATATTTCAAGAAAAATGCTTTCCTTTCTAATGCTCAGTATGAGCTTGCCGATGAAATATGTTATATAAATTGCGGCACTATTTTATCTTTAAACACAAACACTGCGAGAATGATGATATACTTTACGACGCGTAGAGATCATAACACTATAACAGCATTTTCATGCTAGCTACAAACGATTGTTTCCGCTCTCTGAGGTTGACGACAGGCACTATTTCCACAGCGTCCTGTGCGCCAATACCCCATGTTCTTGTTAAAAATTTCAAGTATTTGCCAAATGACATTTAAAAGGGCAAAGACAATCACTGTCTGTTTAAAAACTAAAACTCAATTTATGAAAGTTAAAATGAAAACATCCCAGAAGGATTTTTAGGCTTAACTAAAGTTTTACTTCAGAAAAGATCTTTGAAGTTTTGATTGATATTGAATAATGTTGCGGAAGTTCGTGGAAAAAAGGATCTCTGAGCTGTAAACTTAATTTCCAGATAGAAGCATTTTCTTTTGTAGTGGGCGTGTTGGTTTTAATTATACATGTATAATTTCGTCGACAAGGGAACGCGAGTGTATTAGGGGATTAAATTTGGAAAAATTTTAAATTCAATTTACTTAGGAGAAGAGGTAATATTTTCATTTCCAACGGAAAGTTTCACTGCAAACAACATGCAAAACTTTCAAGATTGTTAGAATGTTTTCCTTTACTTTATCCTATTTTAAGTCCACACATCACGTAAAAAAAACTTCTTGTCAAAACTGTTCGAACTTTCCCAATAAAATTTAGGTACGGTTTGATGTTTGCTTGTTAAATATCGATTAAAAAAATTGCTTTATGGTATTTACGCTGGTTTTCATTTCGACAGACCTTGACCAACGGATGCAACGGAATTTTTTCAGTTTCAAAACGGTATTTTGTTAATAATCAAAATACACAACACTGCCAAATTCAAACTATAATTACCCTATTACAGGTTTCCGAGTTCCCCATGGTGGCCCTCGAATTTGAATCAGTCCGGATACCTTGACCGTTCCATTTCGACGATATTTTTAAAATAATACATTCCTAGTACAATTCTTCGGGTGGATTCCCTCTCAAAGATCTTTTTTATAAATATCCCTTACAACCAAATAAAATGGAGTACAGGTGTAAAATATATAAATATAGAGGACCAGGAAATTTTTTATTACAAGTGCAATACTGTATGGCACAATATAATTTTATGCATTAAAACATGGCTTTTGTAAGCCCTGAAATTTTTATTTTTATTTTATTATCTCTCTCTTGTTTTGGGCCCTCAACAGGCATGCGCCCAATTACAGAGAGACCCGCATAATGCTATTTAGAGGTGCCTCTGCAGAAGGTCTTAAAGAAAATAGGCAACTTTTTTCTAATGTAACCGACCCCGTGCCCAAAAGATCAAACAAGGAACTATTAAAGAAATGGAAAAGCAGGAAACATGTTTTTTAATCGACTTGGCCAAAGATGAAAGGTAAAAGAAGCATCACGATTTTTAGATAGCAGGGATACTGGCAGAGTTCTTAAATTTAATGATGCATTTGATACTGGTTTCAAGGTTTTTGATGCGCCACAAGACAAGCATCCTCTTGCTGTTATACCAGATGAGACCTTATTGAAATTACCGTCTAATATAGATAACATTCCAAATTTACAATGCCTTGAAATTACATGTGACCATGTTGAGAAAGCTGCAATAAATTTTCATGGCAGTGGAGGTTTAGGAGAAAGCAGCTCAGATCAATGGAAACAGTCCCTCCTTAGGTTGACACTCGCGGCAAATTAACTATTGCGATTGATAATTCCCTGGAATTGGTCCTATTGGGATTGGTGAATGTTTACATCGTATACTTGCAAAATGTATTACTATTGTTTTGCCTTTATTTTTGAGTGGGCGGGGTTTCAGCCAAGGCTTCTCTACCAACCCAACCCACTATACATATACAAATATCCATACCCGAACCCGGATTCGAACCCTTAGCATTCCAGTTTCAACTGAACTGAGCCACACGGGCCGGCAGAGAATACGTAACTGAAATTGTGGAGCGGATTAATATTATGGTGGCTTAAAAGCTGGGAAAAGGCGGAGTTCATCATATATTTCCAGAAAACTGTTCATCTGGATCCGGATGGGGTTTACTACTTCTTGATTCAAATAATCCATTTAATAAAATAAATCGTAAGCATACTCTTTCGGAGGCCAAATTGAAATGGATCCGCTCTGCAAGACTCATATATCATAGGTACAAAGGTGAATCTGAATTAGTCATTTCTGGTTCTAAAAACCACATTTATAGTAAGCAAGGCGTACCACAAAGTGACCCCTTGTTGATGCTCCTTTGTAGCCTTGCTACTATGCCTTTAATCCAATACTTGAAAGAAAAACGCAGCTCAGATTTAGTATGCGGATGACACCTCTTATCAAGGACATCTTAATGATGCTTTACAATGGTTGGCTGCCTTAAAGATTTCTGAACCAAAATATGGATATGTCACTCAAGCACAATAAACCTATCTAGTCGTTCATCCTGATGATTACGCAATGGTCCAAGGAAATTCGAAGACCCTCATATTAAGATAGTTGATGTTGACCATTGTAGTGAACATGTTAAAAAGTTGGCAAAGATTGCACAAGATTATAACCTAACCACAGCCGTGGAATGACTGCCGCGACTTTTACATGCCTTCCGAAGCCAGGAGATGGTCTGTACCATTAAAAATTGGCAAGTTGTGGGATTCGAACGCACCACCTATGAGTTCAGGGTACGGGTCTTAAACAATTACGCCAAAGAGGGAACTACATTACACCATTCTCGAAGAATTGACCGTGGATTGCTACTTCTGAACATTCTAGGAAATCTACCGACTCGACGTCAACGTATCGTCTCAAGAGCTACTATTATGAATACCGGTACATGGTTATCTTGCATTCCCCTTAAGCGCCTTAATCGCCACCAGAATTCAGAGATGGTCTTGCCATTCATTATGGTAGAACTCCTATTAATATTCCTACAGTAGGTAATATGTGATAGTGAAAATTTCGCAATAGAACATGGTGTCGGAATAAACCTTTGGAATAGAACCATCGGTTAGTGCTGCGTTATATTTTGTGCATTATTTTATAATCGGTATTTGCAGATATTACAATATTCTCATACAAAATTAAATTCTCTGTGATGAGAAGTCAACGTATCTGATGCTGTTTTTTGGCACTGAATTTAAACAGTAGCGACCTATTCTTAGGCGTGCAGGGTAAATTTCCCAAGTTTTCAAATGGGTAAAATCTAAGATAACTAAATTACGACTCAATTGTTACCTCTCCTGGGCATTTTGCTATATTGTTTGTACCCTTGAACTTAGGGGTTCTATACAAATTTGCGCTAGGGTATCCCTAAAAAGTTGGATACAAATAAAATGATCTACATGCTCACCCTTTACACGTGGAGTTGTCTAATTACCAAGATAAAGGGGATCGAGTCTCGAATCTCTTTTACGTCCTGTTCCCAAAACTGATGGCGACAATTTCAGGTTATCTTAAGACGATCGGAAACAGAGTAATTTCCGTTTGAAGTCGGATCTATCGTTAGAATTCAATTGAAAGCTTGGGATACGATCGCGGCCACCGTCAGTCTTCCGAGGAAAGTATTTAATTGAAAGTTGCTGGACTTAATTTTAAACAAATGGGGAAGAGAAGACGTGGCGGTATTCTAATTTTTCGAAGACGCACGCGGATAATTTTATACGACATCGAAATATAATGAAGTAGAGCTGATATTGATGTAAATGCCCGTCGAATATTCGATGCAGTACGGCGCAGCAGCTGTCTGCCGAATTTCCATAAAATGGCGCCATACGGCGTGACATGTTAACGAATACAAGGGAAACAAAATATATAAACGGATTAGTTTCCATATTCATTTATTTATACCTATTATATAATTATATTAGTATTCACGAAAAAACGTACATACACACAAATACAGTACAGTAATAGGTATATTTTGTTTTCATGTAACAATAAGGTAATTATAGTCTAAAGATGTAACAAGATATACAGAGCTTTTGAATTCGTGAGCCGCGGGCTCAGGGCGGCTCTCGAATTCACCACGCGGGGCGCCACGTAGCCGCCGGCTGGGATTCTGGAGTGGAACCCCGGACGTCGGCCGGCGAACAGTCAATAGCACCATAGTTTCGTTGCAAAAGTTTGTCAGGAGTCGGGGGCAATCCCCGCGGGCTCATGGAAGACTGCCGCTGGAGACCTCGCCAAGGCAATGTCAATAACTTGCGATGGTCTACCGGAGGGCGTACAATAGTTTGGCGCTTTACGCCGTTAGAAATTTATATGATAAATTGGTGTCTAAACTATTATAATATAATAACGCATTTTTCTTGTATGTACTCGCATTCGCACCAACACTTAGATATAATAATCATAATAATAATAATGTCATTTACATAACTTTTAGGTACCTATATAATTTAGAAGAAAAGAAACGTCTAAACATTGATGACTTTTAAAACACGTACAATAGGATCTGTTGTTTTTTAGATAAAATTATTTAAGATAAATTCCAGAATGAAAGCGTTATGTTATCACAGTGGTAGTCATTGCTCCATATTTATTATTACAGTAAAAGTATTCTTTATATTATAATATATTACATAGCTACTGGTAAAAGCGCTTTCGACGAACTGCTTTCCAACAGTTCGCAAACGCAGGACGTCACGGACGTCTTATGAAAGATAATGTAACAACGCAGTATTAATGATATTGCGATAGTATTGTACACGTGAAGGTGAGATGACGATTGTCGAAAATCAGTTCCGATAGAGAGCGCTGGGTGCACTTCGGTACTGCGCGGTGCGTATGCGCCTGCTCACGCACTCGTAGCAGCACACGTAGGCTAAACATCACTTAAACAGTATACGTCTAAACGCCCTTCGGAAATCCTTATTGAATATCGTGTAAATTACAGGATTAAGAGCCGAATTCATATAGCCTAACCAAAAAGCGGTCGCAAAGGCTATACCCGGAATATCGTACGCTAATCGTAAAATGTACATAAAGAAAAATGGGAGCCAACACGCAATAAATGAACCCATTATAAGACCTAAAATTAGTGTCGCCCGTTTCTCCTTCTTTCTCGCTATTCGTCGCTTTTCGCGCTCCGGATCACGGGGTTTTTGCACTCGCGGCACCACCTGTTCAACACTTTTTGTACTTTTTGCCGGTTTACTTTCTTCACTACGGCGGCTTTTCGCAGTCCGCCGACCGAAGATTGGTCTACACAATCGGAGTTTTAAAGGTTTCACTACGGCACAACGTGACACTACACCGGAATCCGAGCTGCTCGGATCAAACTCACTAACCATGTCTGTATCTATACCTACGGATGGCTGCCGGGCACGTGCTGCTGCGGCTGCCTGCTGCTGAAGTTCTCCGTTGACGGAGAGTGTGGACCCTCTATACTGGCACTGCGATATGGGATTTCTTCCTACTTGGGCGGTTGTAAATACCTGGAAAACCAAGAAACATTAGACTCATCGACTATCTTGTGATGGCAACACGTACAAAGCTCAGTATACTATAATGTACACGATTTTCAGTATTTTTTTGAATGTAAAAGAGGATATTTACAAAAGTTATCCTAAAATATTAAATTTCAACCGAGTCACTAGCACCCAGTTGAGTAAAGATTTTAGCCACCATTTTGTCTAAAAAATTGCAACTTCAGATTCAGGAAAGGCCTTTTCAATTACGTGTTACCTCATTTAAAAAGACGATATCGTTGACCGACAATATCGCTGTTTTGTTTTTAAAGGAACATTCTTGTAATAACTGTTTCAATCAGTTTTTGAAATTTTACTTGCAGTAGACGTTAATCCTATTGTTGTATATGTTTAACAAGCAAATCTACAGTTAGCATCTATTTTATTTGGACATTCTTAACTTATCACCGTTTTATGCATTTAACATTAATGTACCACCGGATGCGAATTATTGGAACAAGCGTATTTCTTAACCCCCCTAGAGAAAAAGTCGAATGTGTGTCATTATCCTTTTTTCACATAGGCTCGCCGAGAGAGCTGGTCACAGACTGGGATCAGGTGTTCTGTGACTGACATCCCCTTCTGGGGAGAAGTATAGGTGAGCATGTATACTTTTGATCAATCGCATGAGATACTTCCAAGCTTTTGTTGTGGGGTCTGTGTTGACATTTAAATTTACGAATTTGTATGGGAAATGGCAATGTTTTACGGTAGATATCCCACGAAAACTGTATAAATCAAAGAAGGTAGTTTCTAAGTACACCACTAAACCTAAAACGTACAGCTTTACTAAGAAGTGGAGCGAAACGAAAATTATGCAGCTTTGTTACATATGTTAGCGACCGTTTCTTTAAGAGAACTGTGAAAAACTAGTTGCTATTGTGCCAAAAACGTAAAGGATACATGAACTAGTAAAAAAATCCAACCCCACGTAGGTTCAGCAAGTGCGACCTACCCGTGTAACTGCGAATTTATGGAAAACTTTAATTTATTATGCACAACCGGAATACATCTGCTATTGCGTATTTCCCAAACGATCCTTGTTTTTGGGCTGTACCTAACTTTTTGTTCCGATAGCCTACGTAACTGAAAAACAATAGCGACCATTTTTAATTTTGAAAGCGATAGGACGTTTCTAAACAGTTATCGTGCACAGAGACAGACAGACAAGCGGACAGCAATACAAAATTATAAACGAGGATCGTTAATAAATGGTATATAGCGTATTGCAGAAAGACAGACTCACATATACACGAAACTATAAGCGCTTTCATGGGAGACTCGAAAAAATGTGACCCCCGTGGGTTTTAGTTACGAAGATCACGTCACACCTCTCTTACACGATAGTCGCATATACGATAGTTTTGTGACCATGGTAATTAGTTTAAAAAACAGGTTTCACCGATGAGAAAACATAATATATATATAATACAATCATATAATGATAATTAGCGAATTAGTACTAATTATTTTTGCCCCGTTTGGGTGATATCCTTGGTTATATGCTATCACATACAATTAATTTATTAACTTCAATACCTAATTATTATCTTTGCGATCTTGGTTAAGTTAAGATCGAGTTAGGCACGCGAATGTTATTGTAGACCCCACTTCCCTCTGGAGAGGTTGGCCGATTAAGTAACGTACCTGTGGTAGATGCTTACTACGAGTAAAGCGAGACCCTCAGGCACTAGTCAATTAATTTTTTGTTTAAAGTAAGGTAAGAGTTGCCTTTTTTTGTTTTACTTGTACTTGGCCTATGCGAATTGTTGCCCGGAATATCAAATTTCTCTGTGGATACTTGTGTCAAGATTCAGTAATTATTTTGGTAATCGATCATTCTTGATTAGAGGTTTGTGGAACTAGAAAAATTGTGTAGTAGATTTGTGTGTAACGCGACTTATAATCACGCTATCCCATTGTGGAGTTTATTTGTGAGTTGACACAGGGTGAATAAACTAGTATTTTGTTTGGTGCCTGAATTGAGGTGTTCTATTATTACTACCCTCGTATCTTCTCAACTTCATACGAGGGGAGTTAAGTTAGAAATTGAGTGGCGCTCAACCCTTGATACGAAGTAACGAAGTTCATTTTACCGCTGTGGAGGATTCTCAAGCTCTTAATTTGTGTTCAACCTTGAGCTAGTTGGCCGTTTATGCGGCGGGTTTAAGGAAACGCAGCGCCAACTCTACCTATCCGTTATAATTTTGGTATAAATAACAGAGGAAGACGGTAATGGTGGCTTGTTCATTTGTGGACGTTAATCCTTGTTTGGTTTGTTTGTGAACGTAGCCGCTTATTGTTTTGGTGATTGTCAGTTTTGTC
>NW_022170738.1:15765950-15766727 GCF_008802855.1 Photinus pyralis
TTCAAAATTATTATATCTCACATTATTCCTTCTTTTACATCATTTTAACATTAATTTTGTATTAAATCTGCAAAAACAACACTGGGGCGAAAATTCGCCCCACCTGGTACTAGGTGTTTTAAAATTGACCTGGTATTAGGAAGGTTAACTGCTCTAAAAAAGTTATGAATATAAATAGAAATGTTTATTTCTAGAATTGTTTATTACTGAAGTTTTTTTTTTTTTTTTGTTCAAATACCATTATTCAGGTATTGAATATTTCACTGGATTATATTTTTACCAAGTTAGCGAAAGCCCTTGGAGTATAATTGTTAAATTAATGTTAAAACCAAGCACTTTAAATTTGGAAAAGAAAATACACGCTTGAATTACAGGGTGACTCTAAATATTAGGAATTATGCCGAAAAATCATTTCCTTTATGTCAGACTTTAGGTCCTAGGTATTTAGGACGTTCAAAACAATTAAAACCTACTCCTTTTATTTTAACGAATAGTAACTGGAATGAAGGGTTGTAAGTGCCCCTGTTTTCTACTTGGGAGGAACATATTGTCGACGGTCACTTCATGTTCACAAAACTAGATCGACTCATTCTGATTAAAGAAGACCTCAAATGATAGTCCGGGAAATAGAGACTAAAAATGGAACATTTCATGCAAAACGAGAAGTTCCAACTTTTTTTGCATGTAATGGACGATGATCTGGTGCTTAAGGATCCAAGTTTTCGACCTATCGCCCCTTGTGCTTCCCCTTGTAACGAGAGCATTTTATTGAGTGAA